>NC_140169.1:158072827-158260327 GCF_963971535.1 Notolepis coatsorum | reverse complement strand
ATTCATTTTTGGACACATCACACTGTACGTGTGCTGTCATAGCTCCACCTACAGGCCTAATGGAGAACACAGGATGTGAATGGAGGGTGAATGTGAGGTATATCATGTAAATAAGTTTTGATTGATCGCAAGACAACACTGTAAAACAATTTATAATAATAAGTTACCAGAACTTAAAAATATTGAGTTCAGTTACTGTGCATTAAGGTTTTCAGTTTTCAATCCATAATAAGTTAACAGAAAAATAAGTACACAACCACATTATTTCAACCTAATAAAACTATGTTTATTGTCATTGTTTTAAGAACACAAGTTGACTTGGTAATACTCACATTTTGAGTAAAAAAAATTGCTTTTAACATGTGCAATGTTCAATGAAATAGAAAAATAAATAATAAAATTTGTTGATTAATCCCACTGGTCACAATGGTGACCGTAATAATGTTTTTGTTATAAGGCTCTGCAAATGTTACTGAATGATGTAGCAATGTATTTCCAGCTAAATTGAAATAATAAACAAATAAAGGGTCTCAATTAAATATGTGGTAGTAAAGAGAACATGTGGGAGGATTTCAACTAGATAAATGCGACAACAGTGCAAAATATTTCACTATAATATTTCAAAGCAAAAAAAAAAAAAAAAAATTATATACATATATATTTTTTTTTATGCTGCCCCCTGTGCCTATGAAAATGCCCCTGCGTGCCTATGCAGGCACGCGTGCCTAGGGTTGCCTACCCCTGGGCTACAACATGTCACAGGCCTTCTCCTTCCACGGTGAGTAACTAGTATTCTATTTATTTTTAAAGCGACAACCTGTCTATTCATTAATTGATACGTTTTGGAGAGTGTACAGAGATTCAAGATTCAATAGTTTTATTTCAAACCACAGTGACTACATTTTCCATTGTCCGGCAAAACAACACTTGAAAAAATAAATGAATGAAAGAGGAAAAGAGGAACCCCCCCCCGCCCCAAAAAAACAACAGCCAGAAACTGTACACTGTTTGAAAAGGAGATCGAACAAGCAAAGCTTATCCGTTTCCATCCCCCATCAAATAACTTCAGCAAGTACAATACGACACACAATTTGCAAATACTTCAACCACACACACACATTAGACTATACTCTCATGTCACCCTTCAGAGCAAACTGAGACCACCATTGTAACTTGTGTATTGTAATCAGTGTATTGTATTATTTTTAACTTACACACACTCACTCTCACTCTCTCTCTCTCACACACACACACGCACACACTCACTCATACTTACTTCTTACTCTCACATACTCCCACAAGGTCCTTACATTGATCTTGTTTTCCAACTTGCTATATGTAATATAATTATGTTTATTATTATAGGTGGAGGTTTCTTATAAGCCTTCTGGGCTTTCCTGCCTCTTCCCCTGCACTGTATATCTTTTGTACTTTACAGTTGTTGTTATTGTGTTGTTGTTGTTTTTATCTTGTTTTTATACTGTGCGAAAGAAGAAGAAAAAACTCACTTTCAGTGCTCTAACCTCACATGGTGTGGTGAGCAGTGTTGGGCAGTGATGTGTTACTTAATAGTAATTACATTACAGTTACTAATCCAAGTAAAGGTGTGTTACTGTGTTAGTTGTTTTTGTCCTCCTATAACGTTAGCTTACGTTCATACGCGCTCCTCTGTAGATGATGTGTGTGTACGCGAAAGTAACAAGTAACTTAACTAGTAACTTTGATACAAAGTAATCAGTAAAGTAATTTTGAATACTTTTTACATTTACATTTTACATTTAGTCATTTAGCTGACGCTTTTATCCAAAGCGACTTACAAGTAGGGCACAACTCTATCAGCTGAGTAACAATGTTCATCAAAGTGTTGCGTGCTACAGTGTAGGTTAGTTTATTAGGACAAGTGCATGACAGTACGGTTAGTTAGGGTTAGACCTTTTTATTTATTTTTCTCAGATAGTGGTTGAAGAAGTGCATCTTCAGTCAACGGCGAAAGATTGGGTGGGTTTCGGCAGTCCTAACTGGGGTGGTAAGTTCATTCCACCATTCCACCGTTCATTCCACCACAGGACTGAGAAAAGGCAGGTTCTCCTTGATGACCCTCCCGGAGCTCGGATAGGAGCGGGTCTGAGACGGCCAGAAGGAGTAATCAGTAATAAGTAACTAATTACACTTCCTGAGTAACTTGTCCAACACTGCTGGTGAGACACTGGTTAGTCAGCCTTCTCACTAAACCAGAAGTACGCCTTGAACGAACGAGACGCAAGAGACTCCTCCCGTAACTTATATATCCGTATTATGTACACTGTAAACCCGCATGTTCAAAATAATCAATTAGTTTGAGTAGGGTATACTCAATATTCTATGAAAGTTCTACTAACTTGAATGTCTTGAGTTCGTGTGACGTGTTCTTATGTTTTGAGTAAATAAAACTCATAGTTTTTGATTGACTTGGAACTATTCACTTATTAAGTAAGTATAATGTAAAAGCATAACTGTGTGATAGGTGTGATAGGTGGGATTGGTGGGATAGGTGTGAGAGGTGTGATAGGTGGGATAGGTGTGATAGGTGTGAGAGGTGTGAGAGGTGTGATAGGTGTGAGAGGTGTGATAGGTGTGAGATGTGTGAGAGGTGTGATAGGTGTGATAGGTGTGATAGGTGTGATAGGTGTGAGAGGTGTGATAGGTGTGATAGGTGTGAGAGGTGTGAGAGGTGTGATAGGTGTGATAGGTGGGATCGGTGTGAGAAGTGTGAGAGGTGTGATAGGTGTGATACGTGTGAGAGGTGTGAGAGGTGTGATAGGTGTGAGAGGTGTGAGAGGTGTGAGATGTGTGAGAGGTGTGATAGGTGTGATAGGTGTGATAGGTGTGATAGGTGTGATAGGTGTGATAGGTGTGAGAGGTGTGAGAGGTGTGATAGGTGTGAGAGGTGTGAGAGGTGTGATAGGTGTGAGAGGTGTGATAGGTGTGAGAGGTGTGATAGGTGTGAGAGGTGTGAGAGATGTGATAGGTGTGAGAGGTGTGAGAGGTGTGATAGGTGTGAGAGGTGTGATAGGTGTGATAGGTGTGATAGGTGTGAGAGGTGTGATAGGTGTGAGAGGTGTGAGAGGTGTGATAGGTGTGAGAGGTGTGATAGGTGTGATAGGTGGGATCGGTGTGAGAAGTGTGAGAGGTGTGATAGGTGTGAGAGGTGTGAGAGGTGTGATAGGTGTGATAGGTGTGATAGGTGTGAGAGGTGTGATAGGTGTGAGAGGTGTGATAGGTGTGATAGGTGTGAGAGGTGTGATAGGTGTGATAGGTGTGAGAGGTGTGAGAGGTGTGATAGGTGTGAGAGGTGTGATAGGTGTGAGAGGTGTGAGAGGTGTGATAGGTGTGAGAGGTGTGAGAGGTGTGATAGGTGTGAGAGGTGTGAGAGGTGTGATAGGTGTGAGAGGTGTGATATGTGTGATATGTGTGATAGGTGGGATCGGTGTGAGAGGTGTGAGAGGTGTGAGAGGTGTGATAGGTGTGATAGGTGTGATAGGTGTGAGAGGTGTGATAGGTGTGAGAGGTGTGATAGGTGTGATAGGTGGGATAGGTGTGAGAAATGTGAGAGGTGTGATAGGTGGGATCGGTGTGAGAGGTGTGATAGGTGTGATAGGTGTGATAGGTGTGAGAGGTGTGATAGGTGTGATAGGTGTGAGAGGTGTGATAGGTGTGATAGGTGTGAGAGGTGTGAGAGGTGTGATAGGTGTGAGAGGTGTGATAGGTGTGAGAGGTGTGAGAGGTGTGATAGGTGTGAGAGGTGTGAGAGGTGTGATAGGTGTGAGAGGTGTGATAGGTGTGAGAGATGTGATAGGTGTGATAGGTGTGATATGTGTGATAGGTGGGATCGGTGTGAGAGGTGTGAGAGGTGTGATAGGTGTGAGAGGTGTGATAGGTGTGAGAGGTGTGAGAGGTGTGATAGGTGTGAGAGGTGTGATAGGTGTGAGAGGTGTGATAGGTGTGAGAGGTGTGATAGGTGGGATCGGTGTGAGAGATGTGAGAGGTGTGATAGGTGTGAGAGGTGTGATAGGTGTGAGAGGTGTGATAGGTGTGAGAGGTGTGATAGGTGTGATAGGTGTGAGAGGTGTGATAGGTGTGATAGGTGTGAGAGGTGTGATAGGTGTGATAGGTGGGATCGGTGTGAGAGGTGTGATAGGTGTGAGAGGTGTGAGAGGTGTGATAGGTGTGAGAGGTGTGATAGGTGTGAGAGATGTGATAGGTGTGATAGGTGTGAGAGGTGTGAGAGGTGTGATAGGTGTGATAGGTGTGAGAGGTGTGATTGGTGTGAGAGGTGTGATAGGTGTGAGAGGTGTCATATGTGTGATAGGTGTGAGAGGTGTGATAGGTGTGATAGGTGTGATAGGTGTGAGAGGTGTGATAGGTGTGAGAGGTGTGATAGGTGTGAGAGATGTGATAGGTGTGATAGGTGTGATATGTGTGATAGGTGGGATCGGTGTGAGAGGTGTGAGAGGTGTGATAGGTGTGAGAGGTGTGATAGGTGTGAGAGGTGTGAGAGGTGTGATAGGTGTGAGAGGTGTGATAGGTGTGAGAGGTGTGATAGGTGTGAGAGGTGTGATATGTGTGATAGGTGGGATCGGTGTGAGAGGTGTGAGAGGTGTGATAGGTGTGAGAGGTGTGATAGGTGTGAGAGGTGTGATAGGTGTGAGAGGTGTGATAGGTGTGATAGGTGTGAGAGGTGTGATAGGTGTGAGAGGTGTGATAGGTGTGATAGGTGGGATCGGTGTGAGAGGTGTGATAGGTGTGAGAGGTGTGAGAGGTGTGATAGGTGTGAGAGGTGTGATAGGTGTGAGAGATGTGATAGGTGTGATAGGTGTGAGAGGTGTGATAGGTGTGATAGGTGTGAGAGGTGTGATTGGTGTGAGAGGTGTGATAGGTGTGAGAGGTGTCATATGTGTGATAGGTGTGAGAGGTGTGATAGGTGTGATAGGTGTGATAGGTGTGAGAGGTGTGATAGGTGTGATAGGTGGGATCGGTGTGAGAGGTGTGAGAGGTGTGATAGGTGTGATAGGTGTGAGAGGTGTGCTAGGTGTGAGAGGTGTGAGAGGTGTGATAGGTGTGATAGGTTGGTATCTATGACCTGTGCCTGTATGCTAGCATGACATGGTTGGTATCTATGACCTGTGCCTGTATAGCATGACACTGTTGGTATCTATGACCTGTGCCTGTATAGCATGACACTGTTGGTATCTATGACCTGTGCCTGTATAGCATGACACTGTTGGTATCTATGACCTGTGCCTGTATAGCATGACACTGTTGGTATCTATGACCTGTGCCTGTATAGCATGACACTGTTGGTATCTATGACCTGTGCCTGTATGCTAGCATGACACTGTTGGTATCTATGACCTGTGCCTGTATGCTAGCATGACACTGTTGGTATCTATGACCTGTGCCTGTATGCTAGCATCACACTGTTGGTATCTATGACCTGTCCCTGTATGCTAGCATGACACTGTTGGTATCTATGACCTGTGCCTGTATGCTAGCATGACACTGTTGGTATCTATGACCTGTGCCTGTATGCTAGCATGACACTGTTGGTATCTATGACCTGTGCCTGTATAGCATGACACTGTTGGTATCTATGACCTGTGCCTGTATGCTAGCATGACACTGTTGGTATCTATGACCTGTGCCTGTATGCTAGCATGACACTGTTGGATCTATGACCTGTGCCTGTATGCTAGCATGACACTGTTGGTATCTATGACCTGTGCCTGTATAGCATGACACTGTTGGTATCTATGACCTGTGCCTGTATGCTAGCATGACACTGTTGGTATCTATGACCTGTGCCTGTATGCTAGCATGACACTGTTGGTATCTATGACCTGTGCCTGTATGCTAGCATGACACTGTTGGTATCTATGACCTGTGCCTGTATAGCATGACACTGTTGATCTATGACCTGTGCCTGTATAGCATGACACTGTTGGTATCTATGACCTGTGCCTGTATGCTAGCATGACACGGTTGACCAGTATCTATGACCTGTGCCTGTATGCTAGCATGACACGGTTGACCAGTATCTATGACCTGTGCCTGTATGCTAGCATGACACGGTTGACCAGTATCTATGACCTGTGCCTGTATGCTAGCATGACACAGAGAGAGAGAGAGAGAGAGAGAGAGAGAGAGAGAGAGAGAGAGAGAGAGAGAGAGAGAGAGAGACAGAGAGAGAGACAGAGAGAGAGACAGAGACAGAGACAGAGACAGAGAGAAAGTGAGAGAGATGTTAATAAAGTTTTCAATCAATCAATCAATCAATCAATCCGGGCCTGTGACGTCACTGTACCCATTCTGCAATCTGTTAATAAAGTTTTCAATCAATCAATCAATCAATCCGGGCCTGTCACGGTCACTGTACCCATGATTTCAATAAAGGAATATCTTATCTTATCTTATAAAAAATATATTTTCCACTAATTTCTATGTTTCAACATTACTGTCTGATGCAGTAACATTAGTGTGATGATGTCTGCATGAAAACATGCAACCTGCATGTTTCCCAGATAGCAAAAGACATTAATTAAATGTTGGATTTTGGTCAGATTGGTTATTTTTGGTTGAGGTTGAAAAAGCTATGTTGATTCAATATTTAATTACAGATACCATTTCAACATTTGAAAAACTGTCGTTGAATCAATTTAGTATAGATTTCCCCTCCCCTCCTCCCCTCCTCCCCCTCCCCTCCCCTTCGAGAGGGTAGTCCTAAGCAACTTGCGAGACCTAGAAGATCTCACAGGACTTGAGGTATTCAAACGTAACTTGGCGTTGGCGCGATGCGATGGTGTCTTCACTACTGGCTTGACAAATAGTCTGAGCCAAACTCCTTGGTAAGTCATTGACAATATAATGTATTATGCCATTCACATACCATAATCTTGCTGTCATCGTTTGACTACATGCTACTTTGTGAATTATTACCGTGGTGCGTGGTGGCAACTAGTAGCCTACAGTGCAGAACGAAGCTTGTTAGCATTATTAGCTAGCATGCTAGATAGTATACTAGTTAACTGGTAAGTGAGTTCTTATGGGAATAGTATGATCCCGTTCAGATACCATCACCGGGCTGTTATCGTTTGACTAAATGTTATCTCTGTGCCGTGGCAAATAGTTTGGAGCTTGTTTTAGCAAATAGTATTGCATATTATTACAGTAGCTAGCATGCTACTAACGTTAGCTAGCTAGCATGCTACTAGCGTTAGCTAGCTAGCATGCTAGCTAACGTTAGTCTGCCATTTTGTTTCGTGATTAAAATGTACGTTTTTAATAGTTACATAAGCATTGTTGTAACTAGTGACCTGTTCCACCCCAGGTGAAAATCTGCATAAAATGTATACCTAGGTAAATGGAATATTGCTCCACTTCTACAAGGGCTATTTGCATATTCTTGGTATCTAGGAACATCTATGGACCTCAATGAATGTATTCTCAGTGTCAGAAATATTGTGTCTATTACTAGGCTTGCTTAAATTGTGATGAAACAAAGGAAAATATGAATTATGATTTTTCTTTTCATCTTTGACAGTGAATAAAACCATGATAATAATGACCAAACTTAAAAAACTGCCACTGAGCTCATTCAGTACCTTCTTGAGATCATGTGTACAAAAGATCTAAGGAAATTGATAAAGGGAAGATGATCAAACTGAAGGTTCTGTATATACAGTACTGAATTCTCCCATCCGGACCAATGCAATTTGAAATATTATTATAGAATATAGAATATATGCTTATACATTACCTTATTATAGCCAATTAGCACATTTATAAATATATACATATAGTATATTTCAAATGGCCGAGTTCAATTTGGATATAGTATCACCAGGCGTGCATAATAACAGATACTGATATTTACTGTAATCGACTGTACTATTTTATTTCCCCCACAGTGTAACCATTTTGAAACTAATTTCAGATCTAATTCTTCCTACATGGTAACAATAGTGTGGAGAAACTGACTGCGTTTCAATATTTGTCAAAAACGTTACCTTTTGTAGCTTATTATCGCGAATCATAACAATTATTGATATGATTCATTCAGAACGCTGAACTCACACACCATAGTATGTGACAGGAAGTGTAGATCGGAGAAATTTCAACGCAGGCCGATAGCTAGCGATCTCCTCTACAAAATGGTAAACTACAATTCCGATGGTTCAACATTTCCATTTCCGGTTCCGGGTCAGAATAGACGATCGCAAATAGAAAACTTAAAATGATATAAGTACACTTTTAACCTATTGCTAAACTATTGCCAACCTAACGTTTTACATTCTACATGTATTTGTGACATAGTAGTGATGTTTATACTTGAAAACGGTTGATTTTAAAATCACAAATTATTTTCATCTTCATAAAAATATGCCTATATGATAATAAGGTCAAAAGGGGTCTGTACCGACCCCGTCGAGTGGAACAGGTCAAATACTTTATTATAGTTCAATTGTGTTAAACTTGGGACACAGCCATGGCTCTATATTTTATTTCGTTTTGTATGTGAGGCATTTTAGCTTGAAGTTGTTGTGTTGCATTGTGGGTCTTCAGTACAAAGGAATCCCTTGCTGAGGGTAAGATGGTTTTCTGTCTGCTCAGACTCAGAATACTTAATTAACATGATCTGTGCTTCATAAAAAACAGATATTGTTTATCTGGTTTTGGTTATTTTGCACAGTAAATACTTATTCAGGCCTACCTGCAATTCAGAATTTAATCCAGCAGGGCGGCAGTGAATAGTTATTTTATTAATCGATTATTGTGTCTTTATTCACTCGTTGTGTAATTGACCAGTTTATATTCTGTATAAGTTCATATTCTGTATATGTTAATAATGACGCTTTCTGTGTTGTGTTTATGACTACTCCTTAGTTCCTTGAGCTGCTGTCTGTCGACCGGACCACATCTGTCCACTGTCCATCTACCTGCAGTCTGGTCACACCGATACAGTCCTACTCTCAGCATACAAGATCGATGGTCTGCTGCTGCTGCTGCTGACTCCCAAGCGATTCATTCAAGTTTCCATAGCACAATGGCAGCTGCCTCCCCACAACCCATGATCCTTCGTGTTGTTGAGACAGACCGGGCTAGAAAATTAAAACTCAGTTCACGACCCGCCTCTGTTGATGCACTGATCAAGATTATAAAAGAACAGTTGGAAATAGACCTTGACTTCAGTTTGCTGTATGAAGATCCAGACTTTGATGGGAAACTTACTTCCCTTGATGACATTATGGAATTGCCACAAAAAGCTGTTGTGCACATTTCACTTTCGCTCGACTCCAGCTCTCTCGCATCTACTGATATACTTTCAGATATGTCATCTCCAGAACGTTGATATACTTTCAGATAGGTCATCTCCAGAACGTCTAAGCAGATGGCCTCCAGGTCCTTTTCCAGTTCCTACATTTGCATTCGATGTTGAGCTGAAACTTAGAGACGGAAACAACGAATTTGAGAAGAACAAGAGACACCTTAAGTTGACAAGAGACCTAAAGCACGACATCTTAGAAAAGCTTGCATCTACAATGTATGCTTTCAAGGCTTATCCAAGTGATAAAGAGATAGCAGTGGCTTCTGCGGCTCTTGTCGCCAAACATCCCTGCTTGAAGGAAGCAGCATCTGAGACCGGCTGCAATGGATGGAAGAACAGCATCAAATTCAAGATGGGCAATTTCAGGAACAAGCTGAGACGGGCAGGATGTGAGGAGGTCACTGTAAATGCTGGAAAAATAGGTAGAAGCAATCCTGATGGCGAACCTTCACATTCCAACATTAAAAGACCCAAGCGAGCAGAAGTAAACTTCCTACCCAACTATCCCCAAGGAGAGGATTCCTTGAGGCTTGAGCAGTTGAGGCAGACAATTGCTGAAGAAGTCAAGAAGACTGAGAAGAACCTGCCCCTCATTAGAAAGCTGATGCAGACCACATTTGCCCTGCGCCGACAGACCATAGTGAAGTCCAGCCCACCAGTGAAAGAGCTCATGGACCTCTGGCCTGCTCTCAAAATGGAGTCTGAGGTAATATAGATCAGCTCTCTTTCCTGTGTTAACATTTGGCACATTCTGTGTGTTTTAAAGTGAAACTTGTGATTCTTAAGCCTGGTTTATATTCTCTAGCGGCGCATCTGCGTGTGTGTTCTGTGCGCCCCCGTGAGCTAGTCATCAGCGACCGATTCCGCAAAGCATGTAATGACATGGTTGACCAGAAATCCCGCCGTCATGCTCTGAAGCCTAAACCAAACAAAGTAAGAGATCCACCAAGTTGAAGTGACTAATTGATGTTGATATACTATATTGTCCTGCTGTTTTTAAATATAGGTGTATGCAGAGTTCCAGCTGATTGCCAACCAGAACCTGCCCAACACATTCTACGCTGAGCTTGACCGCCATCTTCCTCGACTGATGACGTTATTCAGACAGAAGGTGTCCAAAACTGGGAACACGGCAGATGCTTTGGCTCACATTTAAAAAAATCCACGATGAACAGGTGAATAGATTATTATACATGTCATAGGTCGAACCTCTGTAACATTGAACAGGTTCAATGATTCAAATGAGCTTTTGAATTTTACAATTAGTCCACCATTGTGTTTGCCATTTTTCTGGTTGCATTAAAGATGTGAACATGTTATTTGTGGACATATCTGATTGGACTGTTTAAAATCCGCTTTGTTCAGTAAACATTTCCATATAATACAATTCTTTTTTTCTTCTTAATCTTACATCTTAATAGGAAATCCATGATGTTCACACCAGGCGTACCACTGTTCTCCATTCCCTGCCTGTGTATCTGCATGAGGAAGTCTCTGGATTTTTCAAAACCAGCACAGTGAGTCAGAGTGAAAATAATTTACAGTACAACTGTATATTAAGTGAACAGTTAATCAAAATGCTAAGTATCAGTCTTCCTTCCTTCCAGGTCTCCCTTGTGAAAGAGATATTTGATCTCGACGGGACTAACCTGGTTAAATAAAAATAACCTTCTCACCAAAAAAATTGTTCTAACTAAAATATAAACAACTTACAAACACAACTCCATATACGTAGCTTTGTGCTGCACTTTGTAGAAACCATGGATTTATTTGTGATTATTATGTCTCTTTCATTCCTTCAGGACACGCCTGATGAGCCAGAGATTCAGGGTGTTGCAGTGGCCCTCCTTACTGTCATCAGTGACCATGACACAAGTCCAGTTCACTACCAGCCTGTGACAATCTCTGATTGGTGATTCCTTCCTGGTAATGTTTGGACTAATCTATGCACTACACCTCAGCTACCCCAAGGGACTTACCAACACGTTTGAATTCATTCAGAAGATTTTACTAGGTCTAGAAGCTGGTAAACTGTTGCCCAGGTTGCAGACTCTCAAGAATGACTTGATGATGCAATAATTCTTTTTCTTCTGATTTTTCAATGGATTTTCTCCCCGTCCCAATTAGTCGTTGTGCCAATTCCCCCCCCTACCTGGTGCTGTATGCATGTTCTCCTACGAGTCGGTATAAGGGCGTCCCGAGTCGATCGCACGCTTCCCCCGAGACGTGCGCCGACAGCCAGTGACGTCTTTTCACTTGGCAGCGAGGGCTCTCATTGGTGAAGTGTAACGCGTGGGAGGGCACGCTATCTCCACCAAGTCCTGCCCCGCTTAGCAAGCGCCGAGACCTGACCTGTAGGCGTCGCTGTCCACAACGCCAGATTCCCACCCGCCAGCTTCCCCACCCCCTAATACTGCCAAATTGTATTAGTGTGAACGGCCAGCCAAGCTGGTGACAACGCAGGGAGTTGGATTCGAACACGCGAATCCAGTGTCTCCAGCGTTGGTGACGAACGCAATCTCCGCTACGTCACCTGACCGCTCTTGCATTAAACTTTTGAAGGTATTATTTTGACATGACAAGGAAATTAATACCTCACCCCACATCCTTCTTTCAGATGAGTTTCTATTCCTTACTGTAATCAGTGATCATGACACAAGTCCAGTTCACTACCAGCCTGTGACAATCTCTATTGTCATTGAAAGTCATATCATGATCAGCTTCCCCAGATTTGGTGATTCCTTCCTGTAATGTTTGGACTAATCTATGCACTACCCCAAAGCACTTACCAACACCTCAAACGTGTGTCTATAGAAACTCATCTGAAATGTCTTGTCATGTCTAAATAATACCTTCAAAAGTTGCTGTACTACTTTGCAGATGTTCAGCCAATAGATCCAAACTACTCAATGTACCTTGTTCTTTATTTTTTATGTAATATGTTTACATTTGAGAGTTTTACAGTTCGAATTTTCTTAACCGTCTATAGCTGGTATTATTGTAATTTCATCCAAGTAAGTTTTAGAGTTGAAAGAGTTTATCAGAATCTCAAAGGCAACATCCAAGTCCCAAACGTTTGTTTCTCGAGGAACAATAGGAGGCAATGGGCATAAATGCCACTCTGCTCTGACTGCTTCCATTGCTTGTAGGCAGTGGTAGAGTTAGTGTTCTCAGTACAGAGTACAAGGCGAATAGGCGATATACCAGGAGCCATAAACGCAACACAGAAGCGTTATTATTAACATATACAGAATATGAACTTATACAGAATATGAACTGGTCAATTACACAACTAGAGTGAATAAAGACACAATAATTGATTAATAAAATAACTATTCACCATTAGCTGGACTCAGTTCCGTTTCACTTGAATGAATCGCTTGGGAGTCAGCAGCAGCAGACCATCGATCTTGTATGCTGAGAGTGGGACTGTATCCTTGAGACCTTGTAGGCAGTAGTATACTGCCATGTCAAGGGCTAACCGCAGTAACTTGAAAAAAGTAAACATTTAGTTATGAGTGAAATTGACCTTGTCAATAAATGTTTTATCTTGTGACCAAGTTTCAGATGTTAATGTCGCTCAGTTTTGGAGATATGGGGTTTTAAAAACTGCAGTAACTACAAAATCACACTCAAAACCCAGGCAGACCGCAGTAACTTCCAAACAGTGAAAAATGGCTTTAAAGTGTTTTGACTTGCCATCCAAAATGTGTTATAGGTAAATAGATGATAGTACCCAGATTTAACATGTATTAATGAAGTAATCTTTAGGCATACAAAAATATGACATAATTATTTTAATTAACCCCAAAAAAGCAGATATTGCACTCTGCTGCACGATTTCCTTAAATAATTATACAGGTAATGTACAGGCAAAGTGCAGTAACTTCAAATACAATGTTGTTTTCCCTCCAGCTTTCATAACTTAACCTAGCCATTTTGAAAATGAAATTTAATACCTGAATATATTGGAATGATGATGATCCAAATAAAATGGCTAGGTGAAGTTATGAAAGCTGGAGGGAAAACAACATTGTATTTGAAGTTACTGCACTTTGCCTGTACATTACCTGTATAATTATTTAAGGAAATCGTGCAGCAGAGTGCAGTATCTGCTTTTTTGGGGTTAATTAAAATAACTACGTCATATTTTTGTATGCCTAAAGATTACTTCATTAATACATGTTAAATCTGGGTACTATCATCTATCTACCTATAACACATTTTGGATGGCAAGTCAACCAGTTTCACTGTTTGGAAGTTACTGCGGTCTGCCTTGACAGGGCAGTATAGTTAGTGTACTGTATAGTGTTCTTAGTACAGAGTACTGTAGTGTTCTAGTTATCATTCTGCAAACATAGCCTGCTCTAAATGACGGATGGTGCCTCTGACATTCTGACTAACTCTTTCAATGAAAACACCATCTTGTTCCATGATACATCATGGAGCAAATACAGCTGCATTTCCATATGTAGGTATGTGCACTATTAACAGTATTGCCAGCTGTATAGCATGTAATGTGGATTGGTATTTTGGTTCCACATTGGCAGGACCCAATATACAGCACAACGTTTGTGAATTTTACATGTGCCATGCGGATTGACAATTTTCAGATAATCTATACATTTTATTCTGTACTGTACATAGATACACTGTGTTATCCCAACGGTCACAATAGTTGCCGTCAACATGTTTGCTCATTCTATGACCACACTATACACATTTGAGTAATTCAGCCAGGATGTAAACGGCTCTGGTCATGTGCACTGCACATATTGAGACCCTTTATTATTTCAATATTTGCTGGAAATACATTGATACATCATTCAGTAACATTTTCAGAGCCTTATAACAAACATTATTACACTATTGTGACCAGAGGGATTAAATGTGTAATATACATTACATTGTATGTACATGTTATAACATGCATGTATTTATTTTCTATATATATTTTCAATTTTAACATTGCCATAATGTTGGAGAGGGCAACACAATGTTTTTGTAAGATAAATAGATGTATACTCTTTGAATAGAAATAAATATAAAGAGTTTGAAGTTGTAACACAATGTTTTTGTAAGATAAATAGTTTCGATGAAGAACAAAACTTCCTAAATGCATACAAAAAAAGGGGAAAACTTCATATCTGCACTTTGCAAGGCACTAATACCTGGTCGGTATTGTTAACATATATAGTCCAAAAACAGTGTACGGTGTTTACAGTGTTATTGTACATTGCTAACATACAGATTATATATGTATACTCTTTGAATAGAAAAAAATAAAAGAGTTGTTTGAAGTTGATATAATGTGCTTGTGTAGTTATTTTTCTGTTAACTTATTCACATGGATTTTAAAACTGAACCTTAAGTTATAGTAACTGCAAATATTTGAGTTGATTAACTTAAAAGAAATGAGGCATTAGATGGCCTCAATGTCTTTGAGTTCTGTTAACTTAATCACATGGATTTAAGGTTGAACCTTAAGTCACAGTAACTGAATATATTTGAGTTGCCTCCACTTGAGAACCTTAAAGTGGAGATGAAGCAGTGAGCAATGTGATCCTAGTTTGTTTGTTGTGTACCTTGTGTAAGACAGGGTTCTATAATCAAATGTGAAATCTATCTTATTTGTCTGAAAAATATAATATAATATCCCTGTTTTCAACATGGGCGCCGCCATTTTGTTGCTGACGTCATGGCTGACGTCATACCGTGGCTTGGGTGTATACACTCTGGTTAGCTGCCTATATTGAATGGGTCAGTCAGCAGATAAAATGTTGCCTACAAAACAACGGGACCGCGGTGGTTCTGTTTGTATTGCTCCTGGCTGTTCAAACTAATTTTACCATGTGAGAGAGAGGAAAGTTGGTTAATTTCCACAAACTACCAGTGAAAAAAACAGTGTTGTTGACATGTTGGCTCGGGCTGCCTGCACCCAGACGGCGCGACCAGCCTGTTGGACAGGGAAGGAGGATCTGCAGCGAACACTTCATTGCCTCGGATTATATTGTTGGGGTGGGATGTTTGTCCAGAAGACCACTAATCAGCTGAAGCCGGACGCGGTTCCCTCGGTCTTCGACAGACAGACCGGCGTTAGCTCTCGGGAGCGATCGCTAGCTAGTTGGCACCAGCCGGGGCCAGGCGTTAGCTCTCGCTAGCTAGCGTTAGCAACCGGAGCGTCGCGGAGCATTCAGCCTGCTGGCTACCTAGACCCACTTCAACCAGCGTCGCGGAGCATTCAGCCTGCTGGCTACCTAGACCCACTTCAACCAGCGTCGCGGAGCATTCAGCCTGCTGGCTACCTAGACCCACTTCAACCAGCGTCGCGGAGCATTCAGCCTGCTGGCTACACAAGCTGTGTAGCCAGCAGGCTGAATGCTCCGCGACGCTCCGGTTGCTAACGCTAGCTAGCGAGAGCTAACGCCGGGCCCCGAGAGCTAACGCCGGTCTGTCTGTCGAAGACCGAGGGAACCGCGTCCGGCTTCAGCTGATTAGTGGTCTTCTGGACAAACATCCCACCCCAACAACATAATCCGAGGCAATGAAGTGTTCGCTGCAGATCCTCCTTCCCTGTCCAACAGGCTGGTCGCGCCGTCTGGGTGCAGGCAGCCCGAGCCAACATGTCAACAACACTGTTTTTTTCACTGGTAGTTTGTGGAAATTAACCAACTTTCCTCTCTCTCACATGGTAAAATTAGTTTGAACAGCCAGGAGCAATACAAACAGAACCACCGCGGTCCCGTTGTTTTGTAGGCAACATTTTATTTGCTGACTGACCCATTCAATATAGGCAGCTAACCAGAGTGTATACACCCAAGCCACGGTATGACGTCAGCAACAAAATGGCCGCGCCCATAATGCTAAATGCTTCAGAAATGTACACAACAAATCGTTTTTTCTTAGAAACTGCTTATTTTTATAACGTGACTTCTTCTGTGGCTTATCTAAATACTAATGTGATGCTATGAATATGTATTTATCGCACTGCTTCATCTTCCCTTTAAGTCACAGTAACGGTAGGTTATGTAGATAACCTAGTTATATTAGTATTGGCTGAGCGTTCCGCTCTGAGCCGTATGAGATATTCTATCTCCTATGATACCTAATGTATCTCCCTACGAACAAAAAAATACATGCACCACACCTGTATGGGGCTCCGCCCCCATGGTGGCACCGCCCATATAGCAGTGACGGTAGTCACCACACACCCTTCCTCGCCAAAAACCCGTCCCAGGAAAAGATTCCTCAAGAGGGAACTCAGGGCCGCGCAGAGCGGAACGCTCAGCCAATACTAATATAACTAGGTTATCTACATAACCTACCGTTATATGCCGTATTTGCTATCGCGTTCCGCTCTGAGCCGTATGAGATATGGGGAAGAGCAGACGCGAAGCCCGACAAATGTACCCCCTGAGGACCCGTAAGCCCACATCAAGGGGTGCGGGGAGCCCTGTCACCCCATCCTCCCTAATGAAGGGGGGGCGCAGTCAACTCCACCTGAATGCGAACAAGAGGGAAACTAGAACCCCTTGAACACACCGTACAGGCGGAACCACGTGTGACTCAACACACTGTGGCCCACCCATACACTCCTGCTACCCGACCAAAGGACGGGAAGCAGGAAAGGCCACAGACCCCAGAACCGCCTGGGAGACAGAACCCCCGGTCATGTCCATGAGGAAAAACCTTACAAAGGAGCCCGGGGAGGACCATGAAGCTGCAGCACAGATGGCCTCCACCGAGGCCCCACCCAGGAGAGCGGCAGAGGCAGCCACCCCACGAGTGGAGTGCGCCCTGACGCCCCCAGGGGGATCCTGCCCAGCCAACGTGTAGCAGAGGGCAACACCCTCGCACAACCAATGGGACAGGCGCTGCTCCGACAGTGCCTTACCAGCACGAGCCCCACCGTAACAGACAAAAGCTGGTCGGTAACCCTGAAATCCTGAGTACGGCTGAGGTAAATCCCCAAGCACGGACTGGACATGACAGGTGAAGGCCTGCATCTAACTCACTAGTGTGAGGAGGAGGACGAAACGCCTGAACCACAATATCCCGGGAGCGGAAGGAACTCCGGATATTCTTAGGCACGAAAGCAGGATCAGGTCGCAGAGTGACACCGCAATCGGTCCGAAAAGACAGGCACTCTGGACGTACCGAGAGAGCACAGAGCTCACCTACGCGTTTAGCGGAAGTGACAGCCAGAAGGAACGCGGTCCTGAAGGACAGCTGTCCCAACGGCGCCTGCTCGAGCGGCTCAAACGGGGCCAAGGACAACCGACCGAGGACCAATTGAAGATCCCAAGTCGGAGCCAAGGAGCGTTGCACCGGCTTAACGCGTCGAGCGCCAAGCAGAAAACGCTTCACAAGAGGGTGGCTGAACAAGACATCCCCTCAAACCCCTCATGATAGGAGGATATAGCTGCTGCATATACCCTCACCGTCGAAGCCGACAGTCTATCAAGGAGAGACTGGAGGTAACTAAGGACAGCATCCAGGGGGCAGGAGACTGAGTCCCGGCCCCCCGCCTTACACCACACTTGGAACATACGTCATCTGCCCGCGTAAGCGCGACAGTGGAGGGAGCATGCGCATTCCAGATGGTAACACCATCAGGATCAAGAACCTGCGCCCCTCAACGTACCCGTCCCAACAACTGACCTAACAGATGTATGGGCAAGAATCCCTGGCGGCACGGCATCGGTCCCAGACCCGCCTGGCCATGTCCAGACGCAATCCTCACCCGTCAGGATGAGGGCCGCCCCGCGACAGTACACCTGCACCCACATTCTCCCTGCCGGGGATGTGGGGAGCCCTCAGGCCGCGCAGATGGAGGACGCCCATAGCCAGCCGCCCGCCGCCTGGTGCAGACAGGGGGAGCGTACTCCTCCCTGTCTGTCGATACACGACACTGACGTCGTATCGTCCGTCCTGATCAACACCATTTGTGGACCAGAAGGACCGCTTTCAACACCAACACATTGAACGTAGCGCAGACCGGGCAGCATGGTTTGCCAGCTGCCCCCTACTGCGTTGGGCCGACGCATCACCAGCGAGGGAGGCGTCGGTGAAAACGCGACGTGAGACAGCGCCGTAACCGTCCTAGGACGGAACCTCCCGAGCGTGTTGACAACACGCTCTGAGATGGATGCCCATAGCCCTCCAACCGTTGACTGGGAAGAGGAATACTCTACATCCAGTCTACAGCAACCCCAGGCTGGTAGAGACCTGCCTGGTACGAGACCTGACGATCCACCTTGACCGCGAAGGACCAGAACGTCATCAGGGCAGAACACTCCGTAACCCCGGACGACGCAGAGGCCCCAGTGCGGCCTCCACGCTCTTGGTGAAGATGCGGGGAGCCAGAGAAAACCGAACGGCAGCCTCTGGTACTCATACGCTAACCCTGCAAAGGAAGCGTAGGTAAGCCCTAGGATGGAAGATCGGGGATGCGCATACGCATCCTACAGGTCTATGGAGGAGAATCAGACCCCCACCTGACAGTGTTCAACAGGTAGGAGACGATCCAAAAAATGCTGAACCTTCCCATGGGACAGGTCCAGCCTGGGTCTTACACCCCTCCCTCCCGACTTCTCGGGCAGAGAACACCGGGAGGAGAACGCCACGACGATGGCTTGCTTCGTCCACAGAGATTGGATCTCGTTGACCAGAGCTGTCACAGCTGGAGACCCCGACAATAGGGTCTGTACCAAACCTGAAAACGGGTGGGGTTGTGTAAACACAAGTCCCCGCCTCAGCGTTCTCTCCATCCACCTCTACATATGATACTGCCGTAGTCATATGTGACGACACTCCCAACGCACCCGCCGTCACGTGGCGCAGGTCCGCTAGGAACCGTAGATAGTTGGCCCGGTCCCCCCGCTGTGCGTAGCCAAACCTGGAACCGTGCGAGGAGCGCGTTCCGTGTCGGAACACCTGACCCTGACACCACCCACGAGGCAATCGCACCCAAGGGGGAACCCCGACAGAAAGGGCCGGTCTGATACGGGGGGCTTCCGATGAAAAAAGCCCCCCCACTGAACACCCCTCCAGAACATGCTGAAGGAGTTGTTCTGCAGCCGGACATGCAAGGTGTAAGGCCCCCATGG
This sequence comes from Notolepis coatsorum, assembly GCF_963971535.1. Classification (NCBI taxonomy): domain Eukaryota; kingdom Metazoa; phylum Chordata; class Actinopteri; order Aulopiformes; family Paralepididae; genus Notolepis; species Notolepis coatsorum. The sequence continues at coordinate 158,240,857 of NC_140169.1, read as the reverse complement.
GTTCCTACACACCGTAGCCCTGCAGTGATATTACTACCACCCCAAATCATGTGAGCTGCGACCACTTGCCAATATTCCAGGAGTGGGAGGCACCAACATGATACCAGGCCTGGCGAAGGCGAGGCCGGGGAAGCCCGCACTGTGTGCCTCAAAAGGTTTCGAGCCCCCCTGCTGACAACACTTAAGTTGACAGACGTAACACCAGGCTCAACCAACACAGATCAAGGTGTGGGAGCCGCTTGACAGCACAACATTCTCACGGACAGACCCAGGCTCAGCCATAAACTGGGTGTCAGCCCCTGTCCCCATGAGAAGCGAAAAGGGGGGCCGCCCGCGCATCAACGAAGGCACGCGGCCCGCAGCCAAAGGAAACAATCAGAGCCCACTTCTTCCGCTGGTGTTGGGGAAGGGAGCGATCGGAGAGCGGGCTGCTCGCGGCAGGACGGTGACGGCTTGTTTGTTCAAGCCGAACCCATCCTACATGGCCGATCCCTCGGCCGCCAAGGCTGTCGGCCTTGTGGACACCTGTCGAATCGACGCCCAGGATACCTCTGGCGGGGGAAAAACATGGCCGCCTGTCGAGGGCCCCGTCATCGCCGCTGACGAGGCCGTGCTCTCTCTTCTTCTGGCTGCGCGGTGTGAGGCGGTGTAGGGCCTAGGACAATACCGCCCGCGCTCCAGCAGAAGACCAAAATCCCCTGCGGAGAGGGGAACCCTGAGCGGTTATAGCTTGCGGCTGGGTCAAAGCTAATAACGTCAACAACCTCGCGCGATGTGTCGACGTCGGCTGGCCCTCAAGGCCCCTCCACCAGACACCATTTTTCTAATAGAAAAAAACAGCAATTCGAACACAGTTCTAATCGTTGCCAATTCCATACCGTGGCGGTACAAGCCTTAACAGCCCACCAGCCACTCGCCAGGCCGACCCACCCATGGTGTCGGCCGGGCGGGGCATTGTTTCAATATATCAAAAACAAAGGACTGATGTTAACATGGAGCACCAGTGGTGATTGCAAACAGCACCCTCCACTGTGGTGTGCACCATGAAAGGGTTAAATGAATAAAAGAGCTAAACCACAAAAAACTGTAGAATGAGCAAACCCATACACACAAGTTTAAGGGGAGACGGACCAGACCCGTCTTCATTCAAAATATTCACAACAGGACACCAGCCCTAGTTTAGCCCATTTACCAAAAAAGGTAAACAAAGCCCCCCCCCCGCACCACTCCCCCAGTATACCGATTGACCATCAGTATGAATGGTTCGAGAGGAGAGAAAAACTGTAGCAAGACAGACCTTCTCATAGCAGAGTGACAAAACGAAACAATAGCCCCCTACACAGGGCCGCCCCAGGAGGTGGGGGGCCTCGCGTCTAAAAACGCACAGGGCCTCACATTTCTCCCAGGCGGCCCTGCCCTTATACTACTGCAGCCTAGCGCCAGGCGATGTGGGACCCAAGACAACAATTGCCTGTGCACAGACACGCAACATGTTTACCATGTCGGCTGGACCCATAGCCCCACTACCCGACGCCAACCCAGATGGGAACACCGTTCAACAAACCCCGCCGGAACACAAGGTAAAATACCTGGCTAGGAACCTAGCCACGGCCTACCCTGTTGTCAACCCATTTACCCGAAAAAGGTAAATAGAACTCAGCAAAAAAACCCACAACAGCTACCGACTGACCTTCATTGATGAACCGGGCAAGAGGAGGGAGAGTGACAACATCTCACGGCGGAGACATTAAAACAGCATAGCAATTAGCAGTAGTAATAGCATGCAGCATTAGCGATAGCATGTAGCATAGCTTTAGATGTTTTAGCAGCACGCCCAAGACAGCTTGGAAACCGTTCCCTGCAGAGAACGTTCACCAAACCATCCTGCCCCCGGCGCCAACACACAACATGGTTGTGTTAACAAAACAAACCAGCATTACTAACACTAATACCCATGCCTGAAGACACAGGGCCTACCTGAGTACAAGCTGGCCCGACAGCCAGTCTTGTACAGCTGAACCTCGATGTGCTGTCATCAAACGAGGAACATCAACACAGGCCCGTCGTGTCGCCGAAAACATGCGTCGAAGATGCCAGGGGCCAGCAACCTCCGGTAAGCTTCCAACATTATGACTCTGATCTTTTCATCCTACTAGTTATCGTACGGTGCACGCATCCGAGTACGCTGGGACGAAAATAGAGGAAGGGTGTGTGGTGACTACCGTCACTGCTATATGGGCGGTGCCACCATGGGGGCGGAGCCCCATACAGGTGTGGTGCATGTATTTTTTTGTTCGTAGGGAGATACATTAGGTATCATAGGAGATAGAATATCTCATACGGCTCAGAGCGGAACGCGATAGCAAATACGGCATATAACTGAACATATTTGAACTGCCTTAACTGAGAACTGTAAGTCACAGTAACTGAACATATTTGAGTTGACACCACTTGAGAACCTTAAGTCACAGTAACTGAATATATTTGAACTGCCTTAACTGAGAACTGTAAGTCACAGTAACTGAACATATTTGAGTTGACACCACTTGAGAACCTTAAGTCACAGTAACTGAATATATTTGAATTGCCTTAACTGAGAACTGTAAGTCACAGTAACTGAACATATTTGAGGTGACTCCACTAGAGAACCTTAAGTCACAGTAACTGAACATATTTGAACTGCCTTAACTGAGAACTGTAAGTCACAGTAACTGAATATATTTGAGTTGCCTCCACTAGAGAACCTTAAGTCACAGTAACTGAACATATTTGAACTGCCTTAACTGAGAACTGTAAGTCACAGTAACTGAACATATTTGAGTTGACACCACTTGAGAACCTTAAGTCACAGTAACTGAACATATTTGAATTGCCTTAACTGAGAACTGTAAGTCACAGTAACTGAACATATTTGAGGTGACTCCACTAGAGAACCTTAAGTCACAGTAACTGAACATATTTGAATTGCCTTAGCTGAGAACTGTAAGTCACAGTAACTGAACATATTTGAGTTGCCTCCACTTGAGAACCTTAAGTCACAGTAACTGAACATATTTGAACTGCCTTAACTGAGAACTGTAAGTCACAGTAACTGAACATATTTGAGTTGACTCCACTTGAGAACTGTAAGTCAGAGTAACTGACCATATTTGATTTGACTTAACTGAGAACCTTAAGTCACAGTAACAGACCATATTTGAGTTGCCTTAACTGAGAATTGTAAGTCTTAGCCAACTGAAAACATTTGAGTTTATCAACTTAAAAAATTTGAGGCATGGGATGGCCTCAATTTTTTTAAGTTCTGGAAACTTATTCGGGTTTACAGTGTATATATATTTGTATTTTTGCAACAATGGAAAACAAATATGCAGTCCACCTCGACCGCCAAGAAACCGAAGACCGAATTCTGTACAACATGTCACTGCGCTTTGTTTACAGTTTTTGTTTTGGTCTGATGTGTTGTGGGTTGTGTTTCAGTGGGGGTCTAGTGGAGGGAGGTGTGGCATGCACGCCTCAGGCGCTACCAACAGAGGTCTGGAGAAGTCCACGGATTAAGTTACTAAATTCCAACCCACACGTCAGACGAAAACAAGTTTTGACACAGTTCCGTCAAATTTACTGTATGAATTTACAAAAAAGCGCCATCTTGCAATTTGATCTTTATGTTATTATACCAATTATTGACCATGTGATGGTAATGACGTTTTGCTTTGACATCTCTGTAAAACTGTGTGTCTTATATATATGGTCTCAACCAGGTAATATTCTTGATTAGCGGTTTTACATTTATATATATAATAATAATAATATATAATCCTTCTATATACCTATACACCTGCATATAATCCATACAACATGTACAATAAAGCTGTATATACCGTACATATATATATATTTATTCTTACCATGTATATATATATATATTTATTTATATCTGTCTGTACATACCTGCATATAATCCTTTTTACATATCTGTAGATATACTATATCTATATCTGTACATATCCCTTACCTACTCTTACTGTATACGCTGCTGGCCAGTATGACTACTACCATACTGTTTTTATACCTGTATCACTGTACATATTAATACTATATCTATATCTGTACATATCCCTTACCTACTCTTACTAGTTACGCTGCTGGCCAGTATGACTTACTACCATTAAGATTAATTGAAAATGGGGGACCTTGATGTAAACAAGACGAAAGTCTTTCTCTGGTCTGCATCCCCTTAACAATTGTGTGTATTGAGCTGTACTGTATTGTACCCATTCTGCAATCTGTTAATAACATTTTCAATCAATCAATCAATCAAAACCATATGTCTTTATACCTGTATCACTGTACATATTAATACTAACCTGTACACACATCTAATTAGCACTATTACTCAGTACCCATAGTACTAATTTATGTTATACCCATTTTTATTTTGCATTGGGTCTTTAACTGTAGGATAATAATAATAATAATAATAATAATAATAATGCAGGACCTGCTCAGAGGTCTTTAATTGGCATGCAATTATCCTCAACACACACACACCGGAACACACACGCATGCATTGTCTCTGTAGGATCGCCAATGGGATTTGTCTCTGCGATTAACCCATCCCGTCGTCCTTCCCCCCCCAAGGGCAGCCGGGAGCAGACAAGCGTCAACGTGAGCCGCGCCAGGGGACCAATCCAAGTGCTCCTGTCCGTCTTCGTCAAGGACGCCACAGCGTTAGCGATCTGTTGTTGTGCATGTTTTTCCATTGGGTTTATTTTATCGGGGGGGAAACCCTTGCGAGCACGGGGAGAACATGCTAACTCCACACAGAAAGGCCTGGGAGATACCCCACCTGGGTACCTGGCATCATGGAAACCTGGTCCCCAAGCGGGAATCAAACCCTGGTCCTTCTTGCTGTGAGGCGACAGTGTTAACCACTACACCACCGTGCCGCCATGAATGGTGATAACAGTACTGACTGACAGTTACATTCTTTGTTACTGGTTGGTATGTAGCAGCTGTGAGTTGGTGGTATGCAGTATTAGTAGGAATGTGTATTGCGTACATACCTACGTGCCTTAGCTTGAGCCGCGAGGATGGTACAGTATGACCCACCGCCACCGCGCCTCATTACAACCGGCTCTACCGCGACGACCGGGCGGCTAGAATCTAGCCGGTCGTCGCGGTAGAGCCGGCCCGGTTGTAATGAGGCGCGGTGGTGGGTCTCAAGCTGAGGCACGCTGTGTACGTAGAGATGCGGCTATGTGCCAACTATGCTGCCGGCCAGCGGATCCCACCCACGGACTATTTCAATACCACACTGATCATTATCCCTTTTGTTATTTCAACACCGATGCGCATCCAAACAATCCTGACATATAGCTTATTGTGATCTTTGACCCTCAAAACATGGGTCTAGGCAGGGGTCTCAAACTCGCGGCCCGCAGGCCAATTGCGGCCCGCTGGATGATATTTTGCGGTCCCCTACTTGACATCAAAGTCAATATATATATATTTTTTTAATGTTGTGGGACTTGTACAGCACTTTGTTTAACTTTGTCCGTGCTGTACAGTTTAAACCTTTTTAAATCTTAGACAAACAAAACACTTTGCTTTCATTGTAAGCCGTCAAGGTGACAAAAATGATAGGCTATGTTAACAAGTTGTCAGACTGTCCCATGTATCATTTATATGCAAATTAAGGATGCAATTATCAAAAAACAGCAAAAAAAAAACAGTTTCATGATTCTCAGCCAATATTGCAGATATGTGTCTAGACTCTAGAGACCCATGTTTTGAGGGTCAAAAATAACACTATCCCGCCTAGAGTGATCACATGCAGGGGCATAGCTGGGGGGGGGGTAGCTTAGGATGATTCCAAGGGCCCAGCACTGGGGGGGGGGCCCTACATTTTTTTTTTTTTTTTTTTTTTTTACTAGACATCAGGTGTATTATTGATGCTCTCATTGATACTATGTTTGTTTCTGAAGTGTGTGTGTGTGTGTGAGATATATATAGAGAGAGGGGGGGCTTTGGTAGACTATTGCATTGGTCCATTCATTGAAGATGAACGCAATGCGACATCCTTTACTAGGCTCACCCACCAACAGTGCAGGTGCTGAACTGCTGATCCGAATGTATAGGTAAAAACCATATTACGTATATAAACCGTAACGGCACATGGGGCAGGAGCCTATCTCCTGCTTCCGTAGCGTGAGGCAGCTTGATGTACAAGTACACCCCTTGGACATGGCACGCTAGTATGTCGCAAGGACTTCCCTCCAAACCAACCCTTGATGCTGAGTGTCAAGCAGGGAGGCTATGGGTACCATTTTTAAATAGTCTTTGGTATGACTAGGCCGGGGCTTGAACTCCCAGCCTCCCGAACTCAGGGCGGACACTCTACCCATGAGGCCACTGAGCCGGTTTCAATAAAAAAATGCAGTGGTGTGTAAAGTATTTTTTACTCAAGTACATTTTTGAGCTACTTGTACTTTATGTGAGTATTTTCATTATAGGGAACTTTATACGTTTACTCCACTACATTTCAAGGGAAATATTGTACTTTTTACTACACTACATTTAAAGGGAAATATTGTACTTTTTTACTCCACTACATTTATCTGAACCCATAATTTAGTTACTTTGAAGAAAAGGATTTTGCATAGAAAACACAATAATATATATTTTTTTAAATGCATGTATGAAGATTATATACTTTCATATTTGAAGTGTAGTAATTTCCTGCGCTATTTGTTCTGATATAAATCAGAACCTAATCTAATCTGCTCTGCGTTGTGATTCAAAACCTTTAACGCCTTGGAAATTACTTTAAACAAAGACTTGAGGTCTTTGTTATGACGATCGGCGGTGCAGCAAGAGAAAGGAGAGGAGAGGGTAGTTAACAGCAGCTGTTTAATCAAAGTTAAGAGTTGTATACCAATTACAATAAAGAACACTATAAAAGATTCAAGGTACCGGAGCCATATGCCGCTCGCCCTACTAAGAAATCAGATTAAAGAATGATAGTTGATAAGTTGTTGATGAGCTCTGTTCCCTTGCTAGTGAACACAGCAAAGTTCTCTTTCTCCCTCCAAAATGTTCTCTGTCCGTTGATCCTCCTCTGCCCCTGTGTGTAGAGATGGGTGTGGTTTCCTCGTCCGGTGGTTTGGGTTTTCCGAGTCCCCTCCTCGTCACCACACCCCAGCTCTTATAGCAAAGGCCTGGGCCCTCATTCATCAATTTGTGCGTAGAACATGACCTATTTCCACACGTAAGCACGGAATGTAGAACTAGTGTACGCACAGGGAAGTCGGGATTCATCACACTGTGCGTACGCAGGCTCTATGCTCCTCCGTAGAACTTTGTTCTACCGTCAATGCTCGTGCATGATTATCCATATATGGTCATGAAAGTGAGGAAACACCCCCCATGGGATGTGAAATAATGGACTGACCCGAGCGGAACTTTGAGAAACTCCACGGAGAATTCACTGCTGTCGAACCAAGAAGACACTATCGCGTATTATGGGATAAATAAAAGGCGGATTTGTAAACGGTGATGTCAGATATCAACGGCTCCCTAAGACCATTGCTGCAATTCTGCCTGGACAGCTCAAAATACTAATAAAGACCGTTCGTTGACCACTGTTTGGCGTTGGTTGTGTGTCATTATAACCGTGCTATAATATGAATGCCTTTATTAGTTGTGTTCGATTGGCTATATGATTTTTAGAGGCATCTATTTTGTTGTCGGCTAATAAAGACCGTGCTGGAATATGACTGCCTTTTCCCGTGTTGTTTGATTAATACCCAGGGATTAAAGTTCTCCTCAATTTGATTCCAAATCGCGATGGATCTCCCGTCAATTTTCTACCTGCTGCATATGATTTCTAGAGGCATACTACAATCTATTTTGATGTCAGTATTGGGTAGCAATGAATCTCACTGCATGTATGATGTAGCCTGCCTTTCAATACATGAAATAGGGCAGCGGTGGCCTAATGGTTAGAGAAGTGGGTTTGTGACCGGAAGGTCGCCGGTTCGATGCCCGGGACCGGCAGGAAAGATCTGCCGCTGAAGTGCCCTTGAGCAAGGCACTTAACCCCCAACTGCTCCAGTGGAGTTGCTCAGTGGCCAATGGTGTCAGACTGTGGTTGTACTGGGCAGCTCCCAGGTATGAATGGAACTGTGTGAATGTGAAGCAGGGCGTAGCTGAAAAAGAGCATCTGTGCTCAGCGAACCTACCCTGGGTAAATAAAGGTTAAACAAACAAACAATACATGAACTTGAATTCCATCATGTTTGTGTGCGGGACTCACAAGGCTGTTGTCACAATGGGTGGTACCGGTACAGACAGTAATAATAATAGTCCACACAATATCACGATCCATGCCATAGCCTATGTTCTATTAGGACATGATCTGTGACGACAAATGTTCTGATATCATACTCTGACAGCATGCCTATGATCAACAAAAACGCGAACTTGAATCCCATCATATACATATTCTGTCCACTATCTGGTGTCATTGCAATGCGTTTTCTATTCTTTCTTATACAGTAAAAAGGGGGAAGAACACTATATTCATATGACTTGTATTCTGCTTACAGCTTCGAAATTCCACTTGTTTCGTTTAACGTAAAGCCTTTTAAATATAATGAAAGCGTTCCCGTGTTTCTGCGGTCTGCGCAAAATAATAACGAGTTGAGCTTTATGATTTATGATGAATTGAAAATGGGGGACCCTGATGTAAACAAGACGAAAGTTGGTCTGCATCCCCAATTAACAATTGTATGTACTGAGCTGTACTGTACTGTACCCATTCTGCAATCTGTTAATAAACTTTTCAATCAATCAATCAATCAAGCTACGCGGAGCGCAGTCAGTCAGTAGCCTACACCCCGTATATTCCGATAACGCTATATAAACCATGCTGCATTCATTCTGAGAGAAAGATCTATTATTCCAAATGCTATTTATAGGGTTTTGACCATAATTACACTACTGTTGCTATTTTACAATGAACTATAATGAACTACGGTTCGTACAGAACATGCCAGTGTTATTATGCACAGAAGCTCATTTCCTTGTTGTAATAATATATTCTACCACTGGGCGCCAGGTACGCCTGGTCTGACCTGTGCGTAGATGTAAGCACGGAGTCAAGTTCAAATCGAAATTGATGAATCCCACTCTTTGCTTAGAAATGATTGTACGCACAGGGTAAGCACAGATCTGTGCGTAGAACACGTTGATGAATGAGGGCCCTGGAGTCTCTCGTGATGTCACCAGAGTGACATCACCAGACGTGTTTCCTCCAATCCCAGGCCTGCTACGTTTGGATTTGAAACAGGGGGTTGTCCTTACACAGCCAACTGAACCTTCCTTTGTTCTATAGTCAAAGAACAGCCACCATCTAACAACCTAATACTTGAATTATTCATTTCATACTATATATATTTGAATTACCCTTAATTACATGAACCCAGAGATATCATACTTAAACACATTATCTTGATGCTAAATGAGACTCATAAACATTGCATATACACCTTTCATTCGACTCAGGATGGTTACCACAATATAACAAGCATAATTGTAGTTATTTCACATTGAGGGTAAACCTCCTAACTCAGTAAGACACCTTTAAGTTATTTTCCAATGTAGAACTATTACCACAATATAAACAGGCCTAATTGTAGTTCATATCAAAACTAATCTAAGTGTGTTACTAGACATTTGAAGATGTACTTAGTATTAATCTAGGCAGGAGCAAACCATGTGTTTAACTAGGGCTTATCTGAACTCCTTCCTGTCCCCCACCCTGATGATCCCAGGTGGCTCTAGCTGCAGTAGACCTGGGGCATAAGGTGTCGGCTTCCTGTCCTAATCAGCCACTGAACCCGTTTAACAACCTCTATCTATTGTTTTGCAGCTGCCACTATATGCAAATGACCTCCTGTGGTGCTCCCCCCGGTCTCAGCTACAACACACACACAATCTAATCTTGTCTCCCAGGACACAAGGATTTCATAATAGTGACATGCTTGTACTAAAACACATTAGTTTGATTTGAATACCAGTTATGATCTATGTTCTATGAGACAATGATGTTTATGATCTATGTCTATTAAAAACGACCACAGAAGCCTCAAGATGATGTAATTAGAGCAGTATAACTGGACCACATACCACTTTAACATAACCTTTAATCAGAGCAGCATAACTGGACCACATACCACTTTAACATGACCTTTAATCAGAGCAGCATAACTGGACCACATACCACTTTAACATAACCTTTAATCAGAGCAGCATAACTGGACCACATACCACTTTAACATCACCTATAGAGGTCAAACAAAAACATGTAGAATGTGTACTTTTACTTTAGATACTTAAGTACATTCAATAGCAAATACTTCTCTACTTTTACTTAAGTAGAATTTGAATGGAGGACTTTTACTTTTACCAGAGTACTCATTTATCTGGGTATTTCTACTTTTACTTAAGTAAAGGAACTGTGTACTTCTTCCACCACTGTCAAAATGTAAACACGAACAGTTAATTTCATCATATATCATCAGAACGATATAAGGCAAAAGAAAATGCCCTGACGACCGATTTTTCAGAACTCTTACTCTGAAAAACCAAAGAAACATGTCCTCTCCACGCTACTGGGACACTGCTCTACATACAAAACAGCAAAACAGAAAGAAGCATTTTATATAAAAGTATTCTGTACTTCTGTATGACAACTAATAAAGAAACTTGAAACATACATGTTGAATGGCTGCATTTATATAGCGGCTTTTATCCAAAGCACTTTACAATTTGTTCCTCACATTCTACCCGTTCACTCACACATTCACACACTGACAGCGGAGACAACCATGCAAGGTGCCAACCTGCATGCTCATCAGGAGCAATTAGGGGTTAAGTGTCTTGCTCAAGGAGATTTCGACACGCTGCCCGGGAGGAGTGGGAATCAAACCGGGAACCTCTGGATTACCAAACGACTGCTCTACCTCCCGAGCCACTGTGGTTGTTCTAACATTGAGAGTCACTGAGTATAAATATCTTGGCTTGTGGCTCGATGTGAAATTTCCATTTCAGTTCCATGTAGATATTCTTGCTTCCAAGCTGCAACAGAAAATTGGCTTCCTGTACAGAAATAGATCCAGCTTTCCCATGATTGTTGTAGAGCAGTGGTTCTCAACTGGTGGGTCGCGACCCAAAAGTGGGTCGCGGGGCCATTTTGAGTGTGTCGCGGATGTGTGTAAAAAAATAAAAGTAAAAAAGATTTATAATATTTTTTTTGCACTTCCTATCTTTGTGAAAGTGGCTTCTCAGCTCTGGTCCAGCTGAAGACAAAGCAGAGGAACAGATTGGACATTGAGCATGACCTCAGAGTTGCTTTGTCTACCATCACCCCAGACTTTGAGACTCTTGTCCGGAGCAAACAACATCCCCAGTTATCCCATTAGTTCCCTGGGATGTTAAGCTAAGTCTGCTAAGAAGCATATATTATTTATTATTATTATTATTATTATTATTATTATTATTATTATTATTATTATTATTATTATTATTATTATTATTATTATTATTATTATTATTATTATTATTATTATTATTATTATTATTATTATTATTATTATTATTATTATTATTATTATTATTATTATTATTATTATTATTATTATTATTATTATTATTATTATTATTATTATTATTATTATTATTATTATTATTATTATTATTATTATTATTATTATTATTATTATTATTATTATTATTATTATTATTATTATTATTATTATTATTATTATTATTATTATTATTATTATTATTATTATTATTATTATTATTATTATTATTATTATTATTATTATTATTATTATTATTATTATTATTATTATTATTATTATTATTATTATTATTATTATTATTATTATTATTATTATTATTATTATTATTATTATTATTATTATTATTATTATTTTATTTCATTGTGTTTTTAGCCCTAGTTGCACTTTTGTTGCAACCCCAGTTATCCCATTAGTTCCCCCAAACTTACTGTAGGTCTGTTATGTTAAGCTAAGAAGTCTGCTAAGAAGCATATTATTTATTATTATTATTATTTTATTTTATTGGGTTTTTAGCCCTAGCTGCACTTTTGTTGCAACCCCAGTTATCCCATTAGTTCCATCAAACTTAGGTTTGTTATGTTGAGCTAATAAATCTGCTAAGAAGCATATATTATTTATTATTATTTTATTTCATTGGGTTTTTAGTCCTAGCTGCACTTTTGTTGCACTTTTTTGTGTTTATTTCATGTTTTTAACAGTGCATGAAAGATTGTGTATTACTGCATTTGAAATAAATCATAGTGGTTAAAAAATTTGGGTCGCGACTTAATGACTAAGGAAAATGTTGGGCCCCGAGGCTAGACCAGTTGAGAACCTGTTGAATATCAATTTTGGACTATGATTTATAGACATGCTGCGGTTTCAACTCCTAAACCACTGGACTTGGTCTCTGCCCTGAGATCTATTACTGGTGACAGTCTAAGTCTAAGACCCAAAAAATCCAAGCCTGCTTGCCTCAACGACTACCGCCCTGTAGCTCTCACCTCCATAGCCATGAAGTGCTTTGAGAAGCTAGTAAAGGGCTACATCTGCTCCTCCCTCCCCATCAACATGGACCCCCTGCAATTTGCATACCGCCCCAACAGGTCCACGGAGGACGCCATAGCCCATGTGCTGCACACAGCAGCATCACACCTGGACAAGAGGCAGGGGAACTATGTGAGAATGCTATTCATCGACTACAGCTCGGCATTCAATACCATAGTCCCCTCCATACTCATAGCCAAGCTCAGGGACCTGGGCTTGGGCTATGACCTCTGCCAGTGGGTCTTGGACTTCCTGACTGGCAGACCCCAGGTGGTGAGAGCAGGCAACTGCACCTCCTCATCCATCACCCTCAACATAGGGGCCCCCCAGGGCTGTGTTCTGAGTCCCCTCCTCTACTCCCTGTACACACACGACTGTGTGGCTCAGCGGAGTAGCAATACAATCATCAAATTTGCTGACGACACAGTGGTGGTGGGCCTGATCTCTGCCAACGACGAGAGGGCCTACCTGGAAGAGGTCAAGGTCCTGGCGGGATGGTGCCAGGAAAACAGCCTCTCCCTGAACGTCAGCAAAACAAAGGAGATGATTGTGGACTTCAGGAGGTCGGGGGTCAAGGACTACAGCCCCCTCAGCATCGACGGGGCACCGGTTGAGAGAGTCAACAGCTTTAAGTACCTCGGAGCCTACATATCCGAGGACTTGACATGGACCACACACATTGACAGTGTTGTGAAGAAGGCACGACAACGCCTCTACTTCCTCAGGCGCCTAAGGAAGTTCCAAGTCAGCCAGAAGATCCTTAAGAACTTCTACTCATGTACAATAGAGAGCATCTTGACCGGCAACATCACCTCCTGGTTTGGGAATAGCACTGCACAAGACCGAAGCAGACTACAAAGAGTGACACGTTCAGCCGAACGCACAATTGGAGGGGGGCTCCCCACCCTCCAGAACATTTACTACAAGCGTTGCAAGGGCAAGGCTAAGAGAATCATTAAAGACTCCAGTCACCCGAACAACTGCCTCTTTGAACTGCTGCGGTCAGGCAAGCGATACCGGAGTCTCAAGGCGAGCACAGAAAGACTCAGAAGAAGCTTCTATCCCCAGGCCATCAGGCTGCTAAACGAACAATGAATGAACACTACACAACAACAACCACCAAACGCACATAGCACACACATCCACACGCACACACTCACTTTAAACAAACACACTGTAGCACCCACTCCACACACTTTATAGCACACACCCACTTTAAACAAACACACTGTAGCACCCACTCCCCACACTTTATATTTATGGATGAAGGATTGCACTACAACTCGTACACCTTACTGTAAATTGTACCTAAAATTGTACCTCATCCCATTTCTGCTTTGCACTAGATAGTACTGTACATTAGTACACTGCATAGTATTGTGTATTGTATATTATATGGTAACTCAGAACATTGTACATATGTCTATACCGAACACTGTGACCTCATTTTTCTTCTTCTAAATTCATGCTATATTATGTTATTATGTTATTTGATACTATCTTGTCTAGCACAGTCTCTGGAGCGTAACAGTAAGAAGCATTTTGTATGAAAGTATTCTGTACTTCTGTATGACAACTATTAAAGAACTTGAACTTGAACTTGATGCCCACCACTGTGTCCATTATGAAAAGGCTGGATGGCCCTCTCTGGTTGAAACTGAGGCGTAACTATATTTGGTATTTGTTTATTTTTAAAGCCCTTATTGGTAAACTTCCTTCTTACATCACAACACTGTTGAAATGGAATCTTGGAACCTATTCTACACGTTCAAATGACTGCTTGGTTCTTAGGGCTCCTCCAGTCTGATTTTTATAGTTTGTTCTTATTTATTGTGCCTATATGTATGAAATTGTATGAAATGTATGAAATATATGAATGTATGAAATATACCTGGATATTAGCCCTCTATATACTTGCCTGTACATCTGCATAATAATAACCCATAGCTCTGTATGATAGCATGTACAATAATGCTGCATATATACGTACGGTATATTTACATTTACATTTAGTCATTTAGCTGACGCTTTTATCCAAATCGACTTACAAGTTCTGTACGACAAGTCATCAGGAAGGGTACAACTCTATCAGCTGAGCAACAATGTTCATCAAAGTGTTGCGTGTTACAGTGTAGGTTAGTTTATTAGGACAAGTGCATGACAGTAAGGTTAGTTAGGGTTAGATATTTTTTTTATTTTAATTTTTTATTATTTCAGATAATGGTTGAAGAAGTGCGTCTTTAGTCGACGGCGAAAGATTGGACGGGGTTCGGCTCCTAACTGGGGTGGGAAGTTCATTCCACCATTGTGGGGCGAGGACTGAGAATAGGCGACTTCTCTTTGATGATATATCAAATATAAATATATATATATATTTATTCTCACCGCATATATACCTATCTGTCACGATCCTAGGGCCGGTCCTGGCTGGACGGGGCAGGATGGGAACATTGGGCAGTGCTCTCCACCTAACTTTGGGCAATGCCCTCCATCCAACATTGGCTCTCTGCCTAACATTGGTCTCCTACCCTCTAGTGGCCAGACTAGCCTGATGGTACAGGCGGCCATCTTGTTTTGGTTCCAAGTAATAGAACTAATATCTAACTATTTGTTATCTTGGGCCATCCCTGTGTGTGTGATGTCGTCTCCCTGTCTGGTTGTTATGTTTGATTATGTTTTCTGTGTCTAGTTGTGTATTCCTAGTGTGTTTATCAGATGTTGCCTGTTTGCATTATTGCCTGGTCTCGCCAGCTGTCAGTCGTTACAATCAGTGGTAGTATTTAAGGTCTGCTTGTTACTGACTTCCTTGGGGTGAGTTAAAGGAGAGAGAGGAAATTAGCAGTGATATGGTGGAGAGTTATATTAGGTTAAAATATGGTGAAAGACTGGTGGCTTATACAGATGCGTCTAAGATGGAGTCAAGCAGAGTGGGTGCGGCATTTACAATCCCAAGTCTTAGAATTTAAAAAAAAAGAGAGATTGAGTGACAGTCTAGCAGTATATACGGCAGAACTAGTAGCTATAATGATAGCGTTATCATGGATAGAGGAGAATAGGCCTAAGGGTGAGATTTTAATTGCGTCAGACTCAATGTCTTCATTGATAAGTATACAAGATGTAGTGTCCCAGTCAAGGCTGGATATTGTGCTGGAAATAGTGCAGATGGTAGACAGACTTTGGCGTTCAGGTATTATGGTTGCCTTTTTGTGGGTGCCGGCCCATATAGGAGTTCGAGGGAATGAGTTGGCGGACAAGTTGGCCAAAGGAGCTTGTGAACTTAATAGAGTTACAATGAATATACAGAGTAGTAAGGCTGAAATCCAAAGTATAGTCAAACTAAAGGTTAAGGAAAAATGGAAAGTCATGTGGGATAATGAGAGGTTAGGGAGATGGTTTTATGGGGTGCAAAAAAGGGTGGGTTGGAGTAGGGCTACTAGTAGAAGCAAGCAAGAAGAGGACGTGTTTACAAGAATGAGGTTGGGGCATACAGGGTTGAACAGTACGTTAGTAAAGTTAAAAAAGCATATTAATGGACAATGTGAGTGTAGTGTTAGTCTAGAAACGGTAGAACATGTGTTAGAACAGTGTACATTATATCAAAGGCAAAGGAAAGTTCTTATTAGGGATTTGAAGAGGGAAAAGATAGCACTTAAAATAGTTGATATTTTGCAAAGAAATTCTGGAGAAGTTTGTATGGAGAGTGAAGTCACAAAGGTCTATGTCCTGGTTCTGATAAGATCAGAACCGGCTTGATCATACTCTGCGTTGTGAATTGTGTCTCCTAAAAACCCTTGTACTTTCAAAAGACCAACTGGTCTTGTTCGACGGCATCGAAGCAGGAGAAATGAAGGAGAGGTTGTACTAGCATCTGTTTAATTCAAAGTTAAAGGTGTAATCACAATGGTTCTGGTTCAATTACCATAAAGAACACTATAATATTCAAGGTACCGGAGCACTATGCCGCTCGTCCTACTAAGAAAGCAGATTAAAGAATGATAGTTGTTGAGTTGTTGAGTTGTTGATGTTCTTTGCTGTCTGGCTGACAAACAAAGAAAGTATTTTCTCCCTCCAAAAGCTCTTTTCCGTTTGTTCTCATCTGCCCGCGCCGTCCTCTGTGTGAAGGTGGGTGTCGTCCTGTGTTGGTCCCGTTTTTGTGTCTCTCCACCTTCCCATTTTATCCATGAGCCAGAGACCCTGGGCGTGACGTCACCAAGTGACCTCACGCATAGGATTTCCACCCAATCGCGAGCCTTCACAGAGTATTTGAAAAAGAGGGGCCGTCCCCTGAGGCCCACCAGCTATTTCCTTTGTTTTCCAATCAAAGAATAAATACCGTCTAACTAACATAATGGTTGTTGAACCCAAGATATATATATTCGAATTGAGATTGATTTCATAAACACAGAGATATCATTTTTGAACAGTTTCTTGTGATGCTAAATGAGAATCACAGTAGTTTTATCATTTAAGCCCACTTCCAGTTTCCTAATCATATTCTTTTAACTTAAATCAATATCTATTTTATACAGTTATTATTCAACACATTTAAGTATTTTCCAATGTAGATTCAGAAGTGGCCTAATTTCAAACTCTGTGATTCTTATTCATAAACATGGCATATTTTATATCATTAGATTCAGAATTATTACCACAATATAACAGGACCATTTGTAGTTCATTTTAAGCTAATTTAGGTATAGAAACAGACATTTGAAAGTGTACTTGAGTTACTGAGAATGGTGACGCTTTTCTCCTCCCCTACATCTGTCTCAACATGTAATAATCAGACCAGATGGCCTGGCCTCGGGGCATGAGATAACGACTTCCTGTGATGTAGTCAGGCCACAGGACCAGTTTAACAGATAACACAGGATATGTGCCTCTTGATCTATTGTCTGCAGCTGCCAACAGTTGTATGCAAATCACCTCCTGTTGTGAGCCCCCGGTCTCTGTAAACACACACACTCTCTAAGCTTGTCACCCTAGTCAAATCAGGTTTAAACTATATTTGATTGGCAATCTTTCCACTTTGACTGTTTCTACAAGACTAGAACACATGATTTTGATTTGAACACCAGTTTCAGGCAAAATATGTCTATCTATGGTTACCAAATACTACTGCAAGAGTTTATTTAATTTTTTGAGAACAACAGGTTTATTTTATAGGATTTAGAACATCCAGATCCACACTCCTTTTCAGTAGATGGCGGTAATGCTCGTCGAAAGTGATTGCCAACCGCCAATAAAATAGAAAAGAAGAAGAAGAAGAAGAAGAAGAAGAAGAAGACTTCCTTGACTTCCTTGTGGCGTCATTGTCTCAGTATCCTCCTAGTCCTCAGTGTCATCCTGCTTGCCGTCTCTCCTGTGTTCCCCCGTGCCTTGCTGTTTGTAATTTGCGCTTGTGAGTACTTAGTCTTTTGTTTTGTTATTGTTTATTTTCCGTGTCTTACAACTCAGTCGTCCTCTAGCGCCTGCTCGGCTTTACCGTTTTTGTTCTCGTTGGTAACGTACTGTCGTGTCAGTAAAGTCTGTTTACACGTATCCTGCCGTCTCTGCCTCTTCCATTCCGTTCTCTTGCTGCAAACTGTGTTTCACCTACTCCCATCGTATCACCTATCCTCACCTGTCTGTATTTACCTGCACATAGTCCCTTACTATATCTATATCTATTAATACTACAACTCTGTATGTACATCGGATTAGCACTATTACTCTATTATTAGTAGTACTAATTTATATATTTTATACCCAGTTTAATCACCTGTACATTGTATATTACTATTGCACTTTACTGTTACATTTGCACTCTGCCAAACTTCTTTTCATTGTACTGTACTTGTACTGTATGATGACAATCCATTTTAATCTAATCTAATGGATGGAAGTTGAATCAACCAACTGTAATTTGTACACAGCTCTATATCTAGTCTGTGACTGAGCAAATGCTGCCATCATCTGACAGAGAAATGTATTTCAGTTTGTACAGTTTGTACAGAAAACGTTCTGTTAACACTAGTGAACGCTCAGCGTCTCATGCATATATCTCGCTTCAGCATATATGTGACTCGACGTGACCAAACCCGATTTGATCCGGTGAGAAACAAGTGCCAGAAAAGGAACAATTGTCTTGCTCTTCAGAAAATCGAAAAAAATCGAAATCTGTTTTTTTTTACATCTTTGAAATGTCAATAATGTGTTCTCTTATTTGCTCTTATTTGCAAACTTAAATACAACTTGTAAATGAGGTAATTATTGTTATATAGTTCGACAGTATTGTCTCTCAATACTGTGGAAAAACTACAGGTGAGGGGATTTACGTGTGGGTCTGTCAGCTTAACAGGTACTTAAGAGGTGTTGAAACACACACAGCCAAACGCTCTCCTTTCTTAGCAGGGAGAAGAACAATGTTTATACACTTTATCTTAATGTTATAAGTTATAGCAACGCAACAAACGCAGTGTCCTGTCCATATAAAAAAGATTAAAAAAAAACGCGAGTCCGCGCGGGTGTATTATCATTAAATTAAACAACATTAAAACACATTTAGAATGTCACGAATTTGATGAGCGAACAAATTTAATTCGAGTGAATTTATTGCAACCTAATGGTATAAGAAGTAAATTCATTCAATAGGGAAACTCAAAGAAAATAACAAACAAGTTATTATTATTATAGGACGCGTTGGTTGTTGTTGTAGACGAATGCGCGCTGGCAATTCATTTGATGACAAGACAAACGTCTTTCTGGGTCTGCATCCCCTTAACAATTGTGTGTATTGAGCTGTACTGTATTATTGCAACTTGGCTTGAATCCGCAGCAATAAGCCAGATAAACAAAATTGTATTAACGCGCCTCGTTAAATCCTCCGCCGTTTCCTCTCTCTCAGTGCTCCACTGTCCGGCTGGCTGCTCTGCCTGTCTGTCTGGCTACTCTGATCCAATTACATTCAGCGTTTCTCCCCCCCACCCACAGTCTGCGAATCAGAGCAGAGTAGGGCGGGTTTTCACGGAATGGAAAGTCTCTTTGCTTGTGAAGAGTGGCAGAAACCTTTCACTACCACACTACAGAAGGTTAACCCTTTCACTGCCACACTACAGAAGGTTAACTTGATTGATTGATTGAAAACTTTATTAACAGATTGCAGAATGGGTACAATACAGTACAGCTCAATACACACAATTGTTAAGGGGATGCAGACCAGAGAAAGGCTTTCATCTTGTTTACATCAGGATCCCCCATTTTCAATTCATCATAGAAAATAATGTTATGAATGCCCGAAAACATTTGTGATGTCACAGTATGATGTCATAATCAAACATTCTAGAACATTTGTGTATCTATTCAACAATTCTCTCACAGCTACAGAAGGTTAACCCTTTCACTGCCACACTACAGAAGGTTAACCTTTAAATCTAAATATCTAAATGCTTATTGATGTAGCCTTTCCTTCAGCCAATACCTTGACCCCCAACATTACATGGCTTATGTGAGGCTTCCAACAAACCTTTCACTACCACACTACAGAAGGTTAACCCTTTCACTGCCACACTACAGAAGGTTAACTTGATTGATTGATTGAAAACTTTATTAACAGATTGCAGAATGGGTACAATACAGTACAGCTCAATACACACAATTGTTAAGGGGATGCAGACCAGAGAAAGACTTTCATCTTGTTTACATCAGGATCCCCCATTTTCAATTCATCATAGAAAATAATGTTATGAATGCCCGAAAACATTTGTGATGTCACAGTATGATGTCATAATCAAACATTCTAGAACATTTGTGTATCTATTCAACAATTCTCTCACAGCTACAGAAGGTTAACCCTTTCACTGCCACACTACAGAAGGTTAACCTTTAAATCTAAACATCTAAATGCTTATTGATGTAGCCTTTCCTTCAGCCAATACCTTGACCCCCAACATTACATGGCTTATGTGAGGCTTCCAACAAACCTTTCACTACCACACTACAGAAGGTTAACCCTTTCACTGCCACACTACAGAAGGTTAACTTGATTGATTGATTGAAAACTTTATTAACAGATTGCAGAATGGGTACAATACAGTACAGCTCAATACACACAATTGTTAAGGGGATGCAGACCAGAGAAAGACTTTCATCTTGTTTACATCAGGATCCCCCATTTTCAATTCATCATAGAAAATAATGTTATGAATGCCCGAAAACATTTGTGATGTCACAGTATGATGTCATAATCAAACATTCTAGAACATTTGTGTATCTATTCAACAATTCTCTCACAGCTACAGAAGGTTAACCCTTTCACTGCCACACTACAGAAGGTTAACCTTTAAATCTAAACATCTAAATGCTTATTGATGTAGCCTTTCCTTCAGCCAATACCTTGACCCCCAACATTACATGGCTTATGTGAGGCTTCCAACAAACCTTTCACTACCACACTACAGACGGTTAACCCTTTCACTACCACACTACAGAAGGTTAACCTTTCCTTATAATACATTTACATTTAGTAATTTAGCTTTTAGACTTACAAGGCAAATACTTCAACTGCCACAACAACTTGCCACAAGACAGAGTCATTGCCATAACAAAAGAGCCTGATGCAAGGTGTTAATGTCCCCAGAGAGAGGGGGGCCATGGAATACAATGCATTCTGGGTAGGGTTGTAGTTGATTAAATCACAGGTGTGAACCTCTCCACAAGTTCGAAGACCATTCATCTCTGAATGCGTTTACTGATATCTCCATGATTCATAGGATGTAGCTTGAAAAATATCCCACCAAAATGTTCAAGTGATGGCTTATTTTTAAGGTATGAATCTGTACTTTCACAATATGTAAAAAAAAAAAAAATGAAGATCCCTCAACATGAGTCCATACCTGGTCACATATACACTGAATACATTTCAAAATGTACCTTTAAATGCCAGCATTCATCTGCCCACACCCCCATCCGCTTACCTATATAAGCAGGGGTGGTGCCACACACTCATCTCCTTCCCAACAAATTTCACCACAATGAAAAATCAAGGGCCGCAGCGGCGTCTAGACGCTGAGCGTTCACTAGTGTTAACAGAACTTGGTTATAGTCATAACCTAACGTTCTGTATCACATTAGCTCACGCTCAGCGTCTCATGCATAATAGGAGCTGAGCGGGAGCTAGAAGCTCGACAAATGTACCCTGCTGAGGCCCCCCACAACCATCAGATCAGGGAGGACCGAGCCCCCCCAACCCCCCCTAATGGAGGGCACCCCCCCTATTGGGGGCTTCACGGGAGGGCGACGGACCCGACCGTGCGAAGAGGCACTCAAGCAACTCAACGCACAGGGTGAGCAGACCGTGGCTTGACCCCACGACTACACACACGCACAACCCGCATGCCACCCGGGAACGAACGGAGGGAAAAACCTCGTTACTGCCCCCAGAATCACGGGGTCAAGGGTAAACCCAACCCCGTGGCAAGGCCGTAGCAGCGGAGCGCGAAGGAAGACCCAGACCCACCAAAGGGACTGAACCCCCTGGAACGGGGGCCCGGAGAAGTCCATGATGCCAGCATCAAGACCCCACCAGGTGGGCACTTAGTGACCCCGCCCCCCACATCGCCAGCGTATTCGGACAAAGGCCCCTCAGCCGAGCGGGCCCTGTCCCCCCAATAGTACACCGCCTGGCACACTGACCCTGCAGAACAGGCAGTCAGCATGGCCGTAAGCACACAAAAAAGGTTAACCAACGGAAGCAGGCAGCGCACCGGGGAAAAACCAGGCAACAGGCTATTAACCCTAGCCTGGAGACTGCGGACGAGACAGGCGCCAGAGGGGACAGCTGAACACAGCCGCACCGGCGGAAGGGGCGTAAGCTGGCGGTGTTGCATGACCAAGCCTCCATTTAAAAAAAACCCACCCAGAGGGGTTGAGGCAGAGAAGGCTGACACGATTGGCAGACGTCATGAACGTGCAGGGGCACCCTCAAACGGTGAACCCGGGAGTTGACACTGCTCCAACACACCAGGGAATCAACCACCTTGGTGTTACCCAATGCGGTGGTTGTTCCTATAACCCCTCAAGAAAAAACTCCAAAACACACCTGCGGGTATACACCGGCTATACCGCAGTACAAGTGTTTCAGTTTTTCAAAAAGGGTTAACCCAGGCCTACGGGTCGACGAAACATTACTTCGGACCGGGCCCGGCGATACGGGAAGCACAGGATCACCAGAGGAGGTCAAAGACCACCCCAACAGGCCCCTCTTCGCCATGCGTGAGAGAGGAGCGAAAAAGAATGGAGAACCAACCCCAAGCACACCGTACTTGGTATTCCCAGGCGGTCTCCCAACCAAGTACTAACCAGGACCAACCTGTGTAGCGGCTGAGATCTGACGAGATCGAGCGTGTACAGGTTGGCATTGCCGTAAGCCATTACGACAGTGCTGAGTAAAAAACGTACACAACCAGGGTCTCCATAGTGCTTAACCCTGTGACACCCGGACCGACCTGGCATTTTTCCCCCTGAAAAAAGCCCAAGTCCCTCAGGGTACCAGAACAGCAGATCTGCATCCCCGGCGGACAACGGGTGCAACTGATCCGGACCAGCGTGACCAGAACCAGTCCCGTGCCCTAACCACGCCGACATGCCTACTCCAGGAGAAGGGGCAGATATGTGTGTTGATCTTAAACATGAAAAGAAGGCGCCACCCAGACGTTCGGGCGAACCGCGCCCGGTGGCCCACCCCCAGGGCGTGAGACCCCTCTACATATGTTCAGATCCATTCCGTCATCATCCCCCAGATATGAACGAGAATCCGTCGATAACAAAAACCAGGTCGTTGGATTTGGTCGTCGGAAGAGGAAAAACCTCCATCCCAGTTGCTTTATAAAAACGCCATTTTAACCTCAAGCAACCAAGGCGTGCCAGTCAGTCGCCTGTTTACAGAACACCCCGAGCTAGCACTATACGTGCGTCGGGACACACCCACATCAATGAACAGGCTATTTAGACCTGTCATTGAATCCCCAAGGCGCCCAGGGGAACGACAAGAGGGGTGTGATACTTCCTAACTCCAACTCCTTTTAGTAGAAAAGAAGGAAGCACCAACAGTATGTATCCCAGTCTACACAGCCGGGGGTAAATTTTTTTCACATTTTTACATCCCACCACCCTCCCATAGGAAGGAGACGGGAATCCCCAGAGAGACTTCCCACGCGAGCTGTACAGATTGAAAAGAATATATTGCACCTTGAGCCAGTGCCTCTCCGGGGAGGAGGCACTGAACCCATACACACTCAATAATCGAATTGAATCGAATACATACACAATAGAGTAGGACTCCTTCTTGAGGGTCCACTCACCATGACAATCTGAGGAGGAGGCTCTGTACTCTGAAGGAGGCTCCCTCACATGGAAGGAGGAGTCCCAACTCACAGAAGGCCCGAATAGGAGCTTGGTGAGGAGGAGCCCTGACCACCCCCCGAAACAGATCCATCACATGGACCTGAACAGCACACGGAAGTCCTACCAACAGAGATGCGCACGGTGACGTACTCTATGGCGGTGGAATTTCTGCGGTGCACACGCCCAATATTCCAGGCCGTGGGACCAGGAAACTCCTCCCCCCCCCCCCCCCCCCCCCTCACCCTGTAACGTGCCGAACCGCAACGTGACAGGAACCTTGAAGGACAGGTGGGTTTACCCCTGACCAACAGAAAAAAGGGGAAGGAAAGGTTACCAGTTCACCCCTTTACGACCCCACACCCATGATACGATGTAATGACAAAAAAAAAAGAATATGACACAGTCATAGTCAGCTCTATGAAGCGTCTGACAGCTTCACACAGCGCATGAGCTAACCTGCTATCTGATTTTTACTAAGGAAAAAACACAGAATAGAGAGAGCTCTTCAAAAGCCCCGGTACCAAACGTACACATGTGCTTCTGTGGCCAGTCCAACCCAGTTGTAGGTCACATGACACACACAACCCATCATCACCTACAAAAAATGGCAAAAACACTCTACAGAGGAACGCCGTTTTTCATAATGAGAGAATACATAATTCTCGATTAGTATCGAACACAGGCCTTGCTAAGCACACACGAAAGCGACCAAACAATCTTTTCTTTTAGGAAAATAAAGTTTCTCCAGCAGTTTTAGCACAACCTCAGCAATCAAGCTAAGGGTTACATCGCATCCCTACCACACAGAGACACAATGTAGTGCAACAACATGTCTGATAGGAGGATGAAGAAGTCCCCAAAGAACCGGGGGGAAACACAATCCTCTTACTTTACCCTTAATATGGCCAGTTAAAACAGGAAAACCTGTTAATATGTGAACACACTGTTCATTGTCATTACAGGCTGAGAAAAGGATCATTCTTTACTCATTTGTCACTAAGCATAGCTTTATAGGTTAGTTAACCCCCTTAGTTGTGAGTACACGGTACATATAAACACACATGATATTTCTCAACACAACAAACCAGGAAACAACAACCCGATTTGCATGGAGAAGCTAAATACCTAGTGACAAGACAATTCACACACAACTCGCGTCGTATCCTAAATGTAGTGCAGTAACACTCGTTTTGGAAAACATCGTTATTTACAAAACATTTAAAAGGGAAAAGCCAGAAGCAGTGTACAAGGTCTGGCCAAACCTCGCCTACCCGGAGCGTAGATCAAAGAAGTGCAGTCTCAAGGCACCGTAGAAAACACAGCCGTCCTGTGTTGTCGATCTGGGCAGCGTCGCCGCTCCAACCCGTCGCTACGGTCCCCCTTGTTGACGCATCCTTGCCGTCCTGGCCCAGGGCAGGTTCGACGAACATCCTCTGTCAAAGATGACGTCGTAGTCAAGAGTGTTTAAAACATGTTATAATCAAAGCACGTTCAACAGAGTAGCATTAAGCTAACGGCCGCTCCAACCGTCGGTCGCTACCGCCCCTGCCCGCGAGACGCCGAGCGAACGGCGCACGCGACCAGAGGGGAGCTTCGAATCCCCCCCCCACCTCTCCCCGTGAGGGAGAGGGGAGTTGGGAACCGCGGCGGCGCGCGAGGAGCCGGAGCCACCCCGTGCTGGGCCTTGGCCGATAGCAGCAAGCTAACGTTTCCTAGTGATCACAGCAGGCTAGCGCCGCAGCTAACAGCTGACTGGCTAACAGTAGGCCCAACCTAGGTAGGCCACGCAGTGATCACAGCAGGCTAGCGCCACAGCTAACAGCTGACTGGCTAACCGTAAGCTAAGCAGCTATCACCTGAACTTGTACACAATGATATAACACTCACCCAGACAGGCCGCCGTTCTGAAACCCTCCTCACTTTTTAAGAGAAAAGAGAAACAAGATGTTAACACAGTTTTACAACGGTGATTTTACCAACACCCGACGGAGCCAGCACAATACCCAACTGGCCTGTGTAGCTGACTTTGAACACAGATCTTCCGCTAAAGAACATCTATGCCCATATCTCCTCGTGAGGGAATACTCTCATTTGGCTATGAAAGATGGGGCCTAACACGGTGACAGAGAGATATCCACTCGTCCAGAAAACACAGGGATCACCAGTGTTAATGGTCGTGGCCCACTAGTCAAACTATAATGGGCTTCAGATCAAGGTCTTCCGCTGCTGCCCAAGAGGCTGAACCAAAATACCTTAAACTGGGGCCGGTGTTCGTAAACATTGTCAGTTAGCCCCCATAGCACTAACAGACAAGTGGAGCCGCAAGCAAACAGTACTCACCCAACCTGAAACCCACCGCTTCTCACAACAGCGGCGCATCCTACAGTTCAGCTGTGTCCTGAAAGGTTTCACCCCAACCAACACAGCAAGGAACTGCAGTTGAGAGGCATGCAGCGGCGTGCTCCCAATACGAAAACCGGTGGAGGATTTTTAGAATGATCACCATCTTCCAGACACTCCAGTGACGAAGACAATATCGCCGTATTTTCTCGAAAATAGTGAGAGAGAAAATAAAGATATGATGTCAACGTATCTCCTTGTTCTTCCTTTCCTCGTAAACATTGCTTTTCCAGCTAATATTTTTCTCCACGTCAAGTGGGCATATGAGCAACACGTTGCTTGTGATGAAATTTGAGATGGAGATGAGTGTGTGGCACCACCCCTGCTTATATAGGTAAGCGGATGGGGGTGTGGCCAGATGAATTCTGGCATTTAAAGGTACATTTTGAAATGTATTCAGTGTATATATGCTGAAGCGAGATATATGCATGAGACGCTGAGCGTGAGCTAGTGTGATACAGAACATGTGTTTTTTATGTTTTCCATCAAGGACCACTTTGGAAATAAGTGCAATCCTCTGGAGTGCGGGGTCATGATACTACAATGTTGTGTAATTTGATACTGTGGTTTTCCTAATCAAATCAAATACATTGGTATCAGTTTTTACCCTCCAATTCTGTACCTTTAACCCTTTCACTGCCGCACTACCAAACGGTTAACCCTTTCACTGTGACAATACACAGAAGGTTAACCCTTTCACTGCCACACAACAGCAGGTTAACCCTTTCACTGCCACACTACAGAAAGTTAACCCTTTACTATCAGACTACCGACGGTAACCGCGGGCTTCTGGGCAGGTGGGCAGGAGGGCAGGAGGGCAGGAGGGCAGGAGGGGAGGAGGGGAGGTGGGCAGGATGGAGGACAGGTGGGCAGGTGGGCAGGAGGGGAGGTGGGCAGGATGGAGGGCAGGTGGGCAGGAGGGCAGGTGGGTAGGAGGGCAGGTCGGCAGGAGGGCAGGAGGGCAGGTGGGCAGGTGGGCAGGAGGGCAGGTGGGCAGGAGGGCAGGTGGGCAGGAGGGCAGGAGGGCAGGCGGGCAGGTGGGATGGAGGGCAGGAGGGTAGGTGGGCAGGAGGGCAGGAGGGCAGGTGGGCAGGAGGGCAGGTAGGAGGGCAGGCAGGAGCGCAGCAGGGCAGGAGGTGGTAAAAAAATTGTAAATAAGACAGGGCCCAGGATGGATCCCTGTGGAACACCTTTTCTGATGGGTAGAAGCTCTGATTGGGCATTTCCCATTTTCACACACTGAAATCGTTCTGATAAATAGTTTTGAAACAAACTGCAAGCAGCTGTATCAAAGCCAACACTCTGTAATCTTTGTAATAGGAGAAGGTGGTCAACAGTATCAAACGCCTCTAGTAATGATAATAGAGATAACAGTAGTAGTAGTGAACAGTAGAGAGTGGCAGGATTCAATCAGACAGTAGTAATAGTGATGATGGTCCAAACCATAGTTACACACTGCACCAGAGTTCATGCAGTGTTTATTATTAAGAGTCAGATAGTCCTAACAGTGTTTATTATTAAGAGTCAGACAGTCCTAACAGTGTTTATTATTAAGAGTCAGACAGTCCTAACAGTGTTTATTATTAAGAGTCAGACAGTCCTAACAGTGTTTATTATTAAGAGTCAGATAGTCCTAACAGTGTTTATTATTAAGAGTCAGACAGTCCTAACAGTGTTTATTATTAAGAGTCAGACAGTCCTAACAGTGTTTATTATTAAGAGTCAGACAGTCCTAACAGTGTTTATTATTAAGAGTCAGATAGTCCTAACAGTGTTTATTATTAAGAGTCAGACAGTCCTAACAGTGTTTATTATTAAGAGTCAGACAGTCCTAACAGTGTTTATTATTAAGAGTCAGATAGTCCTATCGTAAAAAGGAATATGTCATAATCACAGCACGGGCCTACCTCACTCCCCCTCCTTTTCCCCTCACGTCCTCCACACGCTCCTCTTCATCCCCCTCTCTATCCACTGCGCACTCCTCATCATCCTCTCTTTCTTCAGTCACCCCTTCCTTCACCCTCATTCACCCAGCTGTATTCCATCCCCCTAATTCACACACGGGCAAACACCCCACTCTCCCCAGCTGCACCCTATCCTCCCCTGATGAGGGGACTATATCTGCACCTCGACGCTGACCAGAAGCGGTCGTGGTATTAATTACCACTGCCCAGGTACGACGTCTCTGCCACAAGCTCTACTGCTAGATACCCTCCGTGTATTGGTTTACTCTAACCCGTTTCTCTCCTGTGCCCCAAAGGACCGCCGTCCCTGTCTGGACGTCACCTGTTCCCGAAGAGGAACACCTTTTCTCCCGCTGCCACCCAGCAGCTCCAGCGTCCCTGTCTGGACGTCACCTGTTCCCGAAGAGGAACACCTTTTCTCCCGCTGCCACCCAGCAGCTCCAGCGTCCCTGTCTGGACGTCACCTGTTCCCGAAGAGGAACACCTATTCACCCGCTGCCACCCAGCAGCTCCCCCGACAAGCACCAGGACCGCTTGCTCGCTCACTGCCGCCGTGGCAGCCACAGGACAGAACATTAACCCCGTTCTATTTCCCCCCAATTCATGTGTTGCTCAATTTCCATTAAACACCCTTGAAACCGCTCCTTTCTCTTCTTGTGTATTCAGAAATTGGGCTGTGCTCCAGACTCCAGTTCTCACAGTATACCACGACCAAGATGACAGCACCAGCTGTACACGAGACCGAGGAATGGAAGAAGTTTCAGAAGCAGTCTGTCAGTATCATTAACGGCCAGACCGCCCGGGTAGACCAACTCGCCCACTCCCTAGACGCCGTCACGGCACAGCTGGCCGCTCTCGCCCTCGACTCCGTTGAGCGAGAAAAACAGTATCTACTTGTCGAGCCACACTTGGCACAGCAGGGCTCATCAGCCGCTACCCCCGCTGCACCAAGCCCCCCGCATAGGGAACCCCCTGTCCCCGCACCAGAACGTTATGACGGAAGCGTCTCCAAATGCCGTGCGTTTTTATTCCAGTGCTTGTTAGTGTTCGAACAACAACCCCACACGTTTCACAGCGATAGGTCTAAAGTGGCTTACCTGTCGGCGCTGCTCACAGGCGCGGCGTTGAGATGGGCCACCGCTCTCCACTTCAACAATTCCTTCCTCTGCAATTCGTACTCACAATACGTCGACGACATGCGTAAGGTGTTTGACCACCCTCCAGATGACTCAGAGGGGGCCTCCGGCTTGTTTTCTATCCGCCAGGGAAGCCGCAGCGTAAGCAAATACGCTATCAATTTCTACATCCTCGCCGCCGGCTCCGACTGGGGGGACACACCGTTGCGAGGCGCCTTTCGCCAGGGCTTGAACGACGCTATTAAAGACGAGCTTGCGTCCAAAGAAAGACCCACCTCCCTGGGCGAATTAATCCATTTGGCCAGAGAACTGGACCTGCGTCTTCGGGAACGTCGTCGAGAGAAAGCTAGCACCACTCGTCCGCCTGTACTCGGTCCGCCTCGTCGCGCTGCCCGCGCTGAAGAAAATAGGTCATCCGAGCCCATGGATCTCGACCGCTCACGTCTCCCTCCCAGCGAACGCCGACACAGGCTCGCTACTGGAGCATGCCTGTACTGCGGTCAAACGGGTCACTCGGTTGCCTCTTGCTCGCTTCGCCCAAACAACGGGGCTCGACAGTAGCGCTGGGCGTCTGTTCGAGTTTAGATATCGCTCCCAGCTCTGGCCCAAACATGCTATTCCGCGCCACGCTGTGTCTGAATAACCAAACACTCCCGTTATCTGCCCTGGTTGACTCAGGGGCCGACGAGAACCTCATCGACGCCGGAGTAGTCTCCCGTTACAACATCGCTACTGACGCCCTGCCGATACCCCGCGACGCCCGGGGGTTAAACGGGAAACTACTCACGCGGATTACTCGCCACACCGTACCCCTTCGCCTTCTGCTATCCGGGAATCACAGCGAGAGTATTCGGTTTCACGTTACCAACTCTCCCCACAATCCCATTGTCCTTGGCATGCCTTGGCTCAAGTTACACAATCCCGTTATCAATTGGCCTACCGGCCTGGTGACCAGCTGGAGCGCCCACTGTCACGTTGCTTGTCTACAGTCGGCTCGGCCGCCACTAGAGGGCGCCGGTTCGTACCCCCCCAAAGAGAACATAGATCTGTCTGTTATTCCGCCGGCCTACCACGATTTGAAGGCAGTTTTCAGCAAACAACAGGCTCTCTCCCTGCCTCCCCATCGCCAATACGACTGCGCCATTGATTTACTCCCCGGGGCGCCACTCCCCGCTAGTCGCCTGTTCAACCTCTGGCGCCCAGAGAGAGAATCAATGGAGAAGTACGTTCACGAATCCCTGGCCTCGGGGGCATAATCACCCCCTCTTCTTCTCCTGTCGGCGCAGGATTCTTCTTCGTTTCCAAGAAGGATCGTTCCCTTCGCCCCTGTATCGATTACCGGGGTCTCAACAACATCACGGTAAAGAACAAATACCCCCTACCTTTAATCGACTCTGCTTTTGAGCCCCTGCAAGGTGCCACCATCTTCACAAAACTGGACCTCAGGAACGCCTACCACCTTGTCCGCATGCGGGAAGGAGACGAGTGTAAGACGGCCTTCAAGACACTACTCGGCCACTTCGAGTACAAGGTAATGCCTTTCGGTCTGACCAACGCCCCTGCTGTCTTCCAGGCCCTCGTCAATGACGTTCTCTGTGATGTACTCCACCGCTCCGTATTCATCTACCTAGATGACATCCTGATCTTCTCCCGCTCCATGGAGGAGCATGTTTAGCACGTCCGCCGGGTCCTCCAGCGTCTTCTAGAGAACAAGCTGTTTGTCAAGGCAGAGAAGTGTGAGTTCCACGTCTCCTCCATCGGCTTCCTTGGCTACATCATAGAGGGCGGCAAGATCCGGGCGGACCCCGAGAAGATCAGAGCGGTGTCCGACTGGCCCCGTCCCACCAATGTTAAACAGCTCCAACGCTTCCTGGGATTCGCCAACTTTTATCGGCGCTTCATCAGGGACTACAGCCTGGTCGCGGCGCCTCTCACCCAACTCACCTCGCCTTCGGTGCCCTTCGTTTGGTCCGACGCAGGCTGGCCTGGTTCCAAGAACACCAAGCCAGACGCCCTCTCCCGGCAGTTCGTCCCTGAGGAGGGGTCCACACACCCCGACACCATCCTCTCTACCTCCTGTCTGGTGGCCACCGCCACCTGGGAGATCCAGTCCGTCGTCAGGGAGGCACAGCGTGCCCAGCCGGACCCAGGTAACGGTCCACCTAACCGGCTTTTTGTCCCTGACCTCGTCCGCTCCCAGGTGCTCGAGTGGGTTCACGCTTCCCGGTTCGCGTGCCACCCGGGGATCGACCGGACACTATCTCTGCTGAAGAGGTACTTCTGGTGGGTCACCATGAGAGAGGACACCCGCGCTTTTGTCCTGGCATGCACCGTGTGTGCTCGTGCGAAGGCCTCCCACCGACCGCCCGCCGGATTCCTTCGTCCACTCCCAGTCCCCGGTCGGCCCTGGTCGCACGTCGCCCTGGACTTCGTCACCGGCCTTCCCCTCTCACACGGTAACACTGCCATCCTCACCATTGTTGACCGTTTCTCGAAGGCTGTGCACTTCGTTGCTCTCCCCAAACTCCCCTCTGCTGCAGAGACTGCTGACCTGATGGTACTCCACGTCTTCCGGCTCCATGGGATCCCAGCTGACATCGTCTCCGACAGAGGCCCTCAGTTCATATCCCAGGTCTGGAGGGCTTTCTGTCGGGTTCTGGGGGCCATGGTCAGCCTCTCCTCCGGGTTCCACCCTCAGACCAACGGCCAGTCGGAGCGGGCCAACCAGGACCTGGGATCCGCACTCCGCTGCGTGACAGCCCGGGACCCCTCTGGCTGGAGCGCCTTCCTGCCATGGGTGGAATGCGCCCACAATTCCCTCTCTTCGGCGGCCACAGGTCAGTCCCCCTTTGAGTCATCTTTGGGCTACCAACCCCCGCTGTTCCCTGCCCAGGAAGAGGAGATCGCCGTGCCGTCGGTGCAGGACCATCTCCGTGGCTGCAGGACGATCTGGGAGGAGATGAGGGCTGCGCTGCTCCGGACTGCGGACCAGAACCGGCGCTTCACCGACCGCCACCGGACCCCGGCTCCCGCCTATGTACCAGGTCAGATGGAATGGCTCTCGTCTCGGGACCTGCCACTCAAATCTGTCTCACGAAAGCTAACCCCCCGTTTCGTGGGGCCCTACAAGATCCTGTCCCTCAATAATCCCTCTGTTGTCAAGCTCCAGCTCCCCCCCCATATGCGCATTCACCCTTCCTTCCATGTCTCCCAGCTCAAACCGGTGGTCTCCAGTCCCCTCTCTCCCCCTGCTCCAGAGCCCCCTCCTCCGCTGGTGATAGATGACCACCCGGCCTACGTGGTCCGGGAGTTGCTGGACGCTGTGGCTTCCAGTACCTGGTCGACTGGGAGGGCTACGGCCCGGAGGAGCAGAGCTGGATCTCCCGGCCAATGATCCTGGACCCAGCTCTCGTCCAGGACTTTCATCGGGCTCACCCTGACAAGCCTGGGCCGCCGGGAGGCGCCCGTCGAGGGGGGGGGTCCTGTCATAATCACAGCACGGGCCTACCTAACTCCCCCTCCTTTTCCCCTCACGTCCTCCACACGCTCCTCTTCATCCCCCTCTCTATCCACTGCGCACTCCTCATCATCCTCTCTTTCTTCAGTCACCCCTTCCTTCACCCTCATTCACCCAGCTGTATTCCATCCCCCTAATTCACACACGGGCAAACACCCCACTCTCCCCAGCTGCACCCTATCCTCCCCTGATGAGGGGACTATATCTGCACCTCGACGCTGACCAGAAGCGGTCGTGGTATTAATTACCACTGCCCAGGTACGACGTCTCTGCCACAAGCTCTACTGCTAGATACCCTCCGTGTATTGGTTTACTCTAACCCGTTTCTCTCCTGTGCCCCAAAGGACCGCCGTCCCTGTTTGGACGTCACCTGTTCCCGAAGAGGAACACCTTTTCTCCCGCTGCCACCCAGCAGCTCCAGCGTCCCTGTCTGGACGGCACCTGTTCCCGAAGAGGAACACCTTTTCTCCCGCTGCCACCCAGCAGCTGCAGCGTCCCTGTCTGGACGTCACCTGTTCCCGAAGAGGAACACCTATTCACCCGCTGCCACCCAGCAGCTCCCCCGACAAGCACCAGGACCGCTTGCTCGCTCACTGCCGCCGTGGCAGCCACAGGACAGAACATTAACCCCGTTCTATTTCCCCCCAATTCCTGTGTTGCTCAATTTCCATTAAACACCCTTGAAACCGCTCCTTTCTCTTCTCGTGTATTCAGCAATTGGGCTGTGCTTCAGACTCCAGTTCTCACAGAATAAGGGTTTTACCTTATAAAACCATCTATCTGACTTACTCTACGTTGTGTTTCTAAATTCACCTTAAAACCTATTTACTGATAAAACCAACATGGTCTTGTAGAACGGCGGCGAAGCAGGAGAAGGAAGAGGATTCTATTTCTCAGATCTGTTTTAATTCAAAGTCAAGAAGTACAAGATATTCTCTGAGTCCAAATGAGTATACTGTGCAATAATATTAATGTACCAAACACTATGCCGTTTGACAATAATATTAGAATAATCAAAAGTAGTTAAAAAGGAATGGTCTTCAATGTAGGCTCGATGGTAGAGTCGATCTGTTGTTTTTCTCTGTTGTCTGATGACAACAAAAGGATTCTTCTCTCGTTTCAAAGAGCTTCTTCCTCGTCTGTTTCTCGTTGGCCGTCCTCTTCCGCTGGTGGGGGTGGTTTGTTCTCTTCTGTGTTTTTGTGTCTTTCCCACACCCCTTTTATCAAAGAGCCGAAACTCCTCAACGTGAGGTCATCAGTGACCTCACACAAATGGTTTCATCCAATCACCAACATTCACAGTTCAAATCTCAATGAAGGTGGGACTTAGTCTGACTGTTTGATTTTTCAACTGCATCCTGTGTCACAAGGCAGCTGGGTAAGAGATAACAACTACATGAGATGCGCTTTGACCCTTTGTTTGACCCTTTTGGCCCACACCCGTTTGTAAACAGAGTCTCTGTTGACCGTCCTGTAACTAGACCCTCCTAGTTACAGCTGCCCTGAAGGAGACATGTTCTTTTGTTGCTCTCAGTGGAAAACAGAAGAATGTGACTTCTTCCCCCACTGTCCCAACTGCTGACCACACTTGTATGTAAATCCACCTCTGTTGTGAGCACAATGTCAATCAATCTCTGTAAACACACACACAATCTATGAACTATGTCACTCTAGTTCTCACCAGTATATTTGATTTCCAACTGTTACACTTTGACTGTTTCTAAAAGACTAGACACATGATTCATTCATTTTGCACATGACTTAATGATTATTACTGAGTTCCTCTCTTATCTTGCAGACACAGGTTCTAGGCAGGATGTAGCCTTGAGAGTTTTACTCTCTATTGATCCTTTATGACTTGCAGAGGACAGCTGTTTCTGACCCTCTGTACTTAAACCTTCTTCCTAGGGACATATCCCAACATGTGTAGGAGCTATATTTATCAAATTCTACGACAGTCCTAACAGTGTTTATTATTAAGAGTCAGATAGTCCTAACAGTGTTTATTATTAAGAGTCAGATAGTCCTAACAGTGTTTATTATTAAGAGTCAGACAGTCCTAACAGTTCTCAAATTCACCAGCCGTTATCTCACCAACAGCAATGGTTGCTAGCTTATTTGTAGATGACCTTAGATCAGGGGTCTCAAACTCAATTTACCTGGGGGCCGCTGGAGGTAGAGTCTGGGTGAGGCTGGGCCGCATCAAATATTCCACAAAGAAAGGGTTTCAAGTATTCCAAAAAAAGTACAACTGATCCAATCTTCTCAATCTTTAGCAATAAAATTTCAGAACATGAACAGTTCTTCAGAACATGAACGGTTCTTCAGAAAATAGGCTTCTCAGTGGTGTCAGTGGACTCATCCACAGCTATGGAAATGCACTGTGCATTTTTTTATTCTATCACAAAGCTGTTTAATCAAATCACCAGCCAGTATTTCAGTTATTCTGGTTGCTGTGCGATCTGAGGGGGATTTGCTTTTGTTTGCCTTCAAACATGGTCTCCATCACTTCAGTCATACATTATTTTATTATGTATGCATCAGAGAGAGAGAATGGCTTCTTGCCACTGAGTGAGGACTTGGTATCGGCGAGTACACGTAAATTCTAGCCTCCGATCCCATGACGTCATTTATCTCCTGCGGAGAGTGAGGATTATAAAATGAACGTGTTTTAAAGTGTGATGCTGTTTGTCATTTTAACAGCAGATACACTTTCTTAAATTCCATTGTCCCCGACAGAGCGTGTGACGGGGAGCTCGGACGGGATGTGTTTTGCTTGGTGTTATTATAGCATTAGCTGAAAAGCTAGCTAGTTGGAACAACATCCGCTTTAACGTTACATCAAATCAGATGATGGCCTGTCCTTTCTCCAGGACCTGACACTGTCCATCTATCAACAATAATGCACCCGCGGTGAATCATATTTAAGTCAAGTAGCTACTGACTAGCGTTAGCTGACTAACGTTATTAAATGTCAATGTGAAAACCTTGCGGGGAAGACGAGCTAGGTCAGCTAGCTTAGCTTGACAACGGTACCGTGGCTAAAGTTGGTGCTATTCATAATCCAGCAGTAATGGCTGCAGACCTGCAAGCAAAGTACAGCAAGTTCCAAGTGCCAAAGGATAAGAGTCTGAGGCGGAGTCTCAAAAGAGAATGTTGAATATTTATTTTGCATCGAAAATCACAACATTCGAACGTTACTACTAGCCAGAGCCTCTGCGACTGCTACTAGCTTACAGACTGGGTAGCGAGTGCAACACCGTCTAATGTCCGTGCGGATCATTGGAGTAGGGTATATCTGCAGTGCCGCAGCCCCATAAAACGTCCAACTCTCGCGCAACGACTCTGCAAACAGCAGAGTCGCATTAACACTAAACTTTGATGTCAAGTAGGGGGCCGCAAAATATCATCCCGCGGGCCGCAAATGGCCCGCGGGCCGCGAGTTTGAGACCCCTGCCTTAGATAGAGGTGAGATTGGAGTCATAGGGTATGGCAGCAGTGTTGTAGTACGCGATTCCAGGACTCTGACTCGACTGATTTTCAGGACTCGTGACTCGACTTGGACTTGAGCACTGATGACTCAGACTTGGACTTGGACTCGAGCATTGAGTGCATTTGGACTCGGAAGGTGCATACGAGGACTCTGACTTGTTAATTAATAAATAGTTATTTATAAAAAAGAAAACAAATGTAATAGGCCCTAATCATTTGCCATAAGATATCGATGGCTATATTAATACCATAACATTATCTATGTTCCACCTACATGCGGATTCACGTCGATACCCTCAGGTTCAGTACTTAATTAAGATTAGATGCCTAAAGGGACGCCCCGAATCGTGTGCTTTTCTTACACAGATTTTACATTAAATTCCAGCAAGAGCACCGCTGGATGTTCGATATGTAAACAAACAATTGAAGAGAAGACCGGGACAACCTCAAACTTTAACAGACATCTGTGGAGTGGACTCGGACTCGGGTAATGGGGACTCGACTCGGACTCG
Organism: Notolepis coatsorum; assembly: GCF_963971535.1. Lineage (NCBI taxonomy): Eukaryota > Metazoa > Chordata > Actinopteri > Aulopiformes > Paralepididae > Notolepis > Notolepis coatsorum. Next base: position 158,203,780 of record NC_140169.1, on the reverse strand, counting down.
ACTCAGGCTCTTCTTTTGGTGACTCGGACTTGGACTCGGACTCGAACACTGGGGACTCGAGACTCGACTCGGACTCGAGATTTAGTAAATGGTAAATGGTGCATTTATATAACTGTTAGTGCTTCTATCCAAAGCGCTTTACAATTTTGTTCCTCACATTTTACCCGTTCACTCACACATTCACTCACACATTCACACACCGATGGCGGAGGTGACCATGCAAGATGCCGACCTGCTCATCAGGAGCAGTTAGGGGTTAAGTGTCTTGCTCAAGGACACTTCAACACGCTACCCGGGACGAGCGGGAATCAAACTCTTTTTGTTGTCCCTTGTTGTTTGTTGTTTGTTTGTTCTTTGTTATTTAACATTTTTTATAAACATTTATTATTTGAACGGCTTAAGGCTATATCTGTACTTGGTGTTTGTTTGTGAAGTCACAAAGGTCTCTGTCCTGGTTCTGATGGGTCAGAACCAGCTTGATCCTACTCTGCGTTGTGAATTGAAGTCCCCTAAAAACCCTTGTACTTTCAATAAAGACCAAATGGTCTTGTTCGACGACCAGCTGAGCAGCAGGAGAAATGAAGAGGAGAAGGTGTAACCGCATCTGTTTAATTTCAAAGTTAAGAGTATAACAAATTACAATAAAGAACACTATAAAAGATTCAAGGTACCGGAGCCCTATGCCGCTCGTCCTTCTAAGAAAGCAGATTAAATAATGATAGTTGATAAGTTGTTGATGGTCTTTGTTCTCTGGCTGATGAACAAAGCAGTCTATTCTCCCTCCAAAAAGTTCTTTGTCTGTTCTCTCCTCTGCCCGCGTCGTCCGCTGTGTGAAGAGATGGGGTGTTGTCCTGGTGGTTACGTGTCAGAGTGTCCTTCCACCGTCACAACACCCCCCTTATATCAAAAGCCTGGAGTCTCTGCGTGATGTCACCAGAGTGACGTCAGCAGATGTGTTCCTCCAATCCCAGGCCTGCACAGAGTATTTGAAAACGGAGGAGGGCCCACCATCTTATTTCCTTTGTTTTTCAATCAAAGACTAAATACCGTCTACCTAACATAATACTTTGGTTGTTGAACTCAAGATATATATATTCGAATTGAGATTGATTTCATAAACACAGAGATATCATTTTTGAACAGATTCTTGTGAAGCTAACTGAGAATCACAGTAGGTTTCCAATTAAGCCCACTTCTTCTAGTTTCCTAATCATTCTTTTAACTTACATCAATATCTCTTTTATACAGTTAGTATTCAACACATTTAAGTATTTTCCAATGTAGATTCAGACGTGGCCTAATTTCAAACTCTGTGATTCCCCGTCATAAACCTGGCATATTTTATATCATTAGATTCAAGATTATGTCCACAATATAACAGGATTTTTTGTAGTTCATATTAAACTAATCTAAGTATCTAAACAGCCATTTGCAAGTGTACTTTATGTTACTGAGAATGGTGACGCTTGCTCCTCCCCTACAACTGTCTCAACATGTACTACTCAGACCAGATGGCCTGGCCTCTGGGCCAAAGATAACAACTGCCTGTTAGACCTGGGGCATGAGATACCGGCTTCCTGTGATATAATCAGCCACAGGACCAGTTTAACAGACCCTTGATCTATTGTCTGCAGCTGCCAGCAGTTGTATGCAAATGACCTCCTGTTGTGAGCCCACGTCTCTGCAAGCACACACACTCTCTAAGCTTGTCACTCTGGGCATATCAGGTTTAACACATGATTTTAATTTGAACACCAGTTTCAGGCAAAATATAGATCTATGGTTATCAAAATACTACTGCATTTGTTATGTTGCACATTTGAAATAAACTTCAATCAATCAATCAATCAATCAAAAAAACGGGAACCTCTGGATTACCAGACGACTGCTCTACCTCCCGACCCACTGTCGCCCCATTTAGTGACTCGACTACAACACTGGGGGTTTGGATCCATTGGCATATGAACATTAGCTGGCAGGCACCAGGTTGCCGACACAGAGTGGACCGTGTGAGAGAACTGCACCAACCCAACAGTCTCCTTTATACTTTCATATCCACTGCGGGTTGTTGCCAAGGTAACTGGAGGAGAACAAACTTCACATCGTTAGTACGGTATGTGGGCCAAGAACATCACCTTCTCTGGGCTATAACGGTTTGTCATTTGTCATTCTTAATGTTCCAACAATAGATTGAACTAAATAGCGTTCCTCCTTCTGCGATGAGAGGAGAATACCTTTTGCAGTTAGATATTAGAGCAGTATACAATAGAATCAGCCAATCATATCAAGTTTCAAGATTGTTTATTGTCATGTGCACAGTTAAACGGACAGTTTGCCATACAATGAAAATCTTACTTTGCTAGTCCGCCCTACACACAAAATCACACAATACTTAACTTAAACATATTTAAATACAAGCGAGTGCTAGAAAATAAGGTAAAAATAGATAAATATAATATACAAGGCACAGTGAGTAACATTGCACGTTCCAATCAGTGTTTACATATAAAATGGAGGTGACAGTGGGTTAAAAAGTGTCTTTAGTGATTCATAGTTCGGGGGAACTATGGACTACATCATATAATACTAGTATACACGTTTAGTTTAGTTTGTTAGGATCCCCAATTAGCTACAGCATTGCAGTAGCCATTCATCCTGGGGTCCACAAAATATGTACATTGTGACGGTTTACATTTCTATAACCTTTATTTACCCAGGCAAGCAAGTAAGAACAAATTCAGATTTTATTTATTGTCAAAAGTATGCATAATGTTATGTTAATTCCACAACAAGACATATGTAATGTTAATTACCTGACATTATTCAGTTTTTTTGGGGGGGGGAAACCCTGCATTTACATTTACATTTACATTTAGTCATTTAGCTGACGCTTTTATCCAAAGCGACTTACAAGTTCTGTACGACAGGTCATCAGGAAGGATACAACTCTATCAGCTGAGTAACAATATTCATCAGTGTTGCGTGCTACAGTGTAGGTTAGTTTTTGAGGACAAGTGCATGACAGTAAGGTTACTTAGGGTTAGATATATATATATATATATATATATATATATATATATATATATATATATATTTTTTTTTTTTTTTTAGTTATTATTATTATATTTTTTATTATTTCAGATAATGGTTGAAGAAGTGCGTCTTTAGTCGACGGCGAAAGATTGGACGGGATTCGGCTGTCCTAACTGGGGTGGGTATTTCATTCCACCATTGTGGGGCAAGGACTGAGAATAGGCGGCTTCTCTTTGATGACCCTCCCAGAGCTTGGATAGGAGAAGGTCTGAGGCGGCCAGAAGATGCAGAGTGTAGGGGTCTTGAGGGTGTGTAGTTAGAGACCATTGACCGGAGGTAGGCGGGAGCTGTTCCCTTTGCCGCACCTATGCTAGGTCGAGGGCCTTGAAGGGGATACGTGCAGCAATGGGGAGCCAGTGCAGGTCCCTAAGAAGTGGGGTGACATGGGCCGACTTCGGTAGGTTTGAGATCAGGCGGGCCGCTGCGTTTTTTTTTATAACTATTTTTTTTTTAAATTTCAATTTATACATAAGCATATACAGTTCACAATAATAATATGACAACCACCACCACAGGACATACAGGACAAACAGGACTCACAGGACAAGACAGTGTTGTATGGTGGGGGGGGGGGGGTGAGCTGTATTTGCTCTTGATATGTCAGGTCTGTTTTGATTGTGTCATGGCAGTCTTTAACTGCCTGACGGCTCATATGTTGTCCATTTTGACCAGCGTCTGTCGTATGTCTCGACCTTCAACCTCAGCAGGAATGTCATTTTTTCCATGTCGCTTATCTCCTCCACTATGCCCCTCCATGTCTCTTTGTCTGGAGCAGCTTCTTTGAGCCAGCTCCTTGTGATGGCCCAGGCCTTCTTACCAGCTATTGTCATGATTTTGAACAGGTACAAGTCTTCATTGTGTATGGTCTCCTCTGTGATCAAACCCAGGTATATCAGCTGGGGTTCCATGGGGAATTCATAGCTAAGAATTCTGTACATTTCCTGTGTAACACTCTTCCAAAATGGTTGCACTTTATCACATAGCCAGAGTGTGAGAGTGGTTGGCATTCATCTGTTCACACTGTCTCCAGCAGGGTTGTTGCCCTTTTAATTGTCTACTCTTAATTTGCGGTGTGATAAAAAATCTCATCACATTTTTCCAACCGAATTCTCTCCATCCTCTAGAGCTAGTGGATGAGTGTTGTGTCTCACATATAGAATGCCAATCATCCTCCGTCAAGATTATACTCAGTTCACTTTCCCATTTCTTCTTCACATTATATGAATCACAGTTGTTGCGAGCTTGTAAACTTTTGTACATTTCCGATACTATTTTCACTGGAGTTTGCGTGTACGCCATCTCCATCATTCCCACCACTCCGTTACCACCTACTGGTATCCTATTCTTGACTTCTGTATCATAGAAGTGTCGCAGCTGTAGATATCTAAACAAATTGTCATTTCCCAAGTCGAATTTTTTCTTAAATTGCTCAAAAGACACGAAGTTATGATTCTCTAAAAGTGTACATATGGCTGTTATACCTCTAAGTGTTCCCGGGCTAAAGCCTGGGGTCTGGGAAGGCCAAATCAGAAGTCTACTGTCTTCTTTTGATTTGTATTTCCTGACCACCTCATTCAAAACCATCAGTGTGTGGTCCACTATTGAATTATTTCCCTGTTTTGTTGTGTGTTCTTTCGCCCCCAGTCTGGCCTGAAGTTGGACACGTCCTAGGTGGGTCTCTATGTCCTTCCACCTGGCCCTGTATGCTCTTGAGCACCAGTAAACTGCATACCTCAGCTGGGCTGCATAGTAGTATTCCTTTAGATTAGGTAGTGTCAGGCCTCCTCCCTCTTTTTCAATTTGCAATGTTTTGAATTTCACCCTAGGTCTGCCCCCCGCCCATATGAACCTAGAGATCTGTCTGTCCCATGCTATGAATTGGGAGTCGAGAACCTTGGCTGGTAGTGAGAGGAAGAGATACAACAGCCTTGGCAGAATATTCATTTTGATCACTTCTATTCTGGTACTGAAATCCATCATGTGTGTAGCCCATCTCAACCAGTCCTTCGGTAATTTATCATTAATCTTATTGTAGTTAGCCGCTTCTAATTTGCGCATATCCTTGGTGATAATCACTCCCAGGTAGGTCATTGATTCAGCTTCCCAGTTCAGTTTGTAATCATTCCTCATTCCACTACTGGGTGAGAAGTTGTAAGTGAGAATCTGGGTTTTTGCGACATTCAGCTTTTATCCTGACATCCAGCCATAATCATTTAGTATGGTCATTAACTTGGGGAAGGTCAAACTTGGGTTCTGGAAGTATATTATAATATCATCCGCAAAAAGGCCTATCCTGTGTTCCCCCATTGCTATTCTAACACCCTTAATTTCTTTACTTTCTCTAATGGCTTGGGCTAATGGTTCTACGAAAATCGCGAAGAGGGCGGGGCTTGCACAACATCCCTGGCGCGTCCCTCTGAACAGTTTGAATCTGTCCGATAAGGTACCGTTAATCTTTACTCTGGCATTTGGATTGTCGTATAGAGCTCTTATACAGCTGATGAATTGTTCGTCGAAACCAAATCTTTCCAAAACCCTAAACAGGAAGGACCACCTGACCCTGTCGAAGGCCTTTTCCGCATCTAAGCTCACTAGGGCTGCCGGGAGTTGTTGTTTTCCCACCTGTTCTATCACATGTAAAGTGCGCCTAACATTGTCCTGTGTCTGTCTGCCTATTATGAACCCTGTCTGGTCCTCGTGAATCAGGTCAGGGAGGATGTCCTCCATTCTCCTAGTCAGTATAGATGTGAACAGCTTGTAATCCCCATTTAACATCGATATGGGACGATATGATTCGCAATGCTCCTTATTCTTCACTTCTTTTGGTATAACTGCTATCACCGCCTCTTTCCAGGACGGGGGGGCTTCTGCCTTTTCAAGTGTCCAGTTAAAAGAATCTAGCATTACTGGGGCCAGGTCTTCTTTAAAGATTTTGTACCACTCGTTTGGAAATCCGTCGCTCCCTGGTGTTTTGTTTGCTTTCAGTCTTCCTATGGCTATATCTAGTTCTTCCTTTGTGATGGGGGAGATCAAGGCTTTATTCTCTATTTTCCCTATACTCGGGAGATCCAGGGATGCTAAAAACTGTACAATTTTCTCCTCGTCTTCCATCTCGGGTTGCGAGTACAACTTTTCATAGTATTCCTTGAATATACGTTGAATTTCTTCAGGTTCATAAATCGCTTCTCCTGTTTGGGGTTCCCTGATCTTGTGAATAAAGTGTCTACTCTGCTGGGCCCTGAGTCGTTTTGCTAAGATCTTGGTTGCCCTCGGGCCTGATTCATAGAAGGTTTGTTTTGTGTATCTTAAATTCTTCTCTAGCTCTCCTTTGCCCATCTCCTCAAGCTGTGATTTTATCCCCTTCATCTGTTCCCTGTCACCCCCCACCCCCTCCCCTCCCTGCACCTGTTGCTCGAGTTTTCTCAAGTCTCTCTGTAATTGATCATATTTCATTTGCCTATACTTATTCAAATGTGCAGTCTTTGAGATTAGGTATCCCCTCATAATTGCCTTGATTGTGTCCCATAGGATGGTCGGTTTCACTCGGCTGTCCACATTATACGTATTACATGTCTTACCCTGTGACTGACAGTAGCAGCTCAATCAGTACTTTGACCTTGGCTCGCACAGTGGACATCCTCTCCTGCGTACTGGTCCTGCAAAATGTAGCAGGGTGGATTATCCCTGCTTCGTGGGAACTGTGGTGCACGGTCACTAGGTAGCGAGACACAGTAGAACTCTGGCTAGTTGCACCTCCGTCTTTGGGGTCAGGAGCGTCAACTGGAGGCTGGCAGTGGGAGTGTATGGGGCCCAGGATTTACAAACCTAGTCCGGTACTCTGGTCTTCCTCTCTCTTCCAGGGCAGTCAGCAGTACTCCCCAACACGCCCTCACTCTCCCCAATTGTCCCCTTAGCACCCCCCCACACCTAGTGACTGGATGGTAAATAAATAACTTGGTTCCCCCCGCAAGCAGTACCCTCCCTCATTAACACCAGAAACCTTACAGTGGAAAAGGGAAGGTTAAATAGGAAGGGGTTAATAATATATATATTACCCGCATCAAAGGGTTAGGATTAGGCTCAATAAAAGACACACACACCGTGCTCCCATTCAGTCTGATTATTATTATATCATTGGCCTAGTTACACAATAGCTACGTCTGGTGATTATTGCACCATGATTATTGTTACACAATAATTACAGTCTGATAATTAGGTAATTACGCCCTAGGCACCAAGTGCTCTCGTTGTACCCAGACTAAGTGCTGCCCACGTCTGGGCTAGACACAGTATCAATACCTTCCCTAAGGGTTTACATATACTGCTCTAGTACTCCGTAATATGGGGAAAGAAGGGAGGACATAGGGGAGGAATAGAAGGGTTCACTGAATGGGAAAATATTATTACACCAACACGGTATCACACTCAAAAGAAATAAACAGAAAACAAAAGAGTGGGCCCACAAAATACCAGTAAAGTCCTATCTTAATGCTGGCATGTATTGTTTGGGGTACCCCTATGGAATGGTAGTAGCAACGTTACTTTCGCCCGCAGGCTGCATCCGAAATGGCCGCCTCGCCATGCCACTGTTGTCCGGAAAGCAAGATGGCGTCGAACGCTCTCGGTGAGGATGCTAGCAGGCGGAGCTGGGCAGAGAGGCAGCGCCGGCTGAGAGCGTGTGCTGAGCGATGACGACCCCTGCTGGACGGGACGAACTCCCGTAGGCTGCAGGCAGCCGGGTGCAGATCTGATTGAAGGCAGCCGGAGCAGACTGATTGCAGGCAGCCGGGTGCAGATCTGATTGAAGGCAGCCGGAGCAGACCGGTTGTTGGCCCACGCTCGTCTCGGGGCTCGCACTCTATACCGCACACAGTAGCTACTATAACTCGATTGTTAAGGACTTTGATACGTTGTTAACCGCACGTTACTTATACCGCACACAGTAACTATTATAACCCGATTGTTAGTGCCTGGCTCTGCACTAATTGTTCACACACTATCGCTGGTACTGCTAGGATATCGTGTCCACTAGCAAGTACTTCCTATCACCCGTTGCTATCCCACGGGGCCCTCTGGCATAACTTCTGCAACAGGGCTCTCCAGAGCCCCCGTCCGTTGCAACTGTTCGTGTTCAAGTTCACTGCCGAAGAGGTTCTCTTTCCGTCTTCCGCTCCCATATATCACGTTCCATCTCTCTCCAACACTCTCTGTCAGACACCGCCCCCTGCTGGTCCCGCCTACTAGTCACACAGGGCAGGGTGTTGAATATGATCCAGCGATACTGTGTACGGTCCATACTCCAGCCGATAGAAGGAAGAGAAACTCATATCATTGCTCGTGGGAATATCAATGATGTCTTTGTGTACAAAAGGGATATAAAACACAAGTCAGCAGTTCTGAATAATAGACCATATTTTTCAGACTGCTACATTTCCCCCCACTTTGAACTTGCTAAGTCCTCTGCAAGTTAACAACAACACCAACCAACGCATGCATGAATGATCGGTCCGCTTCTCGGGGCTCCGGCGAGAACGGACGGGGCCCGGCCGACCCCGCGCAGCCCGGTCAAGCAAGCCCGAACTTCTTCCGCCGAGATCATTACATAACCTTCGCTGTTGACTTCCGGCGGCTCCTGTGGGCTCACCTCTTCGGTTGGCCTTGCGACCAGGGCGGAGGCCTGTGACGGCCCGGCCCGCGCTTCGGGCCGCCGTCGGGCACGAACGCCTTCCGCTGGGATCGCTAGAACGTCCCTTGCTGTGTCCACTACCTCCGGTCCTGGTCTCCTTGGAATGGGCGCCCGGGCACCAGCGCGTCTGTCGGGCCGGCCGCCTTGGCGGCGTATCATCCGGCACGTCACCACACTTCTCTCTCCGGCCCCTCGTCTGGCGGTCGCCAGGTCGGGCGACCCGCCGACTGTTGTGTGGGTGGCGCCCTGTACTGGTGGGAGAGGAACCTCACCGCCCGGCGCTTCCTTCGGGCGCGGTTCTCCCATCGCGCGGGGGCACTTGCGGCCGATATGGCCGGGCTGTTGACAGGTGTAGCAGATCAGCCTCCCATCCTCGCTCCGGCGGGGTAGTCTGCGCGGGGTAGAGGGCACGTCTTCCCTCCGTCGGCTTCCGGCGAAGCCTCTCTGGGGCGTATCTCGCTCCTGTTGAAGCGCCTGGAATAGCTGCTCCATGCGCGCGCCCAACTGCTCCTGGCCGGCGAAGAGCTGCCGGATGGACTCCTGAAGTGCGGCTAGTTCCGGAGGTGGCTCGCATCTCTCCACAGAGACTCTGGTTACGACGGCGTCGACTGCCCTTCGTGGTCCGGGTCGGTACCCTGATGGGCCCGGAGCTTCGGGGTGGGGAGTAGAGTCGGGGCGTGGCTCGCCGGCCGAGCGAGGGCAGTCCCTGCTGATGTGGCCCGGCTGATTGCAGGCATAGCAGATCAGCCTGCCGTCTTCGTCTCGGCGGGGCTCTCGCGTGGCGGCGGTCGCGTCGTCTCGGCGTCGCCGTCCGGTGGCGCCTCTCCGGGGCGCGTCACGTTCCTGTTGGAAGGTCTGGACTAGTTGCTCCTGGCGCGTACCTAGCCGCTCCATTCCTGCCTGGAGCTGCCTAATAGTCTCCTGCAGCGTGTCAACGCTCCGCTGGGTCTCTCGTCCCTCCCCGGCCGCGGCGCGGACCAAGCCACGGGGGAAACCCTTGTCGGCGGGGAGGATCAGCTCGTCCTCCACCCAATCGATCGCCGCCTGCAGTACCTGGGGAAGCGGCCGCGTCCCGTCCTCCCTCATGTACTTCCGCATTTCTCTCCTCAGGGCCTCGTCCCTGAGGCCCACCACAAACCGCTCCTGCAGCAGGGCGGTGGCGTCGGCGACCAGCGTAGGCGCCCGACGTCGTAGGCAACGGATCCTCTCCTGCAGGTCATAGGCGAACTGGCGCACGGTCTCGCCGGCGGCCTGTCTTCGGTCAAAGAACTCCCCCAGGGGAACGCTGACCGGGACCTTGTCCCCATAGGTTTCTTCGAGGAGCGAGAACAAGGCTTCAGTGTCGGGGACAGTTCCCTCCGTCCGGAAACGTACCGTCTGCTTCGCCTCACCTTTGAGGTGAAGCTGTACGACCTCCGCTTGTTCCTCCGCGGGCACTCGACTGGCACGGAGATGGGTCCTCATTGCCTGGATCCAGTCTTCCACAGGCAGTTCCCCCCTCTCGTTTTCACCTCCAAATTCGCTGCACTTCCGCTCGCGTTGGACGTACACCACCGGGAGGGGCGCTGGAGGGAGCTGTTGGAACATGGCCTGTGCCACGGCGAGCGACTCTTGGCGCCTGGCCCGTTCCAGTTGTTCGGCCTGGTGGTCCAGGACGCCCGCCTGGTCCTGGAGTTGACCCTTTAGGAACTCCACTTCGGCGGCCAAGGCCTGCACCGTCTCGGCTTTCCCTCCTTCCTCTTTGAGAGGGGCCGGCGGGTCATCTCGTCGCTCCGCCCGGGACGGCCCGGCTTTGACCTCCGGCTTCGGGGTGTCGCCCTCCGACATCTTAGGTCTCTTGGTCGTCACTTACAAGGGAGTGGAGTAGGATGTAGATCCTGTTCGTGACGCCAAATGTAGCAGGGTGGATTATCCCTGCTTCGTGGGAACTGTGGTGCACGGTCACTAGGTAGCGAGACACAGTAGAACTCTGGCTAGTTGCACCTCCGTCTTTGGGGTCAGGAGCGTCAACTGGAGGCTGGCAGTGGGAGTGTATGGGGCCCAGGATTTACAAACCTAGTCCGGTACTCTGGTCTTCCTCTCTCTTCCAGGGCAGTCAGCAGTACTCCCCAACACGCCCTCATTAACACCAGAAACCTTACAGTGGAAAAGGGAAGGTTAAATAGGAAGGGGTTAATAATATATATATTACCCGCATCAAAGGGTTAGGATTAGGCTCAATAAAAGACACACACACCGTGCTCCCATTCAGTCTGATTATTATTATATCATTGGCCTAGTTACACAATAGCTACGTCTGGTGATTATTGCACCATGGTTATTGTTACACAATAATTACAGTCTGATAATTAGGTAATTACGCCCTAGGCACCAAGTGCTCTCGTTGTACCCAGACTAAGTGCTGCCCACGTCTGGGCTATACACAGTATCAATACCTTCCCTAAGGGTTTACATATACTGCTCTAGTACTCCGTAATATGGGGAAAGAAGGGAGGACATAGGGGAGGAATAGAAGGGTTCACTGAATGGGAAAATATTATTACACCAACACGGTATCACACTCAAAAGAAATAACAGAAAACAAAAGATTGGGCCCACAAAATACCAGTAAAGTCCTATCTTAATGCCGGCATGTATTGTTTGGGGTACCCCCATGGAATGGTAGTAGCAACGTTACTTTCGCCCGCAGGCTGCACCACACTGTATACTGTATAATAACTCGGGAGCATCAATGCCCATTTGTACTCATCCGAAATGGCCGCCTCGCCACGCCACTGTTGTCCGGAAAGCAAGATGGCGTTGAACGCTCTCAGTGAGGATGCTAGCAGGCGGAGCTGGGCAAAGAGGCAGCGCCGGCTGAGAGCGTGTGCTGAGCGATGACGACCCCTGCTGGACGGGACAAACTCCCGTAGGCTGCAGGCAGCCGGGTGCAGATCTGATTGAAGGCAGCCGGAGCAGACTGATTGCAGGCAGCCGGGTGCAGATCTGATTGAAGGCAGCCGGAGCAGACCGGTTGTTGGCCCACGCTCGTCTCGGGGCTCGCACTCTATACCGCACACAGTAGCTACTATAACCAGATTATTAAGGACTTTGATACGTTGTTAGCCGCACGTTACTTATACCGCACACAGTAACTATTATAACCCGATTGTTAGTGCCTGGCTCTGCACTAATTGTTCACACACTATCGCTGGTACTGCTAGGATATCGTGTCCACTAGCAAGTACTTCCTATCACCCGTTGCTATCCCACGGGGCCCTCTGGCATAACATCTGCAACAGGGCTCTCCAGAGCCCCCGTCCGTTGCGACTGTTCGTGTTCAAGTTCACTGCCGAAGAGGTTCTCTTTCCGTCTTCCGCTCCCATATATCACGTTCCATCTTTCTCCAACACTCTCTGTCAGACACCGCCCCCTGCTGGTCCCGCCTACTAGTCACACAGGGCAGGGTGTTGAATATGATCCAGCGATACTGTGTACGGTCCATACTCCAGCCGATAGAAGGAAGAGAAACTCATATCATTGCTCGTGGGAATATCAATGATGTCTTTGTGTACAAAAGGGATATAAAACACAATATCCAGCAGTTCTGAATAATAGACCATATTTTTCAGACTGCTACAAAAATATAAATAATATTTAATTCAACGGTCAGATATGAGAAACAAACTGTTTCCATTAATGGATTAGATTAAAATGTATTGTCCAAATTAATCCTTGCCCTATAATGTGTATATTGGGTGTAAAAATGGACACTGCTCAAGCAAGGATTGTAAATAATATTGTAGCACTGGCTTTTCTAGCATGCAAACGGATTATTTTAATGAACTGGAAAGAACGCAAACCGAACTGCTTCAGTTTGGAGAACTGGCGCAAGGACTTCATGGACTTGCTATCGATGGAACAGGCTGCTCTGTCTCTTCAAGAGAGTGATAGGCCCGATGGCCTTCAAGGTCCCCTGAACTTTATTAGATCACTGTGTACTGAACCTTTGTAACTCTCTGCAACCCCCCTCCCCCCCTTGCCCCTTGTTGTTATTATTATTATTATTATTATTATTATTATTATTATTATTATTATTATTATTATTATTATTATTATTATTATTATTATTATTATTATTATTATTATTATTATTATTATTATTATTATTATTATTATTATTATTATTATTATTATTATTATTATTATTATTATTATTATTATTATTATTATTATTATTATTATTATTATTATTATTTCTTGTCTTGTCTTGTCATGTATGTATTGTCTTGTTTGTGAAAAATAAAAACTCTAAATATCAAAAAAAATTAAAAATGTATTGTCATCATACAGCACACAGGTACAGTGCAACAAAAAGAGGTTTGGCATCCAACCAGATTGCAAATTGGACTGCAAAGTGCGTAACAATATAGAATGTAACAAGTGATTAAACAGAATATATATAACGAAGCTACTGACTAAATATGCTAATCAGATGTATGTACAGTATTATTATGTACAGTGATACGAGTATAGTGGTTAATTTTTCAAAAAACAACAGGGCGTTTGAGGTGATGAAATCACTGCGCCCAGGCAGCAGTGGTTCGGCAAAAAAAATTCAGAGTATATAGAAAACGAAAATGTCTAATTCTTTTTTTGTATTTCTCCATGTGGTAAATACACAGGTCACAACATGTTTACAGGAATGTTTTGGAGTTGTATTTGGAGTGTATTTCGTGACTGTTGGGAACTAGGCTACACTGGCACACCTACTTCCAGTGAATGACGCTAAGCTAGGCTAACGGTGCAGCTGTTCCCTAAGCCTAAGGGCCCGTGTCCACAGATAGCGTTTTTTTCAAGGCGGACCGCTTTGAAAATCTAAAATATGCATGCCCAGAGCGTTTCCATAGCGTTTTTCTAGATAGCCCTTCATTGTCATGTCGTATATGACTTGATTGTCCGACACCACGACAATTAGCCTCTCATCTGCCATTTCTTGTGTATTTAGTTGGAATGATATATAGAATAATTTGCAGTGTGTGTCGATATCGAAATTATTTGATGTAGCCTATACCGTTGAACTTGGACCTCAATCTGCTTGAGTCTCGCGACTCCCGCGGCTCCGCCACTTGCTCGATTTTGATTGGTCGGTCGAAAAAAGTGACCTTGATGAGCGGCGCTCCGCTCCAAAAGTTGAACTATTTTAAAATGTATGCGCTGGGAGCGCTCCGCCCAAAAACGCTAGCCGCCAAGAGCGCTAAAACGCGAGGCGCGCCACTGGGAAAAGGAGCGCGCCTGTCGCATCTTTAGCATAGAAATGAATGACAGAAAGGAGCTAACAACTCATAAAAAGCTGGCTGTGGACACGGCCCCTAATGCTGCAGCACAGAGCAGAAAAGGGTCTGTATCTGCTCGTCTAACTCCAGGATAGATGGCAAATAAGCTTATTTCCCAAAAAGTTGGCGTGTTCCTTTAAAGGTGCTTATTTTTTAATTTTTTTTTAAATGTACATTTAGTCATTTTGCTGAACGCTTTTATCCAAAGCGACTTACAAGTTCTGTACGACAAGTCATCAGGAAGGAAGGGCACGACTCTATCAGCTGAGTAACAATGTTCATCAAACAGTGCTGAGACTTGGGTGCTGCAGTGTTGAGTGCAGAGTAGTAGAGACATGTTAGTATAGTAGGTAGTGGTGGTGGGGTTAAAAAATCTATACGTAGTAGTATCCCGATACTTTGCGTGACGATACTGTATCGATACAGTGATGCCAAGTATCGATATTTAATTATTCATAATAATTTATTTATAATAAAATACAATTTTCTTTTTATATAAGGAAGTTGCATTGTTCATTTCAATACCTGTACTAGTACAGTAGTCCACACACACATGTGCATTCAGTTAAGTTGGAATATGACTGTGAGGTTTCGCCTGTTCCCTGGACCTTTAATTCCCTGTCTCCTCACCTCACCAGCCCCCACCTTTGGACTTTCCCTGTCTACTCTCCTCAACAGCCCCCACCCTTGCGATGTTTTACTCTCCTCTGCTCTTCAACAGCCCCCACCCTTGGACTACCTTTCACAGCTGTCATTAGTTTATGATTAGCGCCCCAGAGGGCTTTAAAAACCTCGACCTCCCCTCCAGTCCTGGTCGGGTCGTTCTGTATGCTGGTTCGGTGTTCTGGACTCTGTATCTTTATCTGTGTTCAGTGTTCATGGAGTCCTGGACGTTACCATCACCTGCCGCGTCTCCGGCGTGAGACGACGTGCCAGCCATCACCACCTGTCGCCGTTTGCCTGGAGTGGGACACCGTCTGCGCTCTCTAATCCTCTACGGGAGGTTTTCCTGTGTTCCCACTCCAGACGTCAAGCCGGTGCGCATCGCTTCCTATTCCACGGGAGGATGCGTCTCTTCGCCCCGGTCCTCTGGGACCCCGGTGTTCTGCGCTGCCCGTCTGCAGCTTCCGAGGGGTATCTCCGTGCCAGGCCTGAAGTGGTGTTCCCACTCCAGACGTCAAGCCGGCGCGCTCCCACTCCAGACGTCAAGCCGGCGCGCTCCCACTCCGACGTCAAGCCGGCGCGCATCGCTTCCTAGTTCCACGGGAGGATGCGTATCTTCGCCCCGGTCCTCTGGGACCCCGGTGTTCTGCGCTGCCCATCTGCAGCTTCCGAGGGGTATCTCCGTGCCAGGCTTCCGCCGTCGGAACCCTGCCATCCCTGTAAGCAGCTCTGGCCCTCGCCCTGTCCAAGGCCTTAACCCTGTTCTCTGTCCCTGTCTCCAGCCCGCCTCCCCGGGCCTCTGTCCCTGTTCCCCCTCTCCACTGCCCTGACTTTTTGCCCTGGCCCTGTCCCTTAGCCTTAGCCCCTTAGCCTGCTCGCCTCTTAAAGGCACAGTGCCACATTTTTCCCTATTTCTTTGTTTCCAGTGTTTTTTTGTTCTCCCTTAAAGGGACAGTGCCGCTTTTTGTTTGTATTGAATAAATGCCCTGTTTTGGCTTTCTCTCATACCTGTCTTGTGTTGTGCGATTGGGGTCGGTTACAAACCATAACAGTACGACCCGAACCGTCGACGACCCCAGCCAGCACAGACAGTGTATGTGAGTTTGCCCTTTTTAGTTCCCTCTAACCCACTCTAGCTCCCTCTAGCTCCCTTTAGTTCCCCTGTTACTCCCCTGTTAGTACCCCTGTTGACTCCCCTGTTAGCTCCCCTGTTAGCCTCGTTAGCTCCCCTGTAGCAGTTAGCACCTCAGCTAGTCTTACTAGCATAGGCCCTGCGGCCTTCACTGCCCCGGCAGGTAGCACAAGCCCAGTAGCTAGTACTGTCCCGGTAGCGGTTAGCACCTCAGCTAGTTCTACTAGCATAGGCCCTGCGGCCCTCACTGTCCCGGCAGCTAGCACAAGCCCAGTAGCTAGTACGGCCCCTGTAGCAGTTAGCACCACAGCTAGTCTTACTAGCATAGGCCCCGCGGCCCTCACTGCCCAGGCAGCTAGCACAAGCCCAGTAACTAGTACTGTCCCTGTAGCAGTTAGCACCTCAGCTAGTCCTACTAGCATAGGCCCCGTGGCCCTCACTGCCCCGGCAGCTAGCACAATTGATTGATTGATTGATTGAAAAGTTTATTAACAGATTGCAGAATGGGTACAGTACAGTACAGCTCAATACATACAATTGTTAAGAGGATGCAGACCTGAGAAAGACTTTCGTCTTGTTTCCATCAGGGTCCCCCATTTTCAATTCATCATATGACACACATGACATACAGATAGACAGTACTGCTACATCTATACATTTATGACATACCAGATTTTCAAATACAGTACTGTTTGTGATACTAAAAAAATCCAGAAGAAGAGTATATACATTTGACATAGAAACTGTGCATTGGGGGAGGTTGGGTAGGTGGGGTGGGGCTGTACATTGGAGGTGTGGGGGGGGGGGGTTGGGTAGGGGGGGGGGGACACTGTACATTGGAATACTGACATACATTTGACATGGAACTGTACATTGGAGGAGGTTGGGTAGGTGGGGTGGGGTTGGGTGGGTCTGTACATTGGAATACTGACAAAGCCATGCTTGGTAGCTAGAATACTGACAAGCCCAGTAGCTAGTACTGCTTCTGCAGCAGTTAGCCTCCGCAGCCTTCACTGCCCAGGCTGTTAACACTGCCCAGACAGCCAGCTCAGGCCCTATAGCTAACAAGGCCTCTGATGCTGGGACCGCCCCGTCGGCCGGCAAGGCCCCTGTGGTTAGCTTAGCCCCTGTAGCCAATGTAGCTTTGGCAGCTACCCCCTTAGCTCCCTCAACAGACACGGGCCCCATAGCTAACAAGGCCTCCGATGCTGGGACCGCCTCGTCGGCCGGCAAGGCCCCTGTGGTTAGCCTAGCTCCCGTAGCATGCACTTCTAGCTGGTCTCAGAAGGCTAGCAAAGCTAAGAAGGCTAGCATAGTCCTTCCTGCTAGTGTAGCATCTACAGCTAGCACATCCCCCACTGCTAGCAGACTCTCTGCAGCTAGTACTGCTCCTGCACTTAGCTCAGCCCCTGCTAGAGTACTCCAGGTTGCCTATGTAGCCTCTACCACCAGCATGTCTCCCACTGCTAGGACTGCCCCTTCGGCTAGCAAGGTCAGTTTCCCCACTGCTAGGACTGCCCCTTCAGCTAGCAAGGTCAGTTTCCCCACTGCTATGACTGCCCCTTCAGCTAGCAAGGTCAGTCTCCCCGCTGCTAGGACTGCCCCTTCAGCTAGCAAGGTCAGTCTCCCCGCTGCTAGGACTGCCCCTTCAGCTAGCAAGGTCAGTCTCCCCACTGCTAGGACTGCCCCTTCAGCTAGCAAGGTCAGTTCCCCACAGCTAGGACTGTCCTTCCAGCTAGCTTGTTCTCCTTTGCTAGTCCAGCCCTGTCTGCTAGCCTAGCTCCGGCAGCTAGCGCAGCCTCTATGTTAATGTAGCAGTACAGCTAGCATAGGCCCTGTAGCTAGCAGTGCCCTGGCAGCTACCCTGTCCCTCTGCTAGCCCCACTTTGGGTGTAGCTTCCCCTGCTAGCATGGCCCAATTTTTTTTTGTTTGTTGCTTTGTCATGTCCCCTGCCCCGCTGTCTGATTTTTTGGGTCGCCCGGTGGCTCCCGTAGAGGGGGGGTACTGTGAGGTTTCGCCTGTTCCCTGGACCTTTAATTCCCTGTCTCCTCACCGCGTGTTGCTTTTTAACAGCGGAGCAGTGCAAGAATGTGACAATGTGACCATGTGACCGCGGCAGCGCGAGAGAGCGGCAGTGCGGAAATAGGCTGTCTATTGCCATTCTCTAAGACAAACGCTAACCTTAACCAGCTCCTTAACAACGCCTAAACTTAACCGTTCTAACCTTAACCAAATCCGAAACAATGCCTAACCTTAACCTTAACCTTAACCATGCCTAACCTTAACCTTAACCATGCCTAACCTTAACCATAACCATAGAAAGAATATTGCCATTCTCTAAGACAAACTCTAACCTTAACCAGCTCCTTAACAGCGCCTAAACTTAACCGTTCTAACCTTAACCAACTCCGAAACAATGCCTAACCTTAACCTTAACCTTAACCATGCCTAACCTTAACGAGCGAAAGAATACACGTTAAAAAAAAAATTGTGGGATTCGAACTAGACACCAACGGACCGCAGGACCGCTGCGCTGCCAGGTGAGCTGAGCTTCGAATGAAAATCATGGCGGATTAGGGCTACATAATGCCGCAAGCTCTGCCGCTTCGCCGCGCCTGCCGCGGGGCGTGTCGCAGCCAATCAGGGAAAACGCGGAAGCAACGGCAGCACTGCTCCGCTGTTAATAAGCAATATTAAGGCCTCCTCACCTCACCAGCCCCCACCTTTGGACTTTCCCTGTCTACTCTCCTCAACAGCCCCCACCCTTGCGATGTTTTACTCTCCTCTGCTGTTCAACAGCCCCCACCCTTGGACTACCTTTCACAGCTGTCATTAGTTTATGATTAGCGCCCCAGAGGGCTTTAAATACCTCGACCTCCCCTCCAGTCCTGGTCGGGTCGTTCTGTATGCTGGTTCGGTGTTCTGGACTCTGTATCTTTATCTGTGTTCAGTGTTCATGGAGTCCTGGACGTTACCATCACCTGCCGCGTCTCCGGCGTGAGACGACGTGCCAGCCATCACCACCTGTCGCCGTTTGCCTGGAGTGGGACACCATCTGCGCTCTCTAATCCTCTACGGGAGGTTTTCCTGTGTTCCCACTCCAGACGTCAAGCCGGCGCGCATCGCTTCCTATTCCACGGGAGGATGCGTCTCTTCTCCCCGGTCCTCTGGGACCCCGGTGTTCTGCGCTGCCCGTCTGCAGCTTCCGAGGGGTATCTCCGTGCCAGGCCTGAAGTGGTGTTCCCACTCCAGACGTCAAGCCGGCGCGCTCCCACTCCAGACGTCAAGCCGGCGCGCTCCCACTCCGACGTCAAGCCGGCGCGCATCGTTTCCTAGTTCCACGGGAGGATGCGTCTCTTCGCCCCGGTCCTCTGGGACCCCGGTGTTCTGCGCTGCCCGTCTGCAGCTTCCGAGGGGTATCTCCGTGCCAGGCTTCCGCCGTCGGAACCCTGCCATCCCTGTAAGCAGCTCTGGCCCTCACCCTGTCCAAGGCCTTAACCCTGTTCTCTGTCCCTGTCTCCAGCCCGCCTTCCCGGGCCTCTGTCCCTGTTCCCCCTCTCCAGTGCCCCTGTTCCTGCCCTGACTTTTTGCCCTGGCCCTGTCCCTTAGCCTTAGCCCCTTAGCCTGCTCGCCTCTTAAAGGCACAGTGCCACATTTTTCCCTATTTCTTTGTTTCCAGTGTTTTTTTGTTCTCCCTTAAAGGGACAGTGCCGCTTTTTGTTTGTATTGAATAAATGCCCTGTTTTGGCTTACTCTCATACCTGTCTTGTGTTGTGCGATTGGGGTCGGTTACAAACCATAACAATGACTGTAATACAAACAGTTCAGTCTGCAGTACATCTGTCTGCTTGAGAAAATACAATGTTCTGCAATAAAAATTATTGAAGTGAGATGAACAGAAGGTAATAAATCGCAATATATTGCAATATTAATATCGCAATACTCCGCATATCGCAATATATTTAGTATCGCAATACTATCATATCGTGACTCAAGTATTGTGAGGCCTCTGGTGATTCCCACCCCTAGTAGGTAGTAATATAGACAAGGACGATTATTTAGTGGAAGACTGCATGATAGTAGAAGACAGTAAGAAGGATACATATATTTCTTCTCATTTCAGATATTGAAGAAGTGTGTTTGTAGTCGACGGCAACGCTTACGTTTGTAGTTGCAGCTCGATCTCAATCTCCTTGGTGTTTGGAAAAATACCTGAAGTACTCAAGATGATGTAAAATATAGCCTGGTTGGGGAAAATAATAAAGAAAGAAACATTAGAAATTCAAACTTACAACTTAATGGGACAATAACCACAATGAACATCTGACACTTAGGCCAACACCCCCTCACCTCTGAGTCTCTCTTGAATGGATTTCCCACGTGATTACCAATGCACGCCACATTTCTCGGAGATGCTCACTGATTGGCACTGACTGACGCTCTCTGATTGGCCACTGACGCGTTTGCCCAATCCGTGACGAGCTGTGTCTTTGCCCATTTCCACGTCAAACAGCCTGCAAACTACCTGCCTTTCTATCGCCATGCTCTAAGACAAACTCTAACCTTAACCAACTTCGAAAGAGTGCTTAAGCTTAACCGTCGAAAGAACTTGCCGTCACGCTCTAAGACAAACTGTGCATTGGTAATCACGCGTATTTCCCAGCTCACATTCCGCCTGAGAGCCGTTCTGATTGGCTATGCAGATGGTCTGTTTCTCTCTCTGGGGGAGGAGCACATTGTAATGATGATGTCACAACCGAACAACTTTTTTTCATCCCGAATTATAGTCAGCGAGTTAAAGGTGCACTCTGTGTGATTCTTTTTGCTTAGTTTGGAATGGGGACTGTGTAGATTCAACAGCCTACTACATATTACATGGTACAGGCCTTGCACAAAATATTTGTGTCTGTCTTCCAACATGGCTGCCTGTAACAATCGGTAACCACTTCAGAAGGAAAATAACTTGATTTCTGTGTAGCGGCAGAGGAGGTAAAACACTGGAAAAGCATGATATTACTGTTCCGTTGAGACTGGTTTACAAGATCTGGTGATAAAACACCACTTTCTAACATTTTTGTCGATATATATTTCTCATAATCAACACACACGGCAACTGTCTCTTCCAACATAATGGAAAATAATTAAGGCTGAGACCACTTATCGATATATCGATAATTAGACACACTTTAAAAAAAAATACTTTATACTATACTAAAATACTAGGGCTAGATCCACAAAGAATGGATTGCACGGTGCTAGTTGCACCATACTTACAATTCATTATGAATTGAAAATGGGGGGACCCTGGTGTAAACAAGACGAAAGTCTTTCTCTGGTCTGCATCCCCTTAACAATTGTGTGTATTGAGCCATACTGTATTGTACCCATTCTGCAATCTGTTAATAAAATGTTCAATCAATCAAATTTAGTAGAATACAGTAAGGCTCAATACACACAATTGTTAAGGGGATGCAGACCAGAGAAAGACTTTCGTCTTGTTTACACCAGCGTCCCCCATTTTCAATTTATAATGAATTGTAAGTAGGGTGCAACTAGCACCGTGCAATCCATTCTTTGTGGATCTAGCCCTAGGTCTTGTGGCATGTTCTGTATCATTAGTGGATCCGCTCGGCATCACTCATGCACTGTCCTCGCACACGTGCACGTGCACTGAATAATGACCACAATAATCCCAATATTTGTCTGACCACACCCCTATCAGCTCACCTACATAAGCAGGTGTGTGGTCACCTGCTCTCCTCCTTTCTCGCTTTCACCACAAAGAAGTGCCTCGGTAGATCGCCACTTGACGTGAATGTGATAGTAGGAGAAGAGTGGAAAACAAGAGATACGTTGACATCATATCTTTATTTTCTCTCTCACTATATTCGAGAAAATACGGCGATATTGTCTTCGTACTGGAGTGTCTGGAAGATGATGATCTTTCTAAAAATCCTCCACCGGTTTTCGTATTGGGAGTTCGCGCCGCTACATGCCTTCCAACTGCAGTCCTTGCTGTGTGCTGGTTGCGGTAAAGGCACAGCTGGACTGTAGAACGCGCCGCTGTTGTGAGAAGCGGTGGGTTCCAGGTTTGGTGAGTAATGTTTTGCTTGCGAGCTCCGCTTGTCTGTTAGTGCTATGGGGGCTAGCTGACAATGTTTATGAAAACCGGCCTCAGACTAGGGTATTTTGTTCAGCCTCTTAGGCGACGGCGGAAGACCTTGGTCTGAAGCCCATTATAATTAACTAGTGGGCCACGACCAATAACACTGGTGATCCCTGTGTTTTCTGGACGAGTGGATGTTTCTCTGTCACTGTGAGGCCCCTTCTTTCATATACAAATGAGAGTATTCCCTCACGAGGAAATATGGGCATGGATGTTCGTTAGCGGAAGATCTGTGTTCAAGTCAGCTACAGCCCATGGGAATTGTGCTGGCCCCGCCGTGTGTTGGTAAAATCACCGTTGTAAAACTGTGTTAACATTTCGTTTCTCTTCTCTCTTAAACAGTGAGGAGGGTTTCAGAACGGCGGCCTGTCTGAGTGATTGTTATATCATTGTGTACAAGTTCAGGTGATAGCTGCTTAGCTTACGTGCTAGTGGTGGCCTACTGTTAGCCAGTCAGCTGTTAGCTGCGGCGCTAGCCTGTTGTGATCACTAGGCTAGGAAACGTTAGCTTGCGTGCTAGTTGTGGCCTACCTAGGCTAGGAAATGTTAGCTTGCTGCTATCGGCCGAGGGCGGCCGTTAGCTTAATGATACTCTCTTTTTGTCATTACATCGTATCATGGGTGTGGGGTCGTAAAGGGGTGAACTGGTAACCTTTCCTCCCCCTTTTTTCTGTTGGTCAGGGGTAAACCCACCTGTCCTTCAAGGTTCCTGTCACGTTGCGGTTCGGCACGTTACAGGGTGAGGGGGGGGGGGAGGAGGGAGTTTCCTGGTCCCACGCCCTGGAATATTGGGCGTGTGCACCGCAGAAATTCCCCCGCCATAGAGTACGTCACTGTGTGCGTCTCTGTTGGTAGGACTTCCGTGTGCTGTTCAGGTCCATATGATGGATCTGTTTTGGGGGGTGGTCAGGGCTCCTCCTCACAAAGCTCCTATTCGGGCCTTCTGTGAGTTGGGACTCTCTTTCCATGTGAGGGAGCCTCCTCAGAGTACAGAGCCTCCTCCTCAGATTGATAAGGTGAGTGGAACCTCAAGAAGGAGTCCTACTCTATTGTGTGTGTATTCGATTCAATTCGATTATTGAGTGTGTATGGGTTCAGTGCCTCCTCCCCGGAGAGCCCTATAACCAAACTTTTACGTGGCTCAAGGTGCAATATATTCTTTTCAATCTGTACAGCTCGCGTGGGAAGTCTCTCTGGGGATTTCCGTCTCCTCTCTATGGGAGGGTGGTGGAATGTAAAAATGTAAAAAAAAATTACCCCCGGCTGTGTAGACTGGGATACATACTGTTGGTGCTTCCTTCTTTTCTTTTAAAAAAGAGTTGGAGTTAGGAAGTATCACACCCCTCTTGTCGTTCCCCTGGGCGCCTTGGGGATTCAATGACAGGTCTAAATAGCCTGTTCATTGATGTGGTTGTGTCCCGACGCACGCATAGTGCTAGCTCGGGGTGTTCTGTAATCAGGCGACTGACTGGCACGCCTTGGTTGCTTGGGGTTAAAACGGCGTTTTTATAAAGCAACTGGGATGGAGGTTTTTCCTCTTCCGACGACCTGTTTTCGTTGTCGACGGATTCTCGTTCATATCTGGGGGATGATGACAGAATGGATCTGAACATATGTAATAATAATAATAATAATAGATTGAATTTTAAGAGAGAAGCGCCTTTCTCAGACTCAAGGACACTGTACAAGGAAAGGATGGAAAAAAAATAAAAGTAAGTAATAAAATTGAAAAAATATATATAATAAAATACATAAAAGATCTGTGTATAGTAACAACAAGAAAAACAAATAAGATAAGAGATAAAAATAAATAAAAAAAAAGGAGGCAAGTTCTGTCCAATTGGATGAAGTGGTTAAAATTAACAAACAAACAAACAACAAAACAAAACAAAACAACGGAATCTGTGGCTTAAAAAGAGTCAGGGGTGGGCTACTTGGGAGCGGGGCCGTGTTGCGTGAAGGCAAGTGTGAACAGGTGGGTTTTTAGCTTGGTTTTGAAGAGGTTGATGGTGTCAGAGCCTCGGATGAGGGGGGAGAGGGAGTTCCACAGTCTGGGGGCTGCTGCAGCGAAAGCTCGGTCTCCCAGTGTGGAACGCCTGGTGCGGGGGATGGTGAGGAGGTCGGAGTTGGAGGATCGGAGGCCTCGTGCTGGAGTGTAGGGGTGGAGTAGGTTGGTCAGGTAGGAAGGGGCCAACCCGTGCAGGGATTTGTAGGTGAGGAGGAGGATCTTGTAGGGGATTCGATAGTTGATGGGGAGCCAGTGGAGTTTTTGCAGGGTGGGGGTGATGTGCTGCCAGGGTTTGGTGCGCGTGAGGACCCTCGCAGCAGAGTTTTGGACGTACTGTAAACGATCCAGAACCTTCTTGGAGGCACCAAGAAGGACTCCGTTACAGTAGTCGAGGCGGGAAGTGATGTAGAGGGGTCTCACGCCCTGGGGGTGGGCCACCGGGCGCGGTTCTCCCCGAACGTCTGGGTGGTGCCTTCTTTTCATGTTTAAGATCAACACGCATATCTGCCCCTTCTCCTGGAGTAGGCATGTTGGTGTGGTTAGGGCACGGGACTGGTTCTGGTCACGCTGGTCCGGATCAGTTGCACCCGTTGTCCGCCGGGGATGCAGATCTGCTGTTCTGGTACCCTGAGGGACTTGGGCTTTTTTCAGGGGAAAAATGCCAGGTCGGTCCGGGTGTCACAGGGTTAAGCGCTATGGAGACCCTGGTTGGGTACATTTTTTTCTACTCAGCACTGTCGTAATGGCTTACGGCCTTGCCAACCTGTACACGCTCGATCTCGTCAGATCTCGGCCGCTACGCAGGTTGGTCCTGGTTAGTACTTGGTTGGGAGACCGCCTGGGAATACCAAGTACGGTGTGCTTGGGGCTGGTTCTCCATTCTTTTCGCTCCTCTCTCACGCATGGCGAAGAGGGGCCTGTTGGCGTGGTCTTTGACCTCCTCTGGTGACCCTGTGCTTCCCGTATCGCCGGGCCCGGTCCGAAGTAATGTTTCGTCGACCTGTAGGCCTGGGATAACCCTTTTTTGAAAACTGAAACACTTGTACTGCGGTATAGCCAGTGTGTATCCGCAGGTGTGTTTTGGAGTTTTTTCTTGAGGGGTTATAGGAACAACCACCGCATTGGGTAACGACAAGGTGGTTGATTCCCTGGTGTGTTGGAGCAGTGTCAACTCCCGGGTTACCCGGTTGAGGGTGCCCCTGCACGTTCATGACGTCTGCCAATCGTGTCAGCCTTCTCTGCCTCAACCCCTCTGGGTGGGTTTTTTTTTTTAAAATGGAGGCTTGGTCATGCAACAACGCCAGCATGCGCCCCTTCCGCCAGGGCGGCTGTGTTCAGCTGTCCCCTCTGGCGCCTGTCTCGTCCGCAGTCTCCAGGCTCGGGTTAACAGCCTGTTACCTGGTTTTTTCCCCGGTGCGCTGCCTGCTTCCGTTGGTTAACCTTTTTTGTGTGCTTACGGCCATGCTGACTGCCTGTTCTACAGGGTCAGTGTGCCAGGCGGTGTACTATTGGGGGGACAGGGCCCGCTCGGCTGAGGGGCCTTTGTCCGAATACGCTGGCGATGTGGGGGGCGGGGCCACTAAGTGCCCACCTGGTGGGGTCTTGATGCTGGCATCATGGACTTCTCCGGGCCCCCGTTCCAGGGGGTCCAGTCCCTTTGCTGGGTCTGGGCCTTCCTTCGCGCTCCGCTGCTACGGCCTTGCCACGGGGTTGGGTTTGCCCTTGACCCCGTGTTTCTGGGGGCAGTAACGAGGTTGTTCCCTCCGTTCGTTCCCGGGTGGCATGCGGGTTGTGCGTGTGTGTAGTCGTGGGGTCAGGCCACGGTCTGCTCACCCTGTGCGTTGAGTTGCTTGAGTGCCTCTTCGCACGGTCGGGTCCGTCGCCCTCCCGGGAAACCTCCAATAGGGGGGGTGCCCTCCATTAGGGGGGGTCGGGGTGGCTCGGCCCTCCCTGTTCTGATGGTTGTGGGGGGCCTTCAGCGGGGTGTATTTGTCGGCCGGTGGCTCCGCTCGGCCTCCCTATGTGCATGAGTGATGTCGAGCGGATCCACTAATGATACAGAACGATAGGTTATGACTATAACCAAGTTCTGTTAATTAGTGGTGACGCTCGGCATCCGACGCCGCTGCAGCCCTTGATCTCACCTTGTGGTGAAAGCTTGGGAAGGAGGAGAGCAGGTGACCACACACCTGCTTATGTAGGTGAGCTGATAGGGGTGTGGTCAGACAAATATTGGGATTAAAGGTACATTGTGGTCTTTATTCAGTGCGCGTGCACGTGTGCGAGGACAGTGCATGAGTGATGCCAAGCGTCACCACTAATTAACAGAACTTGGTTATAGTCATAACCTATCGTTTTAGTACAAACATCCCCATTTCATGTAAATTCAGTTGAATTGTAACTCTGCACTGTGCGTTCAATATGCAGTGCACTCCTCCATCACATCCAGAGACCACCGACTATAACATGAGAAGGCATCCAACCTGAGCGCTTAGAAATAGTCTATTTGCCAACACAATGAACCCGGACATTTTGGAACCACCAAACTTTTATGATAGATATGGATAGTATGGGTCACCAGTACTTAGAAACTGCCGGATGCTAAGTTGTACATGTTGGGCAATTTTTTTTATGTGCATAATTAGCATACATTTGCATAATCACCTAAATTGACAAATCTCGGAAACGACTTGATCAATTTCAACAATGTTGGAGGGGTTTTGGGGGTTATTCAGGATGCTGAATCCATTTATGATACTCAAGAGTTTCGAAATTGCAATATTTACTGGAATTTACCAAATTTCAACACATTTTGGTGCAGAAAGTTTTAGAGGACACTGAAATGATTACATTTGGATAGCACAGACATTATGTATTTACAATATCTCTACTGACCCCAAATAGTTCCTATGGTAATGTCATATTGTCATAGTACAGTAGATACTAGATAGGCAGGTGTATAAAGATCTGTGTTGTCAAGACAAATACTCAGATGTGAAGGGCATCCGCTATTTTATTTACTACCTGTGACGTCACAGCAAATTGGAAAAACACTAAAACTGGTCAAACTATGTTCCTTAATACAATAACATAGCTTAATGAAACAGAAATAACAAAAGAAAGGTATTTACATTACTCAAGCATATAGGCCACAACATAACAATATGTGCTTCTTCTTACTGCATAGTAGTAGTCGATAATTACTTGTTTTGGATTGTAAGTCTTCCTGAAACTTCTCACTCAGAAAGTGGCTACCGTGTTCAGAACTCTGAATCCACATCATCAAACTCGTCATCATCAAACTCCTTCCCACTGTCTTCATCTGTTCTCCTAGACCAGTCAGTGTTCAGGTGGGGTATCTCCATGTTCTCTCCAGACCAGTCAGTGTTCAGGTGGGGTATCTCCATGTTCTCTCCAGACCAGTCAGTGTTCAGGTGGGGTATCTCCATGTTCTCTCCAGACCAGTCAGTGTTCAGGTGGGGTATCTCCATGTTCTCTCCAGACCAGTCAGTGTTCAGGTGGGGTATCTCCATGTTCTCTCCAGACCAGTCAGTGTTGTTCAGGTGGTGTATCTCCATGTTCTCCTAGACCAGTCAGTGTTTAGGTGAGTACAATAACATAGCTTAATAAAACGGAAATAACAAAAGAAAGGTATTTACATTACTCAAGCATATAGGCCACAAAATAACAATATGCGCTTCCTCCTACTGCATAATAGTAGATAATTACTTGTTTTGGATTGTAAGTCTTCCTGAAACTTCTCACTCACAAAGTGCCTACCGTGTTCAGAACTCTGAATCCACATCATCAAACTCCTCATCATCAAACTCCTCGACACTGTCTTCATCTTCCTCTGAATTTACTTTAATGTCATCTTCTTTTTACTGCGAGTGTGTCAGTGAGTTGCAACATGTGCTGTCATTGCCTTTGCAGAAGCAGTAGTTGGCGTCAAGCTTTGTCAGACGAGGTAGCTTTAGTGACATGACCCCACCACGAGGAGTGGCTCCTCCAGGGAACAGAATACATGCAGGATTCTGCACAAATTGAGTGGCCATGGCATGAGTCGTGCGGCGACCGTTCGGTGTGAAGACCTCAAGATCTAATTGGTCACCCCAACTGTGGATGGGGTCAATCTGCCTCTCCAAGCCAACTGTGCGCAGATACTTCTCTGGGTCCTCTGAAGCATATTTGGCATATGACTTCATCGTAGGTGGTGACAATGCGATGCTCGTTAAGATTCTTGACCAGCTCTGCGCTACCATATTTATGGTGCAAGCTGCTGTCTTGCTGCAAGCCCCAGGGTTGTCTGATTCCAGCTCCCACTGATGTGCTGCTGGATGCACTGAGCGAGTGTAAGTGATGGTTTGGTCACTTTTCCTTCCTTTGATACTAGACAGGAGACAAACTTCAAAAGGGATGGACTTGTGACTTGTATGATCTTGTCATGCTGGAAGCTGCCAAGGTCATATTGCACTCTCTTCACAAGCTTGGTGATAACTTCATCAGCGGCAGTGGTTTTATCTCGTTTTACCAGTTTGAGTGACTGAGTGAGTGAGTTACTCATGGAATGTCTAAAACCAACAATAGTCTGGCACCCTTCCACCCTCATGACAGCTACAGCATCACCATAAAAGTCACACAAGTTAGATAGCATCTGCTTACTGCAGAGGTGCCCGGAGTTGGCTACATATAATCATGTAATTCGGACACTGTCCAGGTTGATGACTTGTCTGCATTCATGTGGTCAATGACAGCAGCTAAACAGCTATCAAATGGTCTGCACTGGGAACTTGCACTTGAGGAAACTCTCTTGAAGTCATCATAGCACTTGGTGTGATACTGGGGCATCAGCTGCATGCAGGTCCAGGACGGCATTTACCCGTAGAGCCACTTCCTCAGCCCATTGATCCTGGCGCTCATCACATTTAGACTAGATGATGTTTTTGAAGGATGGCATTCCTGGTCTCTCAACAGTCCGGCATTGTTTCACTGCCTTCCATCTATCAGGGTGTTTGGTGTCTTTGGGTTCGCAAATGATACCACAAAACAGACATTGTTTAGAAAACTCAAAGGCATGAGAACGAGACATGTTTCCCTAGCTGACCATCAGATGAGCTGAGTTTGCGTTTGGTTGCATTTCTAGACTTAGAGGTATATGAGCTATAACATGATTTGTGACAAACTACAGAGGCTGACACACCATGGGTAGCAATGATGTTCGATAAAGTCTCAGTTGTAGCTGAATCGTCAAGCTCTTCACTCCTCTGAAGCAAAGCTGTAATGTCTTTTGGTCCAGATGTCTTGAAGTCATTGTCCTTGCCGTCACAGGGCTCGAATAGGCATTTCTTCCTTGACATGTCAATCTGAAATGAACAAAAGAAGAATGCACTATTTGGACCCTCCGTCTCTGCACTACCACACACTCTACATTACAGAGCAATATGGATACATTGCCAGGATGTACATTTCGGACGGGCTGTTCACTATTCCAATGAAAACATGTATTTCCCATGTTATTGGTATCCTACATGAACTTGACTGGTATTTGCATTACCTTTTGGGTCTCTTTCTCTGCCTCAGTGCCTCAGATCTTCTATCACACAATTCTACATTAAGGAGAGCAAAAGTACCATATGAATACTCTATACAATATTTAGAATCAAACTTGATGCCTCTCTGTGTGACGAGGGATAGAGCCTGGTGACGCGAGGCTAGGTAATAGCAGGTAATAATCACACATTCATGTCATGACATACATTGCTAACATAGCTAAGCTATGCTTGCATTAACATTAGTTACCGTCAGATGGCTAACGTTAACCCTAAGAGCTAGCTTACTACAGCTTGTGATCATATTATATTCAGTGTTTGTTATTGGATAGTAATAAAACCACAGTACAGGGGTGGCTACGTGGCGTAGTGGGCAAGGCGCTCACCACGAATGCGGAGACGCTGGGCTCGCCTGTTCGAGCCCAGTGCTCCACATTGCTTTCAGTTTAGCTGGTCGTTCATACTAATACACATTGGCCGTATTAGGGGGTGGGAAACTGATGGGTGGGGATCGGGCGTTGTGGACAGCGACTCCTACAGGTCGGTTGGTGCGCCTGCGCAGTAGAATCAGGAAGTGTCGGGGGCAGCGTGAGCCTCCCACGCGTTACTCCTCGACACTGAGAGATCGAGCTGCGCAGGTGAAAAGATGCGACTGCTGTTACCTCAAGTACCGGAGGGGACTTGTGCTATGTATGACTTAGTCCACATTGCAGCCGGCTTGTGGGAGGCAAGAAACACCGTTCGTGACAGGGGAGGGTTGAATTGGATGATACGAAATTGGGATGGGAGAAAAATATAGAAAATGGGAGAAAAAGTGGATAAAAAAAAAAGAGTAATAAAACCACAGTTTGTGTATCTGTTTCTATTTTCTCAACTTACTTGCATTGAAACAACAATCCTTGAAAATCAGGGGTCTGTATTTGTTGCAGCTGCAGTTGCTCGTTGCCATAGTAGGAATGAAATCATGGTGCAAATTAGCCACGTATACTAACTTGGAAGTTTTGCGTTAACGATTAGCACACTGAAGTCTCAGTCAAGGCTAGGAACTGGGGTTCTGCGGACATTTTATAAGGTAACAGTCACAGTCATTCTGCAATCTGTTAAATAAAGTTTTCATTCATTCACATACAAAAATCCAATAGAATAGTTTCTAGTTGTGGCAGCAAACTGCTCCGCTGCCATGTGGACTCATGGCAGAGCTCAACTGCAGCAGTTACCAGTAACCAAGCATAAGGACCTAGAGTACCCCATTAGGCGCTCTACAAATTAAAGTTATTATTATTATTATTATTATTATTATTATTATTATTATTATTATTATTATTATTATTATTATTATTATTATTATTATTATTATTATTATTATTATTATTATTATTATTATTATTATTATTATTATTATTATTATTATTATTATTATTATTATTATTATTATTATTATTATTATTATTATTATTATTATTATTATTATTATTATTATTATTATTATTATTATTATTATTATTATTATTATTATTATCATCATTCTGTTTACAATTGAACATTCCATGAAAATTATCTATAAATTCAGCATCTTCTGAAACATTTATAAACAGAAAATTCATAAAAAATGGCACCAAAATGAGTAGAAATTTGTTAAATTCCAGTAAATATTGCAATTTTGAAACTTTTTTCTTCTCTTAAGTATCATAAATGGATTCAGCATCCTGAATAACCCCCAAAACAACTCCAACATTGTTAAAATTGATCAAGTAGTTTCTGAGATTTGTCCATTTAGGCGATTATGCAAATGTAGGCTAATTATGCAAATAAAAAAAGTTGCCCAACATTTACAACTTAGCATCCGGCAGTTTCTGAGTGCTGGGGATCCGTACTATCCATATCCATCATAAAACGTTGGTGGTTCCGAAATTTCCGGGTTCACAATGGGATGGCAAATAGACTAAAAGGATATATGGTATATTGACTTGAGGGACTGCATTTCATAACCAATATGTTTGTGAAGTAACCATAATGCAAACGCCTGGTATACCTTTTAGCAGCAGAGTGGTTTTCAGTGCTAAATAAGGAGTGATACTAGAGACCGTTGGTGGTACAGGAACAGGTCATAAAAGCCCCCAGTATAGTAAAACTGTTTGAGCCTCTAGGAAACCCCCGCTGTGTTGAACTGTATTGAGAGAACAGGAGACAAGCAACCCCCACTCAAACAACTGTTAATCTGTGAGAACAAGCAACACCTTTTTATGGGGTGACAGTTGCACCAAGAAGCTAAATGAAACAATTATAGATTAGAGACAAGCACACTATTGGGTTATCACTGAAACTGCAAATATCTGTTATAATGGTTAATTCAAAGAATGCCTTAAGTACATATATGACTAGAATGATTAGATCTTCCCACGCTCAGAGTGGGAATCTGTTGACTGTAAATTCTATGTTAATGTTGTGATCACACCACTGGGAGCAGAGGGCAGACCAGCCCAGACTGGCTAAAAAGAAGAATGGTGCTTACAGTATGTTAAGACTGGAGCTAATTCAAACAATAGCACAGTAATGTAACTGACTTATTAGATAAAAGGATATTTGAATGTCATTTAGAATGTCAAACTGGTTATGAAAGTAATAGAGTGTTATTTCACTCTGGTTGTAAAGCTTTCTAGAAGGTAAATCTTAGAACTATTAATTCAGTCTGGTAAAAGCAGGTTTGTGATATTTCATATAGGAAATTGGGTATTCAAATATAGACAACGCCGCATTGGTTTAATGCTGAATATGTATGTAACTCCTTACATTAAAGGTACAAATTAGAAAAGGTTTTAGTGTTAAACTGCCAACTCATCAAGAAGCCACAGCCAAAAAGGAGGGGGCCACAGGCCAGACCCCCCTCTGTGGCTGCAGGAAAACCACACGAAGAGGAAGACAGGGGCAGACCGCCCCCCAGAAGACAACCAATTGGAACAAAACTCCAAATATAGAAGAAAACTGATTGGCTATTAACCAAGTCAAATTATGACATCATTTTGGGTATATAGATGAGAACGCATTGTTAGAGAGACAGGCCAGACCCCCCCCCCCCCCCCCCGGGTCTGCGTCCTCTCTCTACTGATCCACTGATCCACCCAGAGAATGCTGTTGCTTTACATGTGAGTAAAATCATGGGAACCACTGTTGGTGTTGTTTAGAGTAACATGTAAAGATTCCTATCTTAAGACCAGGTTTTACTCATGTGTATGTCCTCAGTATATTCTCTCTTCATTTGATAACATGACTACTGTTTTGTGTACAGACTGGGTTTTGATGTGTAAACCTCAACAATCCTTTGGTACAGCATGTTTGATGTACTATGAAATAATCCCTGTATGTAAAATAACCTGCATTTCACCTTTGAGCCCAGAGGCAAATAAACCTGAGTTGAACTATAGTTCTGGTTGTCCTGACTACACCGTTTTATTCTTTTACTGGCTATTGGAGTCAGATAAGAGGAACCACACTACCATTTCTGTCTTTCTTCCTTCCAGTTAGCAACCTGTAATGCACTGTGATTAACCCTTAGAAATGTACATTGATATACCACAGATATCCTTTCTTGGCACAGCGGTTTGTGATGTCGCCCGCAGTGTGGACACCCGGGGTTTGACTCCCACTCAAGGCATGGTCAAAGTGTTTGGCAGGTACAGTGTTGTACCGGCTACAGTGGTGCGGTTTGACCTGGATGCCTGAGTGGTGTGAGTTTAGGGGGGGTGAATGTAACGGATATGTACCGCGATAGTGTGACTACGGTACATAGAAGTAAAAGTCACTCCCCAGAGGCATCCAAACTGAGCGCTTAGAAAGGATATCCTTTCTTGGCGCAGCGGCTTGTGATGTCGCCCACAGTGCGGACGCCCGGGGTTCTACTCCCACTCAAGGCATGGTCGAAGTGTTTGGCAGGTACAGTGTTGTACCGGCTACAGTCGCATCATGTGGTCCTCATTCCAAAACCATAAAAAAGATTTCCTGAGTGCACCTTTAACCCTTTCACTGCCGGACTACCAAGCGGTTAACCCTTTCACTGCGACAAACAATACACATACGGTTAACCCTTTCACTGCCACACAACAACAGCAGGTTAACCCTTTCACTGCCGCACTACAGAAGGTTAACCCTTTTGCTATCACACTGCCGACGGTTAGTGACAGTGACATTGTTTCCTCCCCCCGTCTGTATTCACTGTGGTGGCCTGGGTTTGTACTCTGGAGTAGGACAGCGTGTTTGGGAACGTCCCCAGCAGCTTGGCCTTGTGGGCGTCGTCTCCGTCCCGGTTCCTGACGGTCACCTCCAGAGCGAGGTCCTTCTGGTCGCTCATGGAGAAGACGGGCAGCCCGTTCTCACTGCAGACAGACATACACACGTTACTAGGGCTGACCCCTATTAGTCGATTAGTCGACTAATCGGTCGAAAGGAGCCGTAGTCGACCAGCCAACCTCTTAGTCGAATATATATATATTTATAATTTTTTTTATCTATCATTCTTTCCAAAAGAAAAGAGGCCTAGAAGCGTGGCTAACGCTAATGGCACGCATACCAGCAAGGCTAACTGCCTACGAAAACAGGCACAGAGGCACTGAAAGAGGATTTCACCCGTCTAATGAACACACTAGACTAGACAAATATCAAGATGTATCCATCAGTGGACCAATTGCATGCTTTTGCAGAGGACAAGAAGCCTTCAGTCGACTTCCTTCAGACATTAAGCACCCCCACAGCCCAAATGGAATGATAAATTTTTTTTTTTTTTTTTTAATTTTTTTTTTAAATATATATATATATTTTTTAGTCAACCAATAGTCGACTAACGGCAAATTTTGGCCAATCATAGTCGACCATCCAAATCCTTAGTCGGGGACAGCCCTACACGTTACACACAAACGTTAGCCTCCGTCTAAAAGTACCTTCAAGTACCACCTAAGAATGCACTACTTAAATATGTGAGCAAATACTGTTCACGTTTGGGAGTGGAAATACCTACTGTAGGAATGTAATAATGAAATATTTACTCATGAATGTAATAACCTTTTCTGAAAATATTCCAATGTTTATAAAGATGTCTACAATGTTTTACTGTTTTTAGATTATCATTATTAATTAAGTGAATTGTGATTGTCATATGTATCTCATGTATTGTTATGTTTTGTGTTTTGTGTTGTCTTTCTTTGTGGACCGCAGGAAGACTAGCTATAAGTACATGATCTCAAGCTATAAGTACATGATCTCAAGTTATAAGTACATGATCTCAAGTTATAAGTACATGATCTCAAGCTATAAGTACATGATCTCAAGTTATAAGTACATGATCTCAAGCTATAAGTACATTATCTCAAGTTATAAGTACACGATCTCAAGTTATAAGTACATGATCTCAAGTTATAAGTACATGATCTCAAGCTATAAGTACATGATCTCAAGCTATAAGTACATGATCTCAAGCTATATCAGGGTTCCCACAGACATAGCAAAATGAAATGCAAGGACTTTCAAGTACTTTCCCAAGCACTATTTTTAATTTTAAAGGGGCATTTTAAAAGGATACAATTAACTTTTAAATGCGTTTATAGAAAAAAAAATGTGATCCAATATTTATGGCTTAAAACTAATTTCCGACAATTAGTTACACTTTAAATAAAATAAAAAAATTTCTTGATTCAGCACAATTTGATCATGGATGAACAAAACTGTCAGTGCGAATGGTTGATTTGAATTTCAAGGACCTTTTAAGCACCTTGTTAAAAAATGGGCTGTTTTCAAGGAATTCCAGGCCTTGACTTTTTTTTGTCAAAAATCAAGCACTTTAAGCACTTCAAGGACCTTGTGCGAACCCTGCTATATGTACAGGATCTAAAGCTATAAGTACACGATCTCAAGCTATATGTACACGATCTCAATATATATGTACATAATCTCAAACTATATGTACATAATCTCAAACTATAAATACATAATCTCAAACTATAAATACATAATCTCAATATATATGTACATAATCTCAATATATATGTACATAATCTCAAACTATGTAAGGGATAATGTATAGCTACGAGGTCATTGTCGCAAAATAATTGACCGACACGTTGTTTAAAATACCGAGCCGCCTCTGCGAGATGTTTTAAACGTCAGTGAAGGTCAATTATTTTGCGACAATGATCCAGTATAGCTATACATTATCCCGCTTATTACATGGCTAACTTACTAACAATATACCTAATTCATTTTACATCGACTCGCAACACTGGCTCTGGCTCCACTCGTCGCTCCGCCCTGTCATCGGCGGCAGCTTCCCCGGCAGCCGGCAGTGTCTGATTGCACTGATGTCAGTGGGCTTGATTGCGAACAGCTGCGCACAGCGGTCATTATTGTTCCACAGAGGTCCGTTATCGGGTAATATCGGACCTCTGACGCGCGCTATTGACCAATCACAAGCAAGCATTTCGGCGAATGTGAAAACGCCATGTAATAAATGTACATAATCTCAATATATATGTACATAATCTCAAACTATATGTACACGATCTCAATATATATGTACATCATCTCAAACTATATGTACATAATCTCAAATTATAAATACATGATCTCAAGCTATAAGTACATGATCTTAAGTAGGGATGTTCGATATTGGCTTTTTTACCGATATCCGAATAATCCGATATACCGATATTGTCCAACTCTTAATTTCCGATACCGATATCAACCGATACCGATATATGCAGGGTTTCCCCCCCCCAAAAAACTGAATAATTTCAGGTAATTAACATTACATATCTCTTGTCGTGGAATTAACACAACATTATGCATACTATTCACAATAAATTAAAATAAGAATTTGTTCTTACTTGCTTGCCTGGGTAAATAAAGGTTAAATAAATGTAAAAAAAAAAGTTTTTTGAAAACCGATACAGATAATTTCTGATATTACATTTCAATGCCAATATCGGCCGATAATATCGGTAGGCCGATAATATCGGACATCCCTAATCTCAAGCCTTCTTCTTCAGGAATGGTGTTTCTCTTCCTGTCTCGTGGAGGTCAAAGGTACTCACATGGGCAGCGGAGGAAACAGGTGGCTGCCGCCCTTGGAGCAGAATCTGTACTGCAGCTGCAGGTTACTCTGGCAAACGTTATCGCTCCCACACCCCTCTTTCAAGAAGTTGACCTACGGTAACAACAAAGAGACGCGCGGCCATTATAATCCCTCGTGAATGATCGGATGTAGAGAATGGGATCCTGTGTTCGCCAGCGGTGGTAGAGTTGTAGAGCTACATCTGTACATATCCCTTACCTACTCTTACGACTTACTACCATAGTGTCTGTATCACTGTACATATTAATACTACAACTCTGTACATACATCTGATTAGCACTAGTACTTAGTAGTACTAATTTATATATATTATACCCAGTTTAATCACCTGTACATTGTATATTACTATTGCACTTTACTGTTACGTTTGCACTCTGTTGAATGCCAAACTTATTTTTGTTGTACTGTACTTGTGCTGTATAATGACAATACATTTGAATTAGTGCCATCAGGCGATAAAAAAAAAGTATCTAATTAATTACAGGATTTGTAATGAATTAATCGAATTAATCGCATTTTAATCACATAACCATTTTAGGCCTGATATTTTATATTCTATAATCATATTTCAAATTGCATGTGTCTGGATGGCAGAATTCAGTACTGTTTAATTATCTTCCCTTTATTCATTTGCTTAGATCTTTCAGGTCTGGTCAATCTTAGCATGGTGTTATTCACAGTCAAAGATAAAAAAAAAAAAAAAAAAAAAGGTGATAGTCTCATCTGGTTCATTACAATTTACTCAAGCCTAGTAACAGACACAGTATTT
Source organism: Notolepis coatsorum (assembly GCF_963971535.1). Lineage (NCBI taxonomy): Eukaryota > Metazoa > Chordata > Actinopteri > Aulopiformes > Paralepididae > Notolepis > Notolepis coatsorum. The sequence goes on along the minus strand of NC_140169.1, from coordinate 158,166,281 downwards.
CTGACACTGGGAATACATTCCCTGAGATCCATAGATGTCCCTAGAATCAGATACCAAGAACATGCAAATAACCCATTTAAAAAAAAAAGTTTGTAAATGTTTATTCTTAAGTTAATTTTCATAACGCGATAATATGCTGTGTAATTAATTAATTAATCTAATTAATGCGATAAACTGACAGCCCTAATTTGAATATAATATAATATAATGTAATGTAATGCAATGTAATGTAATCTAATTGTGGTTACTTCAGATTCAGATTCCTTTATTGTCACGTCATTCAGTACCTTTATTTCAGTTTATGTTATATTATTTTTAGTTTATGTTAATGTAGCAGGTATATATAATATACTGTTATGTATTCCACAAATAATCCCTCACGTTTTTATTTAATTTACTTATTATTATTATTATTATTTGTATTCTCAAAGTCTTTTATTTTGAAATCGTCACTTCCTCCCGAAGTGACGTATCTGGCTCCATGCACCGCTCTCACCTCAGTCTAAATGAATAGAGTGAGGAGTCTGTGAGCTGCTGGCGTCACTTGGTGGCCAAGACATAACACTGACGCATTGTATCTGTCTTGTTGTCTGACAGGAAAAATAAACATGCCACTGCTGAAAAGGATCACGGCCTGTCTTTCCTTCCATCACACACAACCGACATCGCAGAGTAGCAGCAATTGAGGAGTAGGCTTAGAACGGGCTACACTGGTACCATTGACTCGGATGACGCAAGAATCAACACCAGCTTGGTCACCGGGAGGTCGTCGAACGTCAGAACTCCATTATTTATTGTGATTTTTTTTTTCTCTCTTTATTTTATATATCTGGTTTTTTCTCCTCTTTTCTGGTAGAGGATAGCCAAGTAAAGGGAAAAATATTGTGATCAGCATATATATATATTTTTTTCTCCTCTTTCCTGGTAGAGGATAGCCAAGTAAATGGAAAAATATTGTGATCAGCATATATATTTTTTTTCTCCTCTTTCCTGGTAGAGGATAGCCAAGTAAAAGGGAAAAATATTGTGATCAGCATATATATATTTTTTCTCCTCTTTCCTGGTAGAGGATAGCCAAGTAAATGGAAAAATATTGTGATCAGCATATATATATATTTTTTCTCCTCTTTCCTGGTAGAGGATAGCCAAGTAAAAGGGAAAAATATTGTGATCAGCATATATATATATTTTTTCTCCTCTTTCCTGGTAGAGGATAGCCAAGTAAATGGAAAAATATTGTGATCAGCATAATATTTTTCTCCTCTTTCCTGGTAGAGGATAGCCAAGTAAAAGGGAAAAATAGTGTGATCAGCATATATATATTTTTTTTCTCCTCTTTCCTGGTAGAGGATAGCCAAGTACACGAACAAATATTGTGATCAGTCAAATATATATAACTTTTTTCCTTCTTTCCTGGTAGCTGATAGCTGGTTTTAAAGAAAAAAAATAATGGATTTCAATATTATAGAGGGGGGAGCCGTCGCAGAGAGCGGGGCTGTTGTAGAGGGGGGAGCCATTGGGGAGAGGGTGGTTCATGATCCTAGTGATTTTGCATCTGGGAGGGGGGCGCAGTTGATGGCTCGAATTAGCTCTCCGGGTGCTGGTTTGGGGAGGGGTTCATCGCTGCTTAACTCTTATGGGAGGGGGTTACAGCTGTTTAATTCCCCAGGGCCGAGCCCAGGTGAGGGGAGGTCACGAGCGCCCAGTCAGACCCACCAGGTTAGTGTCCCGGGCAATGAAGGTTCCCCAGTCTTCACCTCAACCCATCTACCAAGCCACACACCCTGTGCCAACAGACCCACCTTTTCACCTGCGGCCATCCCCGACAGGAACGACCCAGCGTTGGGTGACCTGATAGCACACATCGCCCAGCAGGTGGGACAATCAATATCAGCTCAGCTGAGAGGAGAGAGCCAGGCAAATTTAGGCAGTCAAGAGCGGGTTCAATACCCAGGTGGGGGCCAGCCACGCGTCAACTCCACACTCAATCTGACTGGCGTAAAACTGGTAATGCAGTCGGACGTGAGGGAGCCTGGTGTACAGAGGAGATGGGTCTGACAAGCTCTCAGTACATGAATGGGAGGAACTTATGGACACCTACCTGAGGAAGAGGGGTATAGGTGTGAGCGAGCAGCATCAGGAGATGTTGTCCAGATTAATGGGCAGAGCCAGAGACATTGTGAAGATAACGCTCCGTAGCAACTCATTGCTGAAGCCTCATGAGAACCCGAGAGTTGTGACTGACATACTGAAACAACATTTCGGTGGCGTGTCATGTTCAAGCATGCCTCTTGCAGATTTCGCCCCCTGTCCAGGTTGGAGCGAGTGTCATGTCTGCTCCTCAGATTGATGGTAATTGCCTGAAGACTTTGATTGGCCTGCTTGACCGAACAGTCAAGTGATGGCTCAGGACAGCCAAGTGATGGCTCAGAACAACCGGCCGATGGCTCAGAACAACCAGCCGATGGTTCAAAACTACCAGCCGATGGCTCAGGACAACTAGCCGATGGTTCAAAACGACCAGCCGATGGCTCAGGACAACCAGCCGATGGTTCAGAACTACCAGCCGATGGCTCAGAACAACCAGCCAATGTATAGACAACAACAGTTTTACTGCAAGATATGCAAATCGGCGGAGCACTCCACTGTGTCACACTGCATGCGGGATCACCTGTGCTTGGGTTGCTTTAAACCTGGCCATATCAAGAGAGACTGTCGCAGTTACACCCCCAGACGGGGGGACCAGGCCGCGCACTCACCTCAAGAGCAGCAGTCTTTAAACTGACTAACCCGCATTGGAAGAGGGAACGTGTGGGTGAGGACGAACAAACCCTCAGTACTGAAAGTGAACATGAACAGTGTTATGTAAAAGTGTGCAGTGCAGCACCGGCTGGTGTGAAGATCATAGCACAGAACACGCATAGAGTTGAGCCGTATGATGAGCTGTTCTATGCTCCAGTCAATGTAAATAATATGTTCCAGATGCAGGGGATGCTTGATTCAGGCTCCATGGCCTGTACTTTCAGTGAAGATGCAGAGGAAAGGATGTTGAAGGGGAAAGTATTGCAAGAACCAAGACCGATGACTGAGGACGTGGTTTTAGTGGGGTGTGGAGGAAAACTCACTAAACCGAAGTGTGTGTACGAAGTTGAACTGAAAGTGTATGGGGTGAGCTGCATCGTGCCAGTTCTTGTGGTGCCGGGCCAGCAGGATGATCTCATCATCGGCACGAATGTGATCAAGTTCCGCATGCACAAGTTGAAGAACAGTGACAATTACTGGCGGCTTATCTCCGTCTGCTGTCCATCCTCATCCCCAGGGTGTGAACAGTTCTTGGACCTCATGGCGAATACATCCCGTTGGAGGGGTGAGGAGCTACCAGATAAGATCGGCACGGTCAAGCTCAAGCAGTCGATCACTCTTCTAGCGATGCAAGAACACCTCGTCTGGGGTAAGCTACCCAAAGATACCATCATGTCGCCAGGAAGCACCGTGGTAGTAGAACCGACTTCATCAAGGTCCATGCCACGGAATATCATGGTTGGTCGGATCGTGACACCTCTGTGGGGTGATGGGTGGGTCCCCATGAAGGTCACCAACCTGTCTGATAGACCAGTTACGCTGAAGAGGAACTGTAAGCTGGCAGATGAGTCCCCCTGCTTAGCTGTGGAAGATTTGGAGCTCCTCCAAGGCTGTAGTCGGATTGACGGGGCTCCTCCGGCTGAGCACCATACGGCAACCAGTCCTTCAGACTTCGAACAAAGGCTACGAGATGTTGGCCTTGACAAACTCGATATCCAACCCTGTCATACTAGCAACACAGGAAAGGAGAAGTTAGTCCAGCTACTCGAGTCTTACAACGACATCTTCTCCAAGCATGAGATGGACTGTGGTGAGGCAAAGGGCTTTGTCCACCGCATTCGACTTACCGATGATCGTCCATTCCGCCTTCCTTACCGGAGAGTACCCCCTGCTCACTACCAGAAACTACGACAGGTCTTGACAGACATGGAGCAACAAGGGATAATATGGAAATCAGTGAGTGATTATGCTTCACCGCTGGTGATGGTATGGAAGAAGGACGGTAATTTGAGGATCTGCACCGATTTCCGATGGTTGAATGCGAGAACACTCAAGGACGCCCATCCTCTTCCACATCAGTCAGACTGTCTGGCCGCCTTGGGAGGGAACACCTTCTTCAGTACAATGGACTTGACGTCCGGCTTCTACAACGTTCCCATGGCTGAAGAGGATAAGAGATATACAGCGTTCACTACACGATAGGCCTACATGAGTATAATAGAATGCCGCAGGGACTGTGCAATAGTCCTGCCTCATTTATGCGCATGATGCTGAGTATATTCAGGGACATGAACTTCAGCAGCCTGTTATGCTATCTGGACGACCTGCTGGTCTTCGGATCAACGGAAGAGGAGGCCTTACAAAGACTGGAGGTCGTCTTCCAGCGACTGCGAGACCACAATCTCAAGTTGAGTCCAAAGAAGTGTCATCTGATGAGGTCGTCTGTCAAGTTTCTGGGCCATATCATAGACGGTAGCGGAGTAGCTGTGGATCCCGCAAAGGTGGAAGTCATATCCATTTTGTCCAAGACAGATCTCATGGAGGAGGATGGATGTACACCCTCAGTACGGAGGATCAAATCCTACCTGGGAATGGTTTTCTTCTATCAGCACTTCATCCCTAATTGCTCTTCCATCGCCAAACCGCTATTTGCTCTGACTGCGGGACAAAAGAGGAGAGGAAGGATGAAGGTGAAGGTGAAGGCGGGAACATTCAGGAGACTGAGACCTGATGATTGGACTTCAGAGTGTGACGTCGCCTTCGTCAGTCTAAGAGAGAGTCTGTTGGACTGTGTGGTTCTGGCGCATCCTGATTTCTCACGTCCCTTGATTCTGTCAACCGATGCTTCTTTGGACGGGCTCGGTGCGGTGTTGTCACAAGTACCAGCTGGTGAAAGTAAAGCGCGCCCCATAGCTTTCGCAAGCAAGACCCTGAGCAGTTCTCAGAAGAATTACCCAGCCCACCGGCTCGAGTTTTTGGCACTGAAGTGGAGTGTGTGCGACAAGTTCAGCCATTGGCTGAAGGGCAACTCCTTCACAGTATGGACGGACAACAATCCACTCACTTATATAATGACCAAGCCCAAACTCAAACTCGGTCGCAAAGCTCGCTCCTTACACGTTCAGCCTGAAGCACATCGCAGGAACCAAGAACGTAGTGGCTGATGCTCTCAGTCTGGATCCGTTTGCCAAGACGGTTGGGCGAAGGCTGGTCACAGAGTCCTACGGCAATCTGCTTGCCGAATCGGGTGAGGTTGGAGAGAACGGAGTTCAAGATGTTTTCCGTTTGAAGGTCCAGTGTCAACGGACAGAGAGGTCGGAGCGGGTTGCTGTGATGCAGTCCCAGTGTTCGCCACCCTTGTGTAACAACGCTGTGAAGGCTGTCCTTGATTCCCATGACCATTGGGATGCAGCTGCAGAGTCCAGGGCAACAGAATTGATCCAAACCGTTCAACATCTTGTTCCACCAGGACAGGATTTGCTACCTGCCTTTTCTCTGGCAGAGCTTCAGAGAAGCCAAGAGAGTGACCTTGGCATCTTTAAGGTCACGTCTTTTCTGACTCGACAGAGGAGACCTTCGAGGCGAGAGAGAGACGGTCTGGACGCAAGTGCTCTGGTACTGATCAGACAATGGGAGAGACTGAAGGTCACTGATGGAGTGCTCTATAGAGTCACTAAGGATCCGTTGAGCAAGCAGAAGAGGCTTCAGTTCGTCTTGCCCCGGAGTCTGGTAGACAAGGCCTTGCGGGGCGTACATGACTTAGCCGGACATCAAGGGCAGGCAAGAACGATCTACCTGACAAGACAATGCTTCTTTTGGCCGAGGATGGAGCATCAAATTAAAGACTATGTGAAGTGCTGCCAGAGGTGCATTTTGGCCAAGACTCCAGATCCGTCTGCCAGGGCTCCACTTGAAATTATAAGGACCTCCGCTCCCATGGAACTAGTGTGTTTGGACTTCTGGAGTGCAGAACATAGCAAACAGCGTTCAGCAGACAGATCATTTCACAAAGTTGGCACATGCCTTTCCCTGCTCAAATCAACAAGCGAAGCAAGTTGCGAAGAAGTTGTGGGATAACGTATTCTGTGTATATGGATTTGCGAAGCGCATTCATACAGATCAAGGAGCCAACTTCGAGAGCGAGCTCATTGCAGAACTGCTTAGATTATCGGGAGTCTCCAAGTCACACACTACCGCCTACCATCCCATGGGGAACGGAGGGACTGAGAGTGGGAGGTATGATCCGTTCACTGCCGCTGAGAGAGAAGGCCTGGTGGCCTCAGCAAATACAGACTCTGACATTTGCATACAATGCGAAGGTGCATGAGACAACTGGGTATGCACCCTTCCACCTAATGTTTGGGCGGGTTCCGAGGCTCCCTGTTGATGTGATGTTCAGACAGGTTCTACATGACCCAGTGGTTGTTGACTACAGCAGCTATGTAACAGCGCTTATGTCCCACCTCCATGAAGCAGCAGACGTTGCTCGTAAACATGCCATCAAGGAGCAAGACAAGCAAGCCAAAGGTTACAACCTTATCTTGGATATCAGCTTCCTACCCATAGAGACTGCTGATGGGGACGCGCCGGAAACTGAGGACAGTCTTGGTGGATCAGTGGATGGGTCTCGGATGGGTCTCGTCAACTCTCTGGAGGAAGAGAGAGAATCAGAGGACGGGTCTCGGATGGGTCTCGTCAACTCTCTGGAGGAAGGGAGAGGATCAGAGGACGGGTCTCAGATGGGTCTCGTCAACTCTCTGGAGGAAGAGGGAGGTTCGGAGGATAGGACTGGCGCATGGGTGTTGAGTGGGGCTGAAGAAGCTGCCAGTCATGGCTCCTGTGACGTGGCTGATGTGGACGGAGATCGGTCTGATGTGGACCAGAGTCCGCGAAGTGTACCAGGGATAGGGTGACCAGGTGTCCCCCTTTTGGTTGTAATGTCCCACCATTTGAGACCGCGTCCCACTATTGAGAGGATGTCCCTCTTTTCGAAGCAAAAAAAAATACATCGAACACAAGACATTCCTGTCAAGTGATAAAGTTTGAATATTTAAAACAGATGTTATGTGGTAACAAGCCGGCTGCCAGTGCCAAGATGAATGTGGAGAGATATAATTCTGTATTTAATTTGTATTTATTTTGATTTAACCTTTATCTATTCGGTGAAGATGAGTTATTCTAATAAAAAAAATTACATTATCTATCTGTCCCACTTTGTCCCACCAAAATCTTACTGTTGTCCTGCTTTTGGACTTTTTGCATCTGGTCACCCTAACCAGGGACAGTGTCGGTGGTTGATGCAAGTAGTGCCCAGTCCTCCAGACCAGTGTCTACAGTTGACACATCAGACACAGTGCCAAGGGTCCCGACCATTACTCCTGTAGTCATTCCGCTATTATAGAACGGGACCGAGACTGCCGAACACCCACACTAAGGGGCACAGAGGGTGTAGTCAGGACACGGGCTGGCAGGGTGGTTAGGAGAGTCAACCGTTTGGTAGAGACAATGGTTCAGAGGCCGTTCAGTGTGAAGGGGTTCGCTGACTCTGTTGGTAGGAGACCCCAGTCTCTTATCGCTCTGTCCTAGGCGTTCTGTACTATCTCTTTCAGTTTTTTTTTATAAATTTTTTTTTATCTTGCGATGTGTCACTGTAAGTAGCGTACTTACTGCATGTGCTCACAGATGAGATATGGGACTCGAGTGGGTAGGGTGGTTTGGTGTACGAGGCACAGAGTGATTCTAGGAGGAACATAGGACTGATCATCTTTTTGTTTTCTCTGAACCTGTGTGACAGCTGATTTTGAAGATACGTTTCTTCATGTAAACCCATACCAGTTCTGACGTAGTGTTGGAGGTCCCTGTTAGTGTGTGTCCTGTCAGTCGTTCAGGATTTTAGTGGAATTCAGGGGGGGTTAATGTAGCAGGTATATATAATATACTGTTATGTATTCCACAAATAATCCCTCACGTTTTTATTTAATTTACTTATTATTATTATTTGTATTCTCAAAGTCTTTTATTTTGAAATCGTCACTTCCTCCCGAAGTGACGTATCTGGCTCCATGCACCGCTCTCACCTCAGTCTAACTGAATGGAGTGAGGAGTCTGTGAGCTGCTGGCGTCACCTGGTGGCCAAGACATAATACTGACGCATTGTATCTGTCTTGTTGTCTGACAGGAAAAATAAACATGCCACTGCTGAAAAGGATCACGGCCTGTCTTTCCTTCCATCACACACAACCGACATCGCAGAGTAGCAGCAATTGAGGAGTAAGAATAGAACCGGCTACATTAACTTATAATTATTATATCGGATGATGCTACGATCGAGGACCACAACAAAGCGGTGGTTCCTCGACCGTGGCATCATCCAATATAATATAACGTAAACTAAAAATAAAAATAGCCTATAAACTAAAATAAAAGAAGATAAAATAACAGCCAGATGACCTCAGTACTCACCTCAGTGACCACCTTGCTGGACTGGGAGGCGTCCAGAACAGGCACCAGTTGAGGCAGAGTGTCCTGTCTCTTCTGCCACTTGGTCCTCACGATGCCCACCGACACCTCCACAAGGAGGCTCCTCAGCTTGTCCTTGATGTTGTCCTGTAAACACCACCATAATGAAGTGTTGTCATTAATAATAATGATAATAATTCATTACATTTATATAGATTCAAGATTCAAGAGTTTTATTCATCACATACATACCAGGGCATACAGTGAAATGCGGTTGGCCATGCGCACTTCGATTGTGCAATAAAAACAATAATAATAAAGAATTATAATAAAATAACAAAAAGATGACTAGATTAGACATGGTAAATAGACATGTTAATAAATCGCTTAAAGGCACTGGATCCTATGTACATACTAGGGATGGGACCGAATATTAGAATATTCGATCTCATATCTATATTCGATTTTCATATCAGAAAATCAAAAATCAAAAAGAATTATAATTTTTCTTTTTTTTTGGAAACCATTCTTATTTCATTCCTTTTTATATTTAGAGGGAGCCTAATTTTCATATCCTAATTGATCTAAAAGATGCACATGCTACTGTTTCTGTTTGTTTATTAAAACCGGTTGATAGAAGTGCCTATTTATGTGCAATACCCTTTGATTTTAATTATCCATTCTATTAAAAAGAATAACTGAATTTAACTGAAACTGAACATTTTAACTGAAGTGACCTGTGGTGTGCGTTTGTGTGTGTGCGAGTGCATAATGTTGTGTTGTGTGTGGAGAGCGCTTTTCTAGACACTCAAAGCGCTCCCCACAATCTAGGGTGGAAATTGCCTCCTTCACCACCACTGGTAGCACCCAACCTTGGGCTACGCAGGCTCAATGGCTGCCATACACTGGCACCAGGCACACAGCACACTACACACTGGCTACCATACACTGACACCAGGCACACATCACACTACGGCTACCATACACTGACACCAGGCACACATCACACTACACAATGGCTACCATACACTGGCACCAGGCACACAGCACACTACACAATGGCTACCATACACTGACACCAGGCACACAGCACACTACACAATGGCTACCATACACTGACACCAGGCACACAGCACACTACACAATGGCTACCATACACTGACACCAGGCACACAGCACACTACACACTGACTACCATACACTGACACCAGGCACACAGCACACTACACAATGGCTGAACGGCTCAGGAGACAGGGATTGATATCAGCCAATTAAGGAGGGAGGGATGATTAGGTGGCTCTGATGTCAGAGACCTGATTGGGAATTTGGCCAGGAACGTCGGGGAACCCCCTACTCTTTACGATAGGCGCCCTGGGTACTTTTAACGACCGAGATTCAGTCAGGACCTGAATCATCTGAGTCATTACTCTCCAGTCCTACAACACAGGGTCATCTAAAGAACTACAACACAGGGTCATCTAAAGAACTACAACACAGGGTCATCTAAAGAACTACAACACAGGGTCATCTAAAGAACTACAACACAGGGTCATCTAAAGAACTACAACACAGGGTCATCTAAAGCAGGGGTTCCCAAACTTTTCAGGCAGGGACCCAGAAAATAAGGCGTCAGAGAGCTGCGGCCCAATGCACATCGTCAGGCTTTTTTTTTCTTCTTTTTGCCAGGTGACCGATTTTTTAAGCCAAATATCACTTCAATCATATTAAGTTAGTTCAAGTTAGTTATTCATTTATATTTGCTATTTATGAGAGGGCTAACTTGTTTAAATACTATTGTTGCTTCGGTTGTTTTCAGCGTTTTATGTGCATAATCTGTTATTATTTTTTTTATTTTTTTTTTGTTTTTGCTTTTTTTTGCTTTTTTTTTTTAATCATCTCGCGGCCCTCCCGTGGCTGCTCGCGGCCCACCTTTGGGTCGCGACCCCGACTTTGGGAACCACTGATCTAAAGAACTACAACACAGGGTCATCTAAAAAACTGAAGCAGACGTAGGTCCTGGAAGCGTGAATATTTTAGGCAACCAACTTGTGTTTAGCGTTTCTCTGATTGGCCACTACGCCCATGTGACCGCGGCAGCGCGAGAGAGCTGCAGCGCGGAAATAGGCTGTCTATTGCCATTCTCTAAGACAAACTCTAACCTTAACCAGCTCCTTAACAGCGCCTAAACTTAACCCTTCTAACCTTAACCAACTCCGAAACAATGCCTAACCTTAACCTTAACCTTAACCAACTCCGAAACAAAGCCTAACCTTAACCTTAACCTTAACCAACTCCGAAAGAATATTGCCATTCTCTAAGACAAACTCTAACCTTAACCAGCTCCTTAACAGCGCCTAAACTTAACCCTTCTAACCTTAACCAACTCCAAAACAATGCCTAACCTTAACCTTAACCAACTCCGAAACAATGCTTAAAGTTAACATGCCTAAACTTAACCGGCGAAAGAATGCAGGATCCACAGCAAGGCGGCGCTACCAGTTGAGCTAGTTGTCAATGTTAAAATAGGGGGGATTACTGCTACATAATGCTGCCGTGACAGAGCTCCGGGGGCGTGGCTAGACGCAAGTTGGGCATGGCTAGACACAAGTTGGTTGCCTTTAATATTTAGGCGTCCTGGAATGACCTGCAGACATGTCTCAAACTGGCCTCTCCGGTCTCTTTTTGTTGCTTCAAACTAAAACACATCTGAAATCCTTGCCTCCTGCTGCTCCTGCTTTGATGATGTGTAGCACTTTTCTGTAGCTGCAATAATTGTAATTATTGTTAGTTTGAATACGTTTATATTATTATTATTATTATTATTATTATTATTATTATTATTATTATTATTATTATTATTATTATTATTATTATTATTATTATTATTATTATTATTATTATTATTATTATTATGCAATTAAATCATACAGTGATTCCCAGTATTTTACATGTACATTTTAGTCATTTACTGTAGCTGAGCACTTTTTATCCAAAACTACTTACAAGTCAGCAGGAAGGGTACAACTCTGGCAGGCAGCTAAGGGTCAGTGGTATTGTTCGTCAAACAGTGTCCATAGTAATATAGACATATTAGCATGATAGGTAGTAGTATAAGGATAGTAACCTAGTAGTATAGACTAGGGATGCACCGATCCGATATTGGTATCGGTATCGGCCGCCGATATCGCTAATATAGCTGGATCGGGTATTGGTAAAAAATTAAAAATAAAAATCGAAATTTATTTTTAGATTTCTTTATTTTTATTATAATAATAAATAAAATAAGACATTTAAAACTTGGAATTTTTTATTATTATTATTTTCTTTTTACTTTTTAAGTCGGATCGGTGCATCCCTAGTATAGACATACTAGCAGCCACCACCACTACTAGTCACCGTGGCCATTTTCCCCAACAGAAGGACGAGGTACCTGGAGTTTGACTTTAGTCTTGACGCACGCTCTCTTGTTCTGGGCGCGGAGGTCCAGGGTTCCGGTGGACTGGTAGTCCTGGTCGGAGAGCGACTTGTTGAGGAACAGGACCCTGGAGAGCAGCCCCAACTTCCTGCGGACCGCCTCCGCCTCCAGGGAGTAGCTGATGGCTGAGGAGGAGGAGGGAAGAGAGGGTTGGTGATGTTATGATGAAGACCACGTGAATCTACTTTTCGGGACGTTGAGTAAAAAAAAAAAAGCAAGTTTATTTCTAGGATAACTGGCATGCGTTTTAAAACTATGACCCGGTTTTAAATGGGTTTCACTGCCCTGTGAGATTATGAAATCCATGAGAGACCATGTGAAGATAAGCTAAGATAAGATTAGTCCTTTATTGATCCCCTTGGGGGAAATTCAGGCGTCATAGCAACATGTGGGATGGGGGTACATGTATGGGCACTGGGCAGGGTAATAGAAATAGCTATTACATTTTAATTTAATCTTAATTAAATTGTATTATAATTGTTATGTAACCCTTTAACAAGGCAAGTCAAGTCCCATCTTGGATCTGTAATAAAATGACACAATAAAAGATACTGTCTCACTTACTAAGCTTTGGGTTGTAGGTTCAGGGTGCGAACCATGGGGGAGCTAGGGGAGCCATGGCTTCCCTAGATGAGACATCAGCTCCCCTGAAAACATGATTAGTGAATTTTTGGGGGGTCTCTAAAATACTGACAATAATCTTGCAATTACCATTCAGAGCGTGGCGGCGCTGCAGCCTGCAGGCACAAATCAAACTTCACCCGCCGTTTTAAAAGAAAGAAAATACAGGTATTCAGGATAATGTCGAAAGTTAAATGAAAAATCTAAGAAGTAAGCCTTCTAACCAATTTTGGTTTTACAAAGAAGGCGAAGCAGCCAATCGACTCGACTGAGCAGGAGCCGGTAGGAGCATCTACTTCTTCAATCGCAGACAATTTTTTATTGACTGCTGGCGACGCTAACAACCTGCTGCGGGGACTACTTCTGTGACATGCAGATTTTGAGAATTGGGCAGATCTTCACTATCAGGTGGGTGGCGAGTAATTTTAATACTGTAAAAGCAGTCTGGAATAACTACCCTGCTTTAGCGCGCAACTTTAAAACAGCAAGTGAGGACGCATCTCGCAGGCAGCTGATCCCAGGCCTTTGTGGTCGCTTCTGTGTTAAGGTAAGACCTTCTTTTCCTAATTACAGTAACTATTATTATCATTATCATTTAAAATGTCATAGGTGTCAAACTCATGGCCCGCGGGCCAAATGTGGCCCACCACGTCATTTGATGTGGCCCCCAAGAGCTCTGGTAAAAAAAAAATAATAATTAAAATAATAATTTTTTATTTTTTAAACATTAATCTTGGGTTAAAAAATAGTGGCGTTAAAAGAATTGTGGGTTAATGCGTTAATAAAGCATTAACTTTGACAGCCTTAGTTATTACACATTCTTACACATACATGTATGTTGAACATCTGAGGTATTGATGAAGTAACAAAGGAAAAAAGTCAAAAGCACTTACTCCTCAGACATTCTTTGACAATTTTACAGCCCAAAATACAAAAACGATCCAGGAGGAATAGGTAACAAAGGGTTGAAGAAATATTGTCTGAACTGTCAGATGCAAACTGGCTGTGTGACATAACCAAGCATCTCGCTCAATTGAATAAGAAGCTGTAGGGACGCAAACAAGTCCCACCCAAAACTTGACCAATATTGTGAACTGAGACAACCCTTATTTTGTAATTTTTGAGTACAGTTACAGTTGTGTGTTCATGCAGACACATAATAGCAATTTCATTACGAATTGAAAATGGGGGACCCTGATGTAAACAAGTCAAAAGTCTTTCTCTGGTCTGCAACCCCTTAACAATTGTGTGTATTGAGCTGTACTGTACTGTACCCATTCTGCAATCTGTTAATTAAAGTTAATTAAACAATCTTCCATTAGTTGGATGTATGCAAGGTTGTGTGCAGTCATTTGTTTTTGTAACGTCTGCTACATCTGTCCCACGTGTTCTTTGCAGCTCACAGTTGTTAGTTCTGCCCCTCTTGACTGTGACAAAAAGGTTTTGAACAAACTTAATGTCATAGCTTGTATTTGTATTGATGATATTCTTCTTTGTTATTTACTTGAATGGTTTGATCATTGATTGATGGAGTAATATGCAGTGGCGCCGCGTGGGTAAAATAACAGGGGATGCCAAAAAAAATTTATTAAAAAAAGATTTATAAAATATTTTTATTAATTTTTTTTTATTTAAGTCAAGCAGTCACCATGTACACTACAGTATGGCTCGGCGGCCAGTCAAACTTTATTTTTATTTATTTAACAGATTGCAGAATGGGTACAATACAGTACGGCTCAATACACACAATTTTATAAGGGGCTGCAGACCAGAGAAAGACGTTTGTCCCCCATTTTCAATTCATAGTGACATTTATGACATACAAGACATCATGACATTTATGGCATAGGAACATGCATGACATACAGGGGGGACCCTGATGGGGGACCCTGATGTAAACAAGACAAAAGTCTTTCTCTGGTCTGCATCCACTTAACAATTGTATGAATTTAGCTGTACTGTACTGTACCCATTCTGCAATCTGTTAATAAAATGTTCAATCAATCAATCAATCAGGTATTTAGTACTGTTACATTTGTGACATATACGATATTCAAATATACAGTACTGTTACCCATAGATCCTGACAGAGTATATACATATGATGGGGAGGGGAGGGACTGTAGATTTTTTTTCATATTTAAGCCAAATAATATATATAATATATTTCTCCCTCCCTCGCTCTCTGTCTCCCTCTCTTTCTGAATATTACACACACACAACACAAATATATATACACACACACACACACACACACACACACACACACACACACACACACACACACACACACACACACACACACACACACACACACACACACACACACACACACACACACACACACACACACACACACACACACACACACACACACACAGTGTGTATAGGAGGTTGCCTGCAGGTCTGGTTTGATTACAGTGGCGGCCGCCACTGGGGGGCGCTAGGGCGCCGCCCCCCCTCAGGTCCTGCCCTGGTTATATGAGAGAACAAGAACAATTATTTTTTAGTTTTTAGTTTTATAGCCCTATAAATAATATAAACATGTTTAAAATGAATAATATTTACTCATTTTAAGTATGTTTGTGTTTCCAATGCACAATATAACGTTACTATATAAAATAAAAAATACTCGTTTTCCTGAACAGGAAGTGACTCACTTTTTTAAATTTTTAAATTTTTTTGTATTTCTCGGCCCGGGCTAGACGCGATAGCGCTCTGAGTGCGCGTCACAGTTTGATCGCTGTATCCGTCACAGCCAATCAGTGCGTAACGCGTTGTGCGTTGAAATATGACTATTATGTTGGAATCCGGGCGCGATTTGAAGCGGTCTAGGCAGCAGCAGCGTCAAGAATTTCCGTAGCCGCATTTCGAGGAGACGCTCTCTGATTGGCCGACGCGATGCCAGTACTTTTTTCCGTAGCCGCATTTCGCGGAGACGCTCTCTGATTGGCCGATGCCAGTTTCTGTTGTGTAAACTTGTGTTGTTGTGAACTTGTCGTGAATCTGCAGCTATTTGTCTTAGAGGCTGAGCATGAGTTATATTAAGCTTAGGCACTCTTTCAAAGTTGGTTAAGGTTAGAGTTTGTCTTAGAGCATGGCGATAGAACGCCAGGTAGTTTGCACTTTGCAGTCTACAAAGAAATCATCAAAGTACTTGTGTTGTGTGGTGCTAACAGCAGCTAACACTTGGCTAACAAGCTATATGGGATTATGGGGGATGCAGTCTGGACAGTGGACAGTGGTCTCTGGATATACATCAACAGTGGATTATACACTTTATCAAGCCCTAGATCTGCCCTGGACGTTTCAACTAAACAGTAAGTCTCTCTCGCTCTCTCTCTCTCTCTCTCTCGCTCTCACTACACAGCTGTCTCCGAGAAATGCGGCTACGGAAATTATTGACTGTGCTTGCTGAGACGATAATAGGCTAGCGATTCAAAACGCGCTGCTGTGTTGTGATGTGAACTATGACATTAATTTAGCTGCTGCTGATGCATAATGAATGAATGGTGAGTTGTTTAAAATGACAACATATACATGTGTTAATTATTTGATTGGATTGATCCGAGAGACAGAGAGAGAGATTGCTCCAGAGCATCTCAGAGCATTACATTTTCAACTCGACCTAACGTCACTTAAGTAACGTCACGTTAGTAACGTGAACCCCCGGCTGCGACCTACAAGGCTGGGACAGCACCAGCCGCTACTGTTTGATTATGAATCAGAGAGAGAGATAGCCCCTTTGAATGTTATGAATTGAAAATGGGGGACCCTGATGTAAACAAGACGAAAGTCTTTCTCTGGTCTGCATCCCCTTAACAATTGTGTGTATTGAGCTGTACTGTATTGTACCCATTCTGCAATCTGTTAATAAAGTGTTCAATCAATCAATCAATCAATCACGTTAGTTAGCATCCAAGCTAGCCATAACAGTATATCATCCAAGCTTCTTACCTGGCCAATAATCCTCCTTGCTCCTTCTGGACAGAGGGATTTGTTAAATCATTCAGTATATGTCCCGCCGGCGAAAAATAAGTGCCTAATAAAGTGCTAAATGTTTGATAATAGAATAGAGGCTCCTAACATGCCTGCTCTGTTAATAACATTTTCAATCAATCAATCAATCAATCAATCAATCCCGCGAGGGGATGACGTTCAGACCTATGGTTGGTTCAGACGTTGTCACGTGACTCATGTTAGCAAATGGCACGCAGAGGGGAGGCCAGACTACTTAGTCTGCTTTTAGTCCGTTTTAAGGTGTGGGCAGGTCTTTAGTAAGCTCGAATCTGATTGGCTAGTATTGGTTTTTGACTCCACATAATGGGAGGCTGGAGAAAGACACCTGCCTCCTCTCTCAGTCCTCTGCTGCAGTGAGCACAGTGAGTCTGACAGTGTGTTAGAGAGAGTGAGAAGGAGAAGAGGGAGAAAAAATAAAATTATAACACAGAGATGAAAAATAATGATTTTTTATTATTATTGTAAACTATATAAAATACAAATAAAAATGTTTTTTTTTTATTTCTTTTTTTTCATATTTCATATTTTATATTAATTCATATTTTAATAATGGGGAAGCCTGGCTTCCGTTGGCTTCCAGGAGGATTCGCCACTGGTAATATGGGGTTCTGATAAACTAAAATAATTTGTTAAAATAACATAAGCTAACATATATTTTTACATCTATGCAAATGCATATGCAATATGTATAACTTGAATAAGTAATAAATACAGAAACAACATGTTTAACAATATGTAAATGAGTAGCTACATTTATTTTACATTACATTAACATTTATACTGTCTTTGGCCCTTTGAGGGCAACCATAATGCTGATGTGGCCCTCTGTGAAAATTAGTTTGACACTCTATGGTATGATTATTGTGCGTTGGTGGTTACATGCGCAGCTGCGCTTGTCTCGTGTGTGGGTGCGTGCGGCTCTCACCCTGTCTTTTAGTACTGACAAGGGTGCTGACTGGTGTGATAATGTTGCATTTGCCTATAATAATGGTAGACTCGATGTGTTTGGTCGTTGACTTGTTGTTCGGTATTGGTTCATCCGTGTGTTTATGTGTAAATAGGACTGTTGTGTGTGAATTTTAGTGTTGGATAGGAGGGGTTATTCTGAGAATGTGTATTTTAATCATAGCTGTCAACATTGGGATTTGAAAAAACTGGAGATTTCGCCCTGCCCCCCTCCCCCGCCCCCTCCCAATGTAGTCTACTCCCCCTCGTATGTATATATTTTCTGTTAGGATGTTTGTTGACAGCTGCTCTCTGCTGAGCTGCCTCGTCGCTTCCATCTGCTGGTCAAAACGTGTATGTACCCAAGGACTGGGTGAACTACTAATTGCTACATTAAATTAATCAGATACCTGGTTGAAAGTGAAATGCTGTGTACATCCCTGCATAAATCAAATCAAATCAAATTTATTTATAAGGCCCGACAACACACGTTAATGTCCCCATGGGCCGTACATGTCTTCTTTAAACAAGTCAAGAAGAAAACATAACAATAAGTCAAGAACAGAACAAGAACACCATAAGGTCCAACAAATTTAAAATAAATGCAAATAAATGAAAGAATGCAAGCACTCCCAGACATACCCCACGCGAAGGTAAGGAAAAACTCACTAAAACCTAACAATAGGGAAAAATGCTCCACAGGCAGTGTGGAGGAGAGAAACCTTAGAAGGGCCATTCAAGGGGGGATCTCCCTTCTTAGATGTCGGTGATAGTAGTGTTGCAGACTAACAGTTGGTAAGCATGCACTCAAATGTGTAGTGAAACACAGATGAGTGCATGCAATAGCAACTGAACATTTTGAAAGATTAAAGATAGAGCTGATAGCGAATCTATTTGAGGCACAGGGGCGGCGCAAAGAGGGTCGCATCCTCCCCGTCTTAATCACGGGACATTCAACACTCCGGTCATTGCTCAGGGACAGCCGGAGACAGGGAGATAGGGGGCGGCGCAGAGAGGGTCGCGACCTCCCCGACATCATCGCGGGACGCCCAGCACTCCGGTCACCACTACGAGACCTCCGGAGACAAGAGGGCACGCAGAGAGGGTCGCATCCTCCCGGCCTTCATCACGGGACGTCCGACACTCCGGTCAGCACTCCAGGACAGCAACTCACAGGGGGACAGGGAGACGGGACAGGCGTTAGACAGCTCGTGTGATTGTAGTGGGCGGACATAGCAATAGATACAAGTGGTAAGCATATATGTGAATAGAGTAGATATATTTAGTAAGCATATTATGTGAATAGAATAGAAGTACTTAACCCAGCAATGAAACCGCGTTGACACATCAGTTGACAGGACCACGGACAGACGACGGTAAGTAACTGATCCAAGGCCTCGGTGGTGCATGTAGAGCAGTCACTGCAATCTTGGCCAAGACCCGAGGCATCCATCACCTTAGTCAGCGCTAGGAGACAGGCACTCAGAGAGATGGGGGAGGGGGGGGGGGGGAGGGGGGGGAGGAAGGGGGCGGAGGGAGGGGGGGGAAGGGGGGGGGGAGGAGTTAGAGAGTTCCCATGTTTGTGGTGCTGCAAAAAAGCAGACATGGGGGAAAATAAACTGCCTAACTAAACTAGACAGATTAATCTAAAGGTCAGTCCCCGACCAGGTGAGATCAGGGTAGGTTGAAGGAGAGAGAGAAAAGATGGGTCTTAAGCAGGGATTTAAAAGCTTCGACAGAGCAGGCGCCCCTGATGACGGCAGGTAATTTGTTCCACAGGTAGGGAGCGCGGTAGACAAAGGCTCTGTGGCCGGCGGATTTCTTTTTAACCCTAGGAATCGATAGAAGCCCCGCATTTTGTGAGCACAGTGCACAAGCGGGCGAGTATCGGGAGATGATATCGGATAGATAGAGCGGTGCAAGCCCATTTAAAATTTTGTAGGTCAGGAGTAGTACTTTAAAGTCAGATCGGGCTTGAATAGGAAGCCAGTGTAGGGCGGACAAAACTGGTGTGATGTGATCAAATTTTCTAGTTCTAGCAGCTGCATTTTGCACGAGTTGAAGATTTTTGATGCTTGAATTAGGTAGGCCTGAAAAAAGTGCATTACAGTAGTCCAGACGTGATGAGACAAAAGCATGAATCAGGGTTTCAGCATCAGCCAGAGTTAAAATGGGGCGAATTTTTGCAATATTACGAAGATGGAAGAATGCAATTTTGGTGACATTTTTTATATGTGCATTAAATGAGAGGGAGGAATCAAAAATGACTCAGAGGTTTTTTATGGTGGAGCTCTGAGATACATGACAGGTATCAACGTTGAGGGAGATGTCCTGAAACAGGCCTCTGTGGTTTGGGGGGCCAACAATTAACATCTCAGTTTTATTTGCATTAAGGAGTAGAAAGTTTTGCGACATCCATTTTTTGATGCCAAGCAAGCAGGCCTCAAGGTTTTGTAGTTGGGAGGAATCATTTGGCTTAATAGGTATATATAATTGGGTGTCATCAGCGTAAAAATGAAAGTTTATGCCAAATTTGCGTATGATATCGCCGAGGGGTAGCATGTAAATCGAAAATAGCAAAGGGCCCAGAACAGAGCCTTGTGGGACACCACATTGCACTGGGAGGGTCTCAGATGTTAAATCATTATAGACCATGCAGTGTGTTCTATCAGTTAAATAGGATTTAAACCAAGCTAGTGCGAGACGGTGACCCCAAATGCCAACATGATTCTCAAGCCGACCTAGAAGAATCGAGTGATCGATAGTGTCAAAGGCTGCACTGAGATCAAGCAATAAGAGCACAGAAGTGAGGTTTGAGTCAAGAGAGAGCAGTAAGTCATTTGTGACTTTGGTAACCGCCGTTTCGGTGGAGTGTAAGGCTCTAAAGCCAGATTGAAAAGATTCATTAAGATTATTGTTTGATAAACGGTCAGTAAGTTGCGTTGCGACGATCCGTTCTAACACTTTGGATAGGAACGGAAGATTGGAGATAGGTCTGTAATTTTTCAAGATTAGAGGGTCGAGGTTCGGTTTTTTAAGTAGTGGTTTAATGACGGCTGATTTAAAGGCCAGGGGCACCACGCCAGTAGACAAGGAGGTGTTGAAGATATTGAGTAGGGCAGGGCCTAGAGTTGGGAAGAGTTTTTTGATGAGAGTTGCTGGAAGAGGGTCAAACAGACAGGTTGAGGGTTTAGCCGCGCCAACCAGTTTAGAGAGGGCACTAAGTGAGACGTTTTCAAGGCAGCATAGCGTATGGCTGGAATCAAAGTCAGGGGGAAGGCCCATCAGAGGTTGGGAGGGACTCTGATTGTTGAGTAAAGCAACAATTTCATCTCTAATGAGGTAAATTTTCTTGGTAAAAAATTTCATGAATCCGTTAGCCGAGAACGCATGGTTTAGGGCACTTGGTTGTTTCTGCGTAAGTTTTGCAACTGTGTCAAACAGAAACTTTGAGTTGTTTTTGTTTTCATTTATAAGTCTGGAAAAATATGAGGTTTTGGCAAGTGAGAGTACCTTTTTGTAGTTACGTAAACTATCATTCCAGGCAAAGCGGAATACTTGGAGTTTGGTCGAACGCCATTTATGTTCAAGTTTGCAACAAGCCTTTTTAAAGGAGCGCGTTTTCTCCGTAAACCAGGTAGTTAGTTTTTGCGGAGCACGTTTAATTTTAGGCTTAAGGGGAGCGACAATGTCGAGCGTGCTACGAAGGGCGGCATTAAGTTTGTCTGTAAAGAGATCAAGGGGGCCAGAGTAAGAGAGGAAGGGAGAGAGGGTGTCTTGTAGGCAGTTAACTAGAGTTGGGACAGTTGAGGCGTTAATACGACGGCTCATGTAGGATTCTACACTGTCTGGGGGAGAAACCGTCAGATCAATTTGAAATTTGATGAGGTAGTGGTCTGAGAGAGCAGGCTAGGACTAGGTCAAGGGTGTTCCCACCACTGTGAGTGGGTTGGTCAACGATTTGAATGAGACCGACAGAGTCAATGATGTCGGTAAAAGCCTTATTTAGGGGATCTAGAGTTTTGTTCGAATGAATGTTAAAATCACCAACAATTAAAATGTTATCTGAGCGCATAACAAGCTCAGAGATGAAAGTTGAAAATTCATCTAGGAAGAGGGTGTAAGGGCCTGGGGGCGGTATAGGACAGCCATTACAAAGGATGCAGTGGAGGTAGGAATCAGACCGCCACACTTTCTGTTGTTTCTGTTGTTTCTGTTCCATTAAATGAATGGAAGTGTCAGTGTTTCTGTAGAGGAGATGGAACGCCTGCTCTTGTCGGCACTGTGGCATCCAAGCTTCTTACCTGGCCAATAATCCTCCTTGCTCCTTTTGGACAGAGGGATTTGTTAAATCATTATATCCACAGTGTGCTGGTCCTCAGTATATGTCCCGCCGGCAAAAAATAAGTGCCTAATAAAGTGCTAAATGTTTGATAATAGAATAGAGGCTCCTAACGTGCCTGCTCTGTTAATAAAATGTTCAATCAATCAATCAATCAATCCCACGAGGGGATGACGTTCAGACCTATGGTTGGTTCAGACGTTGTCACGTGACTCGTGACACGTGACACGTGACTCAAACTGGAAAGAAACAGACTAAGAAATGATGTAAACTCCATGATCAAAACAGCAAAAACAAATTTCATCAATGACAAAACCGAGGAAAACAAAAACAAACCACGTGGACTTTGGAAATTACTCAATAACCAACTAGGCTGCAGTAAAAAACTTAAAACCAGATTCTCAAACATAAACATAAAGACGGACAACACGCTCATCACAGAAAAGCTGGATGTAGCCAATTACTTAAATAGTTTCTTCACAAACATAGCCACAACACTGGTAAACAAACTACCCTCCCACTCAGGGCATTATGGGGTAGAACACTGATAAGTGCTGACGTAAGCCTCGGTCAGATTGATAACCCAATAACTCATTGGTCCGCATCTCAACATCAAGCAGCGTCCTGCGATGTCTGTGATATCCAGGACTCAATGCGTCCACAAACTGCAGGGGTTAAACCCGACCGACCTGAGCCTACACACGCACCACTCCGTCCTCCCCAGTCATCGGTCGAGTGATTGGAGTTGCGGAGTATTTTTATTTTATTTGCACTGGGAAAGACTTTTCCTATTCAGATGATGTCCATTTCCCTTATCCGGTTACCCGTATTATCACTGTATGGCTTTACTTGATAATCACATTTATACAGAACCCACCTTTAGTCTATATACATATATATTTTTCTCCTTAGGTCTCCGTCTGGATAAAGCCACACTTCTAAAGTTTTTTACATCATAAATCAGGAACATTACGGGACCGCGTGGTTGTCGGCTGGTTAAAGGGTCACTTCTAAAGTCTTTTCATCATAAATCAGGTAGCAATGGGTAAAGTTACAATGCAAAACACATTTCAATGCTTACCAGTCGTCTTTCAGTTTTAGAAGAATGGAAGCAAAAAGGTGTGTTCCAAGAGAAGGTTGTTTTATTTTTTAAAAGTATAAGATTACATTAAAGGCACAGTTTCATGTTTATAAGTACACAGGTTTTTGCTCACAATATATCAGAATTCAGTCATCTCCACAAAATCTCTCAAAAATCTGGCTCCTCGAAGGAGGAACAGTCATCTTTATACTGATCCTGCATCATATCTCTATTGGTCCAAAAACAGTGATGTCACTGTGATGTCACTTCACTAGCCAACCAACGTACACCACATAGTAAGGATGTACTCCTCCCCTTCTAGTCATCACATCCACTGGAGAAGTAACAGATTACCTTGTGTTGGAAAATACCCATCCGTTACTTAGCAGAGACCAGAGGCTCCAAGGTTGTCTTCACATTCCTCAGTGGCCAAGCAGTATTGAAGTGAAAGCAACTCACACCTCCAGCATGAGTATATAGTACACAGCCCAACACATACTACAGATATATACAGATACACATACATGTATAATACAGTACATATATATATAGCATACAGTGTACACATATATATGCACACACTTGTACCTATCCTTGTCTACTCTACGCAGGGTGTGACAACCTGCTGTGGAAAGCACCCTGCTCAGAGATGGCATTCCGAAGGGGCCCCCTTCGTTCTCACTCACCCCAACTCAAGGGGATGCAGACGAGGGAGACTGCTGGCTATATAGTACATGGTCCTTTTTTAGCATGATTAGCCTAACACATACATATACAGATATATACAGGTACAATAGGTTACAGGTACAATACAGTACTCAGTGTACTATAGTACATTAGTTTACATTACAGTAAACATTTACAGTTTACTCTCCTCTCCTCCTTCCTCTTCTGTGGCCTCTCCTGCTGCCTCTCATGCTGCCTCTCAAGGTCACATTTGTTATGGTTAACTCCCTACTGCATGTTCATGTGGAGGGAGGGAGACAGATACATCTGTACAGACCAAGCAAATCATTCTTAAAGTCTATAAAGAATATACTGGTTATAAAGGAACAAACAGGATGTCAATTTCCAAAAGGGTCACTGTTGTTCTGTGGCACTTCACAAACACATAGTAGCATACTACAAGAACCTAGGGGTCCACAAAGACGACTTCAAACTGGAAATGGTAACAACAGATGAGGTACTCAAAAAACTGAGCGCCCTCCAACCTAACAAGGCCACTGGCCATGACAACATCCCCTCCAAATTCCTCAGAGACTCAGCAGCCTCCATCACCCCAGTCATCACACACATAATAAACCTCTCCATAAAACAGGGACACGTCCCCAAGGACTTCAAAATTGCGAGAGTGACCCCTCTGCACAAAAAAGGCAGTAAATTAGACCCAGGCAACTACCGCCCTGTTTCTATCCTTACCTCCATCTCGAAAGTCATGGAAAAAATTGTATACGAACAGGTCGAAAAATACCTTGCGGAAAAAAATCTAATCTACGAATTCCAATCTGGCTTCAGAACATCCCACTCCACTGACACATGCCTTCTCTATTTAAACGACCACATCAAACAAGAGGTGGACGCGGGCAAATACTGCGGCATGGTCATGCTGGACCTACAAAAGGCCTTCGACACTGTCAATCACACCATTCTGATTGACAAGCTAAAAGCAATTGGTTTTGATAGTCTATCAGTGAGCTGGATGCAATCCTACCTGGAGGGGAGAGAGCAGATGGTGGAGGTAAACGGTACCCTATCCCCCCCCCTCACAGTAAGCTGTGGTGTTCCACAAGGAAGCATACTAGGTCCGCTACTGTTCCTAATTTATGCAAATGACATGTCGTCAGCTTGTGACTGCAACTTGTTCCTGTTTGCGGACGACTCAGCCCTGCTGGTCTCTGACAAGAACAAGTTACAGGTTGAAAAAACCCTCAGCTCAGAACTAGGCAAAATCTGCATATGGCTCGCTGATAACAAACTATCATTACACATGGGCAAAACAGAGTCCATTCTCTTCGGTTCAAATAACAAACTCAGCAAGACAGACGGCTTCTCAGTTACAGTGGGTGACAATATTGTCACAAGGAAAGAAGATATTACCTACCTGGGTTCCATCCTAGAGGCAAATCTTTCCTGTGACAAAATGGCATCCAATGTAATAAAAAAAGTCAACCAACGAACTCGATTCTTGTACCGGATCTCCTCACTGGTAAACAAGAATACCCTGAAGACTCTAGCAGGAGAACTCATTCAAGGGTACTACGACTATGCTTGCACCTCATGGTACCAAAGCACCTCAAAGGCGCTAAAAACAAAATTACAAACATCTCAAAACAAACTGGTCAGACTACTGCTTGACCTTACTCCTAGAACCCACCTCACCCCTGCCCACTTTGACAACCTAGGATGGCTTAGAGTAGACGACAGAGTACAGCAACTTGCAATGGGCCTGGTCTACAAGATACACTACACGACCAAGGTACCCATGTACATGTCAAAATACTTCCCAAAGGTCAGTGAATACCACGATCACAACACCAGAGGGAGCTCCACAAATCATGTTAAACCCAGATTCGGCTCAAACAAGGGACTAAACACGTTTCGCAATTATGCCACATCAATGTGGAACGCCCTACCCAAAGCTGTAAAGGAATGTGAATCACTACCCACTTTCAAAAA
The DNA here is from genome assembly GCF_963971535.1 of Notolepis coatsorum. Taxonomy (NCBI): domain Eukaryota; kingdom Metazoa; phylum Chordata; class Actinopteri; order Aulopiformes; family Paralepididae; genus Notolepis; species Notolepis coatsorum. The sequence continues at coordinate 158,140,580 of NC_140169.1, read as the reverse complement.
CACTCTCAAAAAACACCTAAGGGAGACTGCAACTCGAAACTGGCCCCTGTAAATGTCCGAACACAACCCCCTCCAATGTACAGTAAATTACCAAGTATGGTCTTGTCAATAATCCAATGTACAGTTTCGTTTGTACAGTTGTACAGTGTCGCCCACCCACCCCTCCTACCCAACCCCCCCCCCCACTCCTACCCAACCCCCCCCCCCCCCCCCCACCCACCCAACCACCTCCAATGTACAGTCCCCCCCCACCCCCACCTACCCAATCCAATGTACAGTTTCTACGTCAAATGTATATACTCTTTTCTGGACTCTTTTTGTATCACAAACAGTACTGTAATTGCAAATCTGATATGTCATAAATGTATAGATGTAGCAGTACTGTCTATCTGTATGTCATGTATGTCATATATGTTACGATGAATTGAAAATGGGGGACCCTGATGTAAACAAGACGAAAGTCTTTCTCTGGTCTGCATCCCCTTAACAATTGTATGTATTGAGCTGTACTGTACTGTACCCATTCTGCAATCTGTTAATAAAGTTTTCAATCAATCAATCAAACTCACGTTAGCAAATGGCACGCAGAGGGGAGGCCAGACTACTTAGTCTGCTTTTAGTCCGTTTTAAGGTGTGGGCAGGTCTTTAGTAAGCTCGAATCTGATTGGCTAGTATTGGTTTTTGACTCCACATAAAGACACTGGAGAAAGACACCTCCCCCCTGCCTCCTCTCTCAGTCCTCTGCTGCAGTGAGCACAGTGAGTCTGACAGTGTGTTAGAGAGAGTGAGAAGGAGAAGAGGGAGACATTTAAAAAAAAAATTATAACACAGAGATGAAAAATAATGATTTTTTATTATTATTGTAAACTATATAATATATTTTTATTTCGTTTTTTTTCATATTTCATATTTTATATTAATTCATATTTTAATAATGGGGAAGCCTGGCTTCCGTTGGCTTCCAGGAGGATTCGCCACTGGTAATATGGGGTTCTGATAAACTAAAATTATTTGTTAAAATAACATAAGATAACATATATTTTTACATCTATGCAAATGCATATGCAATATGTATAACTTGAATAAGTAATAAATACAGAAACAACATGTTTAACAATATGTAAATGAGTAGCTACATTTATTTTACATTACATTAACATTTATACGGTCTTTGGCCCTTTGAGGGCAACCATAATGCTGATGTGGCCCTCTGTGAAAATGAGTTTGACACTCTATGGCAGGGCTATTCAACTAAATTGTTCAGGGGGCCACATTGTCAGAAACCCAAGGGGCCAGGGGCCGGGCTGCCACCGCGCCTCCCCGTGCTATGAATATATGTACACTTGACACAACACGCAACCACATTTTCACAACTTTTATTTAACTACATTGCAAAAGTAGTATACTTTTCAAAAAAAGTGCTTCATTTATGTGCCACATCTGCAACATCTCCTAAAGAAAGTGCTTCATTTATGCCTGTGCAACAACTGCAACATCTCCTCTTCAACATTTCAATATAAAAATAAAATAAAAAACAAACAAGTGCATGATGTGCATCCAGGGAGCGAAATTAACTTTTTGACTCACCGGCCAGTGGCGGGTAGATGGGAAGAATCTACCCGCCAAGCATATTTCTTACCCGCCAACTTTTTTTTGATACACATTTTTTTATTATTATTTTATATAGATATTTTTTTTTAATAAAATATATATATTATATAATCATACTTGTTGTAACTGAGGGGTACAATTCCCTGACTGTATTGATAAGTATGGTATCATTAAACCACTACCGCTTTATGTACTTTAATTACTGGCCATACAGTACATGATATATGAATATAATGAACACTTCCCACAATGAACCGGTTCTGAACAAAGTTGTCTTTAAGTATTTATTGCAGCAAAAGGTACATAATACTTCTCGATTATACTTTGAATGCACTTGTAAGGCAAAGGAATGTGCGTAGGCAAATCAACAATGAATGTCCATTCTCTGGTTACGCAGGAGGTAATTATACAACCTGAATCTTAGGGAATTATATCTATGGTACACTAGTAATATAGCGGGAGATACTGGAAGGGTCCCCCTGGTTGTAAGCCAGCAGGGGTAGAAGATCTGTCAGTAGTAGAGAGTCTGGTCAACGATGACTAAGGAGACTCCAAGTACAGGAGACGGTGCAATAGCCTCTTGATCCACAGACGAATACAGCTGTTCTCCGTAGACTGTAGCTCCACAGTGAAGAAAGCTAGCCGGCCTCAGGCTCTCTGAGGCGCCGACTCGACTTGGCTCCTTGCGGGGTAAATCCAACACGTGCAGGCGTCGGCGATTCTCCGCTCCATAAATCACAGGACCAAAGCAAATATATTCCAGCCGCAAAGGGCTATGTAGTCGTCGGGTAGATTAATCCAGTGTACATGTCCACACGGTTCTCGTCTAGGTCTCCTCGGGTGAAAGCGCCATGAAAGCAGCCCAGCCTGGATAAGAACTCTAGCTAATACGAGGAAGCGTTGGGGATGCTGGTCACTGTAGAACTTTAGCCGCACGATACACTATACACAAATAGACTATTAATGACTTAATAGAAATATGTCGCACTCAACGGTATAGCGCCAAACTCTGACAATTCAGTTATTAATTCGCACGCGGTCTCAATGCTCTATTCTGGGGCCAAACAGGCCATACTTCACTGCACGTTGTATCATGGGTGAGGCTTCAACTTATTGGGTAACATACTTCTGTATTCACCTGTGCCGTATTTATATGCACGGTGAACAAACTAGTGCCAATCTCATTTCTGTCGCGTATCCCTGGGCAAGGCCGGGCATGTCCAGACATGTCTTGACGGTGACTTTGAACCTGACTCCGGAGGCCGGTCCCTGGCGCCGGTGGACCGCTGTCCAATAGGAGAATGAAATATTATGGTCTGGGCTAAAGGGATATTCCGTGTATATGTACAAGGAATATACAAGGGATATCAAACGATATACAAATACTATGCAATATATATCAATAAATAAATATATATATTCGGTTTAATCTGATCCTTTGTAACAGCCGCCCCCTAATTAGTCCCACCTAATTAGTTAAGCAGAGACAGATTAACCGCACTGTCCACTACTCAATGTCTGTTGTGAGGGGTCGGTCAGTTCACAAAGTCATGGGGTCATGGTCGTCATCGATAGTATCGGGGAGCCTTGGCAGTTCTATTAGCCTCGCCACGGGTCGGGTGTAGATCCGCCCTTGGACGAGCACTTCGGCTGCTCGGACCTTTCCGTCGGCACCGGTGATCACTTTGCTTACGCGGCCAGCCGGCCACATAGCTCGGGGTAGTGACTGGTCGATAATCATGACGACTGTTCCTTCTGTCAAATTGTCTCTCTCTTTCACCCATTTCTGGCGGGTCTGTAGAGACGGTAGATAGTGGAGTAGGAAGCTGTTCCAAAACTTGTCAGCCAATACTTGACTGTACCTCCACATTCTTCGGCCGTTCGCTTCTTCAGGCCTGTACATTGTCTGTGGTAGCGCGGGGTCCAGCCGCCCCATCAAGAGTGTGTTGGGGGTGACTGGGTCGACATCTGCTACATCACTTGAGACGTAACCGAGGGGCTTTGAGTTCAATACTCCCTCGATCTCCGTGAGGACTGTCATTAGGACTTCTTCCACCACGGTCTGGGCCCCAAGCACGGCGTACAGGGCTGTCTTTATTGAACGTACTTCTCGTTCCCAAGTTCCACCGAAGTGAGGTGCGTTCGGGGGATTAAACTGGAAGTCAATCTGGGATGGAGCGAGGTGGGTCTTAAGTTCTGGGCCCATAGCTTGGAAGCTCTCTCTCAGCTCTCTTTCTCCGCCTTTGAAGTTTGTCCCGTGATCAGACAATAATATAGACGGTTTGCCTTTCCGCGATGTGAATCTTCGGAAGGCCATAAGGAATGAGTCTGTGCTCATGGTTGGAAGGAGTTCTATATGCATCGCTCGGGTGGTCATGCATTTGAATACAATACCCCACCGCTTCTCGGTTCCTCTTCCTTTCTTTATATACAGCGGGCCGAAACAGTCCATACCTGTGGAGTGAAAAGGCTTGTCGCCGAGTCGGAGGCGACAGGGAGGTAGGTCAGCCATCCGGGGTATACTGGGCTGCGCTCGCCACTTACGACAGTTCGCTGGAAGCGCCGCACTGCTTCTCTCCCTTGCAGTATCCAATAACGACGTCTGATCTCCGCGAAGACTCTCTCTGCCCCGGCGTGATGCACATCCTCGTCGTATTTCTTTATGATCAGCTCTGTGACCTTGTGTCGGCTGTTTAAGACTATCGGGTACTTGACGTCATCCGGTAAGTCTGGAGCTCTCCGCAGACGACCACCCACTCTGATGAGACCATGGGCGTCGCTCTCGGGGGCTAGGTGGAGCAGTCTGCTGTCTGATGGGACGGGCTTTGCTCCCTGTAGACAGTCTAGCTCATCAGGGAACGAGTCTCTCTGTAGTAGAAGAAGTTCTGCTTCTTCGTAGTCAGCTGCTGTAATGTCAGTAGTGAGCTGAACCTCTGGGTGGTGCCACAGGAATGTCTTTAGCTGCGCACTCTCTAGGGTGAGGCAATCGTCTATGTCGGGGTCTGTGGAGACGAGTGTGTTCAATCCACAGAACATAGATTTCTTGTTTTCGGCCTCCTCTTTACTCGCTTCCCGTGGGGTGGGTGTAGGCCACTCTTCTTCCGGGAGCTTGAGGAACTCTGGCCCGTCACTGTATAGGTTGTGATGGGTGAGGTCATCCAGGGACATTCCCCGGGTGATGACGTCAGCTGGGTTGTGTTTTGTGTCCACATACCTCCAGCTTGCTACTTCTGTTAAATCTTGAATCTCTGTGACTCTGACTCCCACGAAGACCTTGTATCTGCACGAATCAGACCGGATCCATGTGAGTACTGTCGTGGAGTCTGACCACAAGATTGTTCTTTGCACCGGAATGGTGAGTTCACGTTGGATTAACGTGGCGAGTTGCGCTCCTGCTAGGGCTGCGCAGAGCTCTAGACGCGGGATAGATTGTTGCTTTCGTGGGGCTATTCTTGAGCGAGCCAGGATGAAAGCAGTATGTATTTCTCCTCCCTCCTCTCGGGCACGCAAGTAGGCCACCGAACCGTAGGCTACTTCGGAGGCGTCGCTGAAGACGTGCAGGTCCATCTGGCACGTCTCCGGCCTCACTGTGGGTGGGAAGTAGCTGCGGCGTATGTTGACACCTGGGAGTGAGCTGAGTTCCGTCTCCCACTCTCTCCATGTGGATGCAAGGTGTTCGGGTATGGGGTCGTCCCAGCCCTGGTCCTTTTCCCATAACGCTCTTACAATCATCTTTGCCCTGGTGGTGTAAGGTAGAATACATCCCAACGGGTCATATTGTCTGGCGAGTGTTCTGTATACGCTCCGTCTGGTGGTCGGTAGTGCAGTCGACCTTCCCTGCTCCTTGGTCAGGGGTGTGTGTTTATAATGGAGCGAGTCTGTTTTGAAGCGCCAGACTAGTCCTAATGTCATTTCTTGGGCTTCTCCTGGGATGGTCGCCATCCAGGTCTCGCTGCTTGCTGCCTTGTCCTCGGGGGAGAGGCTGCGCAATACTTGCGGGTCGCTGCTGGCCCACTGCCTGAGATCAAAGCCGCCTTTGATCAGGGAGGCGCGGAGCTTGAGTAGAAGGGCCTCGGCTTCTTCTGGCGTCGAGACGCTTTGCAGACAGTTGTCCACGTAGAAACTATTTCCTACACTTTGTCGGACCTCTTCATCAGCTGCTGGGTCCTCTGCGACGTGTTTTTGCAGTGCAAACGTAGCACAGCATGGGCTGCATGTGGTTCCGAAAGGGAGGACTTCCCATTGATAGATGGCTGGTTGCTCATCCCCGATCCTCTCTCTCCATAGGAACCGCAGCAGGGGCTTGTCCTCCTCCACTAGTCTCACCTGCAGGAACATCCCTTTGATGTCGCCGCTGATGGCCACCTTGTCCTGGCGGAAACGTAGTAACACGCCTAGTAGAGAGGGGCCGAGTGTTGGGCCGGGCAAGAGCTCTTTATTCAGATTTTGTGATCCGATCTGGTAGCTGCAGTTGAACACAATACGATCCTTGCCGTTGTGGTGGACTTTGTGGTGCGGCACGTACCATGATTCGGTCGTCTGATCGGCCTCTTTAATGTCAATTTTCTTTATGTGTCCCGCTGTGATTAGCTTGTTAATCTCAGCGCGGTACACAGTCTCCTGAGCGGGGTCTCTGGCTAGGCGCCGCTCTGTGTTCAATAGATACCGCTCCGTCGCTTCTTTTGGGGCGTGGAAGGTAGGCATACCCTCTCGCCTCAGGAGTGGAGTTGCGTATCTCATCACTCCGTTGACTTTGACTCTCTTTGTCCCTTGCTCGAGGAGGGCTATAGCGTAAATGTCTTCCTTGGAACGAATGTCTTTCTTTTCGTTCTTAAAGGGCATTGTCTCTAGTGTCCATAGCCTCTCGACATGCTGTAGGAGGGTGGTGTCTTCTTCTGTCACTCTGGAGTGGAGGCAGCTAGTGGCTGCTGTTCGGTTAAGAGACTTAGCGAGGGGGCCTTGTAATGTCCATCGTAGGTGGGTCTCGACTGCTGCAGGACAGCCTCTGGGCCCTGTGTGGACCCGGTCTATCGGGACTATGAGGTCTGCATGGTCGGAGCCTATCAGCAGGGTCGGGGTGGCACCGTCTATGAGCGGGATAGGTAGTTGACGCAGGTGCACATATTTATCCATCAGCTTGGCGATGGGGTAGGTGTACTGCGACAGGCCTATTTCTTGGCTGGTGAAAGCATTAGTAATCCTATACCGTCTCTCTGGCTGCCCGCTTGCTGCGATAGTGAAGGAGACATTCTCGCCCTTTATCGTCTTTAGATCTCTTCTTATTGTCCGAATCGTCATCTGGTTTTCGCTCCCCCGCAGCCCCAGCTGGGCCGCAGCGGACGCGAGGAGAAGGGTCTTCTCTGACCCGTCGTCAAGGACGGCGTAAGTGTCCATGACCTTGTCTTGGTAACTCAGTGTTACGCGGACCACCTTTAAGAGCACCCGGGCGCCCCCGCTGCTGGCGGGGTCAATGTACATAACACTTGCCTTTGTGCTGCTTGAGGGTGCAGGCTTTCTTCTGTTACTGTCGTGTAGGACATCTAGGTGGGCTCCGTCACACCGACTACACCTCTTCTTTAAGCGGCAATCGGCTGCCATGTGACTGCGCGCACATCGGTAACAGTGTCGGTTGGACTTTATCCATTGACTCACCTCGTCGGCGGTCATCTTCTTGAACGTGTCACATTGTGACAACCAGTGTTCCTTTTCGCAGTACGGGCACACCATCTTCCACTTCTCTTTTATCGAGGGGGTACTGTGGTTCTTGCTGCTCGGTACTGATTCTGATTGGTGCATGACGGTCACCAATCTTCGGCCATCGTTTGCTCTCCTAGGTCCCTCTCTGGAGCTTGGGGTGCTCCGCATGAACGTATCCAACCGTAGGCTGTTGACTTCTCTCGCCAGGAAGTCGGCTAGGTCTAGGAGGGATGGCTCGGGACCGTTAGGATCACGGTGGTCTCTTTGCCGCCTGAAGCGCTCTTGTCGGGCGGGCGGAAGCTTCTCTAAAATCCTCTCGACATTAGAGTTCGCGTACAGTTCGTGCATACCCTTTTCTCTTTGCGCCCCCAGCATCCCTACCAGGGATTGTACCTTGATAGACAGGTCATCTAGTGAGCGATTGTCTGTGGCTGGGGCTAGGCGGTCAATATGCCTTATCTCTTGTATTACGTAGTCCCATATGCGTCCATATCTTTGGTCGAGTGCTGCTAGAGCCGCTGTGTATGGGGTAGTAGAGGTGGCATAGGCCAGCGCTATATTGTGCGCTCGGGGCACCTTGAGGTGCTTCAGTAGGATAGCATACTTGTACGGTTCATCAGCTACATCGGACATCATTGTCTCTAAGCACATTCGTAGCTCCGTGTACTGTGCTCTGTTCTCGTGGGTGAAGTCCGGAAACGTCGGTGTGCCAATGTATGATGCCATGGATGGCTGGCACATCGGTGAGCGTTGGAAGAGAGGCCTCCTAGGCGAGTCTCCTCTTACGCCTCTTGGTGGGCTGGTACCTGCTGGGTACCATGGCCCGCGTATCCAGGTGCTGTTCCTCGGGGCTGGTCGTGCGTCAAGCTCACCCGTGAATTGAGTCGGGGGTCTGTAGCGCAGAGCCGCGGGGGTAGAACCTGGGCTGTACTGGACCTCCTGGTCCTGTGGAGTACTGTGCTGCTGTCGGGCTTGACTCTCCTCCTCTCCCTCTTCTTCTTCCTCTGGCAGGTCCTCTAGATCCTGTAGTCGTCTATTTAGCCTCTCCGCAGTGTAGACCGTTTCTTCCTTGTAGCTGGGTCTCACTTGGACCGGTCGGGGAAGGGGTTCGGAGGGGGGTATAGGCTCTCTCTGGTGGTCGGGCTCAGGGTCGCTTGATCGGGTAGGGGAGGGTGCCCTTGACCCTTGTCTTGACGAGGCCCTGGAACCCCGTGCGGAGGGAGGGGGTGTTGCCCTGGTGATCAGCTGCTCCATTATCTGCGCTTGTAATCGGTCGCGCTCGGCTTCGCGCTTGGTGAGAGCGAGGTCGCGCTCTGCTTCTCTTTGGGCACCGGCAGCGGCGCGCTGGGCTTCGGCGGCGGCGCGCTGGGCTTCGGCCCGGTCCCTTACCATATTCTCTTCCGTCTGAAGGCGTCTAATCTCTAGACGTATACGATCTTCGTCGCTCCGTTGCTGCGCCTGAAGGCGTTCTCTTTCCATGGAAGAATGTTCGCGCTCACTAAGCGTCTGTGCTTGGAGTCGATCGCGCTCTGTTGAGGCTGCTAGGCTGGCGAGGAATGCCTGTGCCAGCATCTTGTCCGCCTCGCTGGGGGAAGACGCTGGTTGAGGTGATCCGCTCCTGGCAGTACTCGTTGGAGATCTGTTCTCCTGTGGCGAGTCCTGGAGATCCATCTCCGGGGTGCTCTCCTCTTCTTGTAGCGGGTAGAGTTCCATCCCTGGAGGGCTGTCTTTATCCTGGAGCTCTCCGGGGACTACTTCTTCGGTCTTGGCGGGGGGTAAAGTCATGTCGGGTCCCTCCTGGTCCCTACCGTGAGCTTGGTCAGTTTCGTTAGAACCCACTAGGGCCTCTATTGGCGGGGTAGCCTGGTCGATAGGGTCGGACATAATTTTACTATCTACTTTTTCCGCGTTTACCGTCTGTAGAAAGCTAGGTAGTATATTGGCAACGTAATCCTCTAAGTACTGAGGTGTCTGCCGTCTACGCTGCGGGCGATCTACTTTAGGAGAACCGTTTTGTGGAGTGTTCATCATAGGCCATGTCAATATTAATACCACTATATATATATTTTTTTTTTATTGGTCTTTTTCCCCCTCCATTTTCCTCCGATTTTCTCCCATCCCAATGTTAGTCGTATGCCAATTCCCAGTCCCTTCCTGGTCGCTGCGCTTTACCCCCCACAGTCAGATCATTTGGGAGAGTGGAGGCTACCACGTGCTTCCTCCGACACACGTCCAGCCAATCACCGCTTCTTTTCACCTGGCAGCGCGGATTCTCATTGAGAGGGCGTAGCGTGTGGGAGGACCACACTATCCCCCTCACGTCCAATCCGCGCTTAGCAGGCGCCCCGACCGAACTGTAGGAGTCGCTGTTTACAACAACCCGGACCCACCCCGCCAGCTTCTCCCACCCTCTGATACAGCCAATTGTATCAGTGCAGACGGCCAGCCAAGCTGGTGACAACCCCGGAGCTGTGAGCTGGATTCGAACAGGCGAACCAAGCTCACAGCTCCGGGGCTGGTGACGAACGCAATCTCCGCTCGACCACCTAACCGCCTTTTATTAATACCACTATATTAATATTACGCTAGTTACCCTCCGGCTCGAAGGACCAATTGTAACTGAGGGGTACAATTCCCTGACTGTATTGATAAGTATGGTATCATTAAACCACTACCGCTTTATGTACTTTAATTACTGGCCATACAGTACATGATATATAAATATGATGAACACTTCCCACAATGAATCGGTTCCACACAAAGGTGTAATCAAGTATTTATTGCAGCAAAAGGTACATAATATACTTCTCTGTATTTTACTTTGGATGCGCTTATAAGGCAAAGGAATGTGCGTAGGCAAATCAATAATGAATGTCCATTCTCTGGTTACGCAGGAGGTAATTATACAACCTGAATCTTAGGGAATTATATCTATGGTACACTAGTAATATATAGCGGGAGATACTGGAAGGGTCCCCCCGGTTGTAAGCCCGCAGGGGTAGAGGATCTGTCGGTAGTAGAGAGTCTGGTCAACGATGACTAAGGAGACTCCAAGTACAGGAGACGGTGCAATAGTCTCTTGATCCACAGACGAATACAGCTGTTCTCCGTAGACTGTAGCTCCACAGTGAAGAAAGCTAGCCGGCCTCAGGCTCTCTGAGGCGCAGACTCGACTGGTCTCCTCACAGGGTAAATCCAACACGTGTAGGCGTCGGCGATTCTCCGCTCCATAAATCACAGGACCAAAACAAATATAATCCAGCCGCAAAGGGCTATGTAGTCGTCGGGTAGATTAATCCAGTGTACATGTCCAAACGGTTCTCGTCTAGGTCTCCTCGGGTGAAAGCGCCATGAAAGCAGCCCAGCCTGGATAAGCACTCTAGCTGATACGAGGAAGCGTTGGTGATGCTGGTCACTGTAGAACTTTAGCCGCACGATACACTATACACAAATAGACTATTACTGACTTAATAGAAATATGTCGCACTCGACGGTATAGCGCCAAACTCTGACAATTCAGTTATTAATTCGCACGCGGTCTCAATGCTCTATTTGGGGCCAAACAGGCCATACTTCACCGCACGAAGTATCGTGGGTGAGGCTTCAACTTATTGGGTAACTCTACTTCTGTATTCACCTGCGCCATATTTATATGCACGGCGAACAATCTAGTGCCAACCTCATTTCTGTCTCGTATCCCTGGGCAAGGCCGGGCATGTACAGACATGTCTTGACGGTGGCTTTGAACCTGACTCTGGAGGCACGGCTCTGGCGCCTGTGGACCGCTGTCCAATAGGAGAATGAAATATTATGGTCTGTACTAGGCTAAAGGGACATTCCGTGTATATGTACAAGGAATATACAAGGGATATCAAACGATATACAAATACTATGCAATATATATCAATCAATAAATATATATATATTCGGTTTAATCTGATCCTTTGTAACAACTAGAAATGAAAAACGGAAATCTTGTTTTATTAAAGTAGTTTTGACATGTGATATTTGATTTGATTTGATTAGACATTTTAAAAAAAAATACAAGATTCCAGAAAAACGTCACGGATGCTACACAAAAAAGTCAAGACTTATTTCCATTGTGGTCCTTGATATAGATAAAGATATAGATAAAGATATTGTTTCATTGTGTATTGATTAACTTTACATTTGCGCTTCATTACTTTACAAAAGTTATACTGGCACATGGGTCTAATACAGCAATGGATTATGGGTAAATGCAACGTTAAAGCAGTGCCAATGTAAGACTGACTTTACATTAAACGAATGACAATAATATAGTATAAAGTAGGATATTATTTGGACTAAAGAATGGTGTTGTCTCACCCTACTCGCATGTTGAGGGAGAGCACCATACATTATACACTGAGAAACCACGGCCGAGAGTGAGCTCTCTGGGAACAACCCCACTTTGCCCGACAGTTTTCTGAGCAACCGTCTTCTGGGCTGACTTCCTGTGCTAATGGTCTAATCTACACTGCGCCCACCTGTCGCCACGGAGGCGAATTGCAGCCATTTTGTATACATTTAAAAAAACTTGCACATTTCCGGGGAAATATTTTACCGGGAGGACGGCAGGAGAGAAGGTTGAAATACGGGAGAATCCCTGGAAAAACCTGCGGGTGGACAGGTATGATTTCAATATGTGCGTCTTCATCATGCATGCATGCAGACCTGTGTGGTGTGGACTATGTGGGGTTCTGTAACGTTACTCATACCTATAGCCTATGTCAGCATTGCAAGCGTCACAGTAAATTCCTCCCTGTGAGGCACGCGCAGCGCTTCTGACCCCTTACTTTACAAAAGTTATACTGGCACATGGGTCTAATACAGCAATGGATTATGGGTAAATGCAACGTTAAAGCAGTGCCAATGTAAGACTGACTTTACATTAAATGAATGACAATAATATAGTATAAAGTAGGGTATTATTTGGACTAAAGAATGGTGTTGTCTCACCCTACTCGCATGTTGAGGTAGAGCACCATACATTATACACTGAGAAACCACGGCCGAGAGTGAGCTCTCCGGGAACAACCCCACTTTGCCCAACAGTTTTCTCGGCAACCGTCTTCCGGTCTGACTTCCTGTGCTAATGGTCTAATCTACACTGCTGCCACCTGTCGTCACAGAGGGGAATTGGAGCCATTTTGTATAAAAAAAAAAAACTGGAAAAATACGGGAAAATATTTTAACGGGAGAGAAGGTTGAAATACGGGAGAATCCCTGGAAAAACAGGAGGGTGGACAGGTATGATTTCAATATGTGCGTCTTCATCATGCATGCATGCAGACCTGTGTAGTGTGGACTATGTGTGGTTCTGTAACGTTACTCATACCTATAGCCTATGTCAGCATTGCAAGCGTCACAGTAAATTCCTCCGTGTGAGGCACGCGCAGCGCTCCTGACCCCCCCCCCCCCCAAAATATAATGAGCTCCCCCGAAGACCATGGTATGGTTCGCACACTGTGTAGGTTGCAGGGTTTGCCTTGTAGGTGAAGCAGGCCTCCACCGTGAAGCTACGGAAGAAGCAGATTATTAAACAAACAACACACGTTCACTCTGATGAGCACACTAAGTAAATACAGAGCAAGACTGGTAAACATCACCTCCTGGCTTGGGAATAGTACCGCACACGACCGCAGCAGACTGCAGAGAGTGGCCCGTTCAGCCAAACGCGCAATTGGAGGGGGGCTTCCCACTCCACATTTACATCAAGCGTTGCAGGGCCAAGGCTAAGAGAATAGTCAAAGACTCTAGTCACCCAAACAACTGCCTCTTTGAACTGCTGCGGTCAGGCAAGCTCTACTGGAGTCTCATGGCCAGTACAGAGAGACTCAGAAGGAGCTTCTATCCCCAGGCCATCATGATGCTCAATAACTATACAACATCAACCCATCCATCTACACTCATTGCACACACATCCACATGCACACTTTAACACTACATCATATTTATCTATTTATTAAAGAGATTTGCACTACATCCATACAGTGGCGTCGCGTGGGTAAAATAACATATATATATATACATTTATATTTTTATAATTTTTTTTTAAAATATATTTAAGTCAAGCAGTCACCATGTACACTACAGTATGGCTCGGCGGCCAGTCAAACTTTATTTTTATTTATTTAACAGATTGCAGAATGGGTACAATACAGTACGGCTCAATACACACAATTTTATAAGGCGCTGCAGACCAGAGAAAGACGTTTGTCTTGTTTACATCAGGGTCCCCCATTTTCAATTCATAGTGACATTTATGACATACAAGACATGACATTTATGGCATAGGGACATGCATGACATACAGGGGGGGACCCTGATGGGGGACCCTGATGTAAACAAGACGAAAGTCTTTCTCTGGTCTGCATCCACTTAACAATTGTATGAATTGAGCTGTACTGTACTGTACCCATTCTGCAATCTGTTAATAAGATGTTCAATCAATCAATCAATCAGGTATTTAGTACTGTTACATTTGTGACATATACGATATTCAAATATACAGTACTGTAACTGAGGGGTACAATTCCCTGACTGTATTAATAAGTATGGTATCATTAAACCACTACTGTCTTATGTACATTACTACTGGCCATACAGTACACAGGTATATGATTTGAACACCTCCACAATGATACGGTTCCACACAAATATTGGTTATAATAATATTTATTAGCAGCAATGATAGTATATAACAATACTTTACGTAGGGTCGCGCTTATAAGGCGAAAGAATGTGCGTGAGTAAATCAATAACGTAAGTCCATTATCATATTACGCAGGAGATAATGAATACCACCTGTATCTTAGGAATTATATCTATGGTACACTAGTAAGGCAGCGGGAGATACTGGTAGGGTCCCTCCGGTTGTAGGCCAGCAGGGGGAGGAAATGTTCGAATGCAAACTCTGGATCAACGGGGAATCAATAAGCTCCAGCTACGGGAGTCGGTACATTACTCCCTTGATCGGCAGACGAAAGCAGCAGCTGTAATCCAAGTATGCGTGCAGCATAGGTGAAAGCCGGGCAGCCTCTCCAGAGACGGGCTCGAGTGATGTTCCTCACGGGTAAATCCCACACAGTAGTGGGGTGTAGACGATTCTCCTCCGCTCCAACATCCACAGGACCAAAGCAATAATCCAGCTGGAAAGGGCTCTGCATTCACCGGTGTAGATTCTCCGGTGCGCGGTACTTCACATTAACTAGGTCGAACTTGACATTATTCTACTAAGCTCTGACACCTTTACTGTCCTATTCGCACGCGGTTATAAGTGCTCTATTTAGACGCACGGTTGCTCACTTCACTTGGTCGTTGACTCGTGATGAAGGCTTTACGTTTGAGGGTAACACGTTTCTAGGTTAACTAACTTTGGGTAACTAACTGCTGTATTCACCTGCGCCGTATTTATACGTTGGGTGAACAATCTAGTACCAGCCTTATTCCTGTCTCGTATTCTTGCGCAGAACCGGGCATGTTGAGACAAGCCCCGGCGGTGACTTTGAACCAGACCCTGGGGTAGGGGTGGACGGTATGGTCTAAAATTTATATCACGGTATAATTTGAAGCATAGACGGTAACGGTATATATCACGGTATCAGTGTTTCTGTTAGAATAATTTTTTTTGCCTGATAGGCAGGCTATATAAAGAATGACATCCTCAAGGCATGTAGATTTATAATATTTTAACTTAAAACTAGGCTACTTTTGCGTATAAAGTCATTATATTCCAAATAAAATAAGTCCCGAGTCGAGACTCCTGCTCCCATTGCAAACAGCGGGGCTGGATTTTGCTAGAAGCATATGTAGCTGCAGAGCCGCAGAGCGAATTGAATTGAATAAGAATTGAGACAAAGGTGCCACTCATCCTCAGCTTTAAGAATTGACAATTGTGTCAACAAATTGACACATGTGTCAACAAATTGACACACAAAATGGTGATGGGGGGGCGCTGTTTGACGGGCCTGTGACCAGACCTGAAAGAGCCCCTGGCTCTGCGGCTCTGCAGCTGCATGCTATTCGCAAATCCACTGCTGCAGCCGTCCTCCCGGCTCCCGCTGCTGCCGTCGTTATCATAACACTACACACATATCGTAATGTTTACAGCAAACTGTAGTTGATCACCAGGTATGTTTTATTAACGTAGAATAATTCATATAAGAAAAACGATAGGGAAATATCTTACCTTTCTCCACTGGTTAAAAATGCCAGGAACTGAAATTGAAACTTGCTGTGCGCCGCAGTGATATGTGTTTATTATGAAATGACAATTGCGTGTTGACACGCCCACTGCGCGAAGCCTCCTAAATAACTTTTTCCAGTTTGCACATATCTATTATCTATGACTAATTCTATCTATTTTTAGGGGCAAATGCGATTGAAATAGTCGCGCTGTGGTTACATGACGTCATTGCTATTTTAGAGCTGCTGTACCGGTTACACGGTATAGTCAAAATCCATACCGTAGAGCAAATTAATACCGTTTATACCGTATACCGTTTATACCGTCCACCCCTACCCTGGGGGTATGGCAGTGGCGCCCAGTGGATCGCTATCCAATAAGAGAACGAAATATTATGGTCTGTACTAGGTAAAAGGGATATTCCGTGTATATGTACAAAGAATACACAAGGGATATCAGACGATATACAAATATTATGCAATATATATCAAGTAGTAAATATATATATTCGGTTTAATCTGATCCTTCGTAACAGCCGCCTCCTAATTAGTCCCACCTAATTAGATAAGCAGAGACAGATTAACCGCACTGTCCACTACTCAATGTCCGTTGTGAAGGTAGGGCAGTTCACAAAGTCGGGGGGTCATGGTTGTCATCGAGAGAGTCGGGGAGCCTTGGCAACTCTATCAGCCTCGCCACGGGTCGGGTGTATGTCCGCCTCTGGCCGAGCACTTCTGCCGCTCTGACCTTTCCGTCGGCACCAGTGATCACTTTGCTTACGCGGCCGGCCACGCAGCTCGGGGTAGTGACTGGTCTATGATCATGACGACTGGACGGGATGAAGGGGGGCTTAGGAGGAAGCGGGCCTGAGACTGCTTTGATCTGTGCTTGGCTGTGCCTCCTCCTCCTCCGTCTGTTTCTCTTGTTTGCTCTGTACCCCGTCTGAGGAGGGGCCGGTTCCGGCCGCCCCGTCAAGGAGTCGCTCGGGGTGCTGGGTTCGATGTCAGCTACGTCTGGAGCGCAGCTGAGGGGGGTGGAGTTCCGAACTCCCTCTTGTGCCCACGGTTCTCTCACAGGCCTCTCGCTTAATGTCAATAGCCTCTCAACGGGCTGTACGAGGGAGTGGCCGGTGTCGCTCGCCTTTGTGTGTAGGCAGCGTGTAGACGTGGGTCGACTGTCAAGTCCGTAGAGGGGGCCCTGGAGCGTCCACCCCAGTCGGGTCTGAACCGCGACTGGGCATCCTTTGGGTCCGATGTGGGCCGCCTCAATTGGGAGAATGAGGTCCGCGTGGTCGGAGCCGATGAGCAGGGTCGGTGTGGCGCCGTCGATAAGCGGTATAGGTAGTTGACGTAGGTGCACATACTTCGCCATCAGCTGTGGGATGGGGTAGGTGTACTGGGACAGGCCTATGTCGTGGCTGGTGAAAACGTTGGTTATACTATACTGCTTCTCGGGCTGGTCCACCGCTGCTATCTTGAAGGAGACCCTTTCACCTTTTATGGTCTTCTGGTCCCTTCTGATGGTGCGTATGGTCATGGTACCTTTGGCACCCCGCAGGCCCAACTGGGCTGCGGCGGAAGCGAGGAGGAGAGTCTTTTCAGACCCATCGTCCAGGACGGCGTAAGTGTCCAGGACCTTGTCCTCGTAGCTCAGGAGCACTCTGACCACTTTGATGAGCACTCGGGGGGTCCCGCTATGCTGGTCAATGTGGAGCACTCCTGTTGGTCGGTTGCTTTGGATCGTCTGGGGTGGTGCCAACTCGCGGTCGTCCGAGTAGCACCGTGACTCCCAGTGTCTGCTGTAGCAGTCGGGACAGTAGGGAGCGGTCTGGTGGATCTTTGGTACTGGTGCCACCGCCTCGGCCTGGTACATTACCGTGACGGGCCCACTTTGTTGTCCTGGCGGACGCTTGTTGATGTCATGCAGGACCTCCAAGTGGGTGCCGCCGCACCTGCTACACTTCTTCTTCAAGCGGCACTCAGCTGCCATATGGCTGCGCGCGCAGCGGAAGCAGCGGCGGTGGTCCTTGATCCACTGACTCACCTCATCCGTGGTCAGCTTCCCGAAAGTGTCGCATTGATACAGCCGATGTTCTCCTTCACAGTACTGGCATTCAATCTTCCACTCCTCTTTCGTCGAGGGGGTGTTGTGGTTCTTGTGCTGCGGTACTGATTCGGCTTGGTGCATAACGGTCACCGACCGGCGGTTATCATTTAATCCCCGAGGTCCTGGTCTTGGGCTTGGTCCACTCCATATGAACGTGTCCAGTCGTAAGCTGCTGACCTCCCTGGCGAGGAACTCAGACAGGTCTAGGAGGGATGCCTCTGGGCCGTTGGGGTCACGGTGGTCTCTCTGCCGCCGAAAACGCTCTTGTCGGGCGGGAGGGAGCTTCTCTAATATCCTCTCTACATTAGAGTTAGCGTACAGTTCGTATATCCCTTTTTCCTTTTGGGACCCCAGCATCCCTACCAGGGACTGTACCTTGATAGAGAGGTCATCCAATGCTCTGTTGTCTCTGGCTGGGGGGAGACGGTCAATGTCTCTTATCTCCTGTATCACGTAATCCCATATGCGTCCGTAACGTTGGTCGAGGGCTACTAGAGCCGCGGTGTATGGGGTAGTAGAGTTGGAATATGCCAGCGCTATATTGTGCGCTCTGGGCACCTTCAGGTGCTTGAGTAGGATAGCATACTTGTACGTTTCATCTGGTACATCGGACATCATTGTCTCTAAGCACATTCGTAGCTCTGTGTACTGTGCTCTGTTCTCGTGTGTGAAGTCCGGGAACGTTGGTGTGCCAAGGTACGATGCCATGGATGGCTGGCACATCGGTGAGCGTTGGGGGAGAGGCCTCCTGGGCGAGTCTCCCCGTGCGTGTCGTCTTGGGCTGGTACTTGGTGGGTACCGAAGGTCGGGTACCCAGGTGCTGTTCCTCGGTGCTGACGGTGCGTCAAACTCACCCGTGAGTTGAGTCGGGGGTTTGTAGCGCAGTGCCTCGGGGCTGACGTCTGGGCTGTACTGGACCTCCTGGTCCAGAGTACGTTGCTGCTGGTCGGGGCTGTACTGGGCCTCCTGGTCCAGAGTACGTTGCTGCTGGTCGGGGCTGTACTGGGCCTCCTGGTCCAGAGTACGTTGCTGCTGGTCGGCTTGACATTCCTCCTCTTCCTCTTCCTCTGCTAGGTCCTGGAGTCTTCTGTTCAGTCTCTCGGCGTGGTCCGGTTCTTCCCGGTTGCTGGGTCTCGTATGGACCGGCCGGGGAGGGGGTTCGGAGACGTGGACAGGATCCTCCTGTTGGCGGGGTCCCGGGTCGCTTGGTCGGGTAGGGGAATGTGTCCTAGACCCTTGTCGTGACGATCTCCGGGAGCTCCGTGCGGAGCGGGGGGGTGTCGCCATGGCCATCAATTGTTCTACCATCTTCGCCTGCTGCCGGTCGCGCTCTGCTTCGCGCCGGGCATGGGCGGCGTCGCGCTCTGCTTCGCGGTGGGCATTGGCGGCGTCGCGCTGTGCATTGGCGCTGGCATGGGCGGCGTGGAGCTGTGCATTTGCGGCGTCGCGCTGTGCGTTGGCGGCGGCGTGCTGTGCATCGGCGCGGCTTCTTTCAATGTTCTCTTCCGTCTGAAGGCGTCTGGTCTCCAGTCTTATGCGGTCGTCTTCACTCCTTTGTTGCGCCTGGAAGCGCTCTCGCTCGGTTGCAGAATGTTCGCGTTCACTGAGGGCTTGCGCTTGGAGTTGCGCGTGAAGGCGATCTCGTTGGTCTGCAGCTCGTTCGCGCTCGGTGGAGGCTGCCAGGGTGGCGATGAGTGCCTGCGCCAGCATCTTGTCCGCTTCGCTGGGGGAAGACACAGGCGGAGGTGATCGGCTTCTGGCAGTGCTCGTTGGAGATCCGTTCTCCTGTCGCGCTCCGAGGAGATCCATCTCCTGGGTGTGCGTCTCTTCTGGTAGTGGGTCGGGTTCCGTCCCTGGAGCGCTTTCTTTATCCTGGAGCTCTCCGGGGACTGTCCCGTTGGCGTTGTCGGGGGGTAAAGTCATGTCATGTCCCTCCTGGTCCCCCCCGTGAGCTTGGTCAGTTACGTTAGAACCCACTAGGGTCTATACTGGCGGGGTCGCCTGGTTGGTAGGGTTTGACATACTTTGACTATCCGCTTTATTTATTTTATCCGTACTTAACTTTTTTATAAGAGCTAGGTAGTAGACTGTAAGCGTAGTCGGCTAGGGAAAGAGGTGGCTGCTGTCTGCGCTGCGGGCGATCTAACTTAGGAGAACCGTTTGTGGAGTGTTCATCATCGGCCATGTTAATATTAATATTATATTAATATTACGCTTATTACCCTCCGGCTCGAAGGACCAATTGTAACTGAGGGGTACAATTCCCTGACTGTATTAATAAGTATGGTATCATTAAACCACTACTGTCTTATGTACATTACTACTGGCCATACAGTACACAGGTATATGATATGAACACCTCCACAATGATACGGTTCCACACAAATATTGGTTATAATAATATTTATTAGCAGCAATGATAGTATATAACAATACTTTACGTAGGGTCGCGCTTATAAGGCGAAAGAATGTGCGTGAGTAAATCAATAACGTAAGTCCATTATCATATTACGCAGGAGATAATGAATACCACCTGTATCTTAGGAATTATATCTATGGTACACTAGTAAGGCAGCGGGAGATACTGGTAGGGTCCCTCCGGTTGTAGGCCAGCAGGGGGAGGAAATGTTCGAATGCAAACTCTGGATCAACGGGGAATCAATAAGCTCCAGCTACGGGAGTCGGTACATTACTCCCTTGATTGGCAGACGAAAGCAGCAGCTGTAATCCAAGTATGCGTGCAGCATAGGTGAAAGCCGGCCAGCCTCTCCAGAGACGGGCTCGAGTGATGTTCCTCACGGGTAAATCCCACACAGTAGTGGGGTGTAGACGATTCTCCTCCGCTCCAACATCCACAGGACCAAAGCAATAATCCAACTGGAAAGGGCTCTGCATTCACCGGTGTAGATTCTCCGGTGCGCGGTACTTCACATTAACTAGGTCGAACTTGACGTTATTCTACTAAGCTCTGACACCTTTACTGTCCTATTCGCACGCGGTTATAAGTGCTCTATTTAGACGCACGGTTGCTCACTTCACTTGGTCGTTGACTCGTGATGAAGGCTTTACGTTTGAGGGTAACACGTTTCTAGGTTAACTAACTTTGGGTAACTAACTGCTGTATTCACCTGCGCCGTATTTATACGTTGGGTGAACAATCTAGTACCAGCCTTATTCCTGTCTCGTATTCTTGCGCAGAACCGGGCATGTTGAGACAAGCCCCGGCGGTGACTTTGAACCAGACCCTGGGGGTATGGCAGTGGCGCCCAGTGGATCGCTATCCAATACGAGAACGAAATATTATGGTCTGTACTAGGTAAAAGGGATATTCCGTGTATATGTACAAAGAATACACAAGGGATATCAGACGATATACAAATATTATGCAATATATATCAAGTAGTAAATATATATATTCGGTTTAATCTGATCCTTCGTAACAAGTACTGTTACCCATAGATCCTGACAGAGTATATACATATGATGGGGAGGGGAGGGACTGTAGAATTTTTTTCATATTTAAGCCAAATAATATATATAATATATTTCGCCCTCCCTCGCTCTCTCTCTCCCTCTCTTTCTGAATATTACACAATACACACACACAACACAAATATATATACACACACAGTGTATAGGAGGTTGCCTGCAGGTCTGGTTTGATTATGAATCAGAGAGAGAGATAGCCCCTTTGAATGTTATGAATTGAAAACGGGGGACCTTGATGTAAACAAGACGAAAGTCTTTCTCTGGGCATAGGGACATGCATGACATACAGGGGGGGGCCCTGATGGGGGACCCTGATGTAAACAAGACGAAAGTCTTTCTCTGGTCTGCATCCACTTAACAATTGTATGAATTGAGCTGTACTGTACTGTACCCATTCTGCAATCTGTTAATAAGATGTTCAATCAATCAATCAATCAGGTATTTAGTACTGTTACATTTGTGACATATACGATATTCAAATATACAGTACTGTTACCCATAGATCCTGACAGAGTATATACATATGATGGGGAGGGGAGGGACTGTAGAATTTTTTTCATATTTAAGCCAAATAATATATATAATATATTTCGCCCTCCCTCGCTCTCTCTCTCCCTCTCTTTCTGAATATTACACACACACAACACAAATATATAGACACACACACACACACACACAGTGTATAGGAGGTTTCCTGCAGGTCTGGTTTGATTATGAATCAGAGAGAGAGATAGCCCCTTTGAATGTTATGAATTGAAAACGGGGGACCCTGATGTAAACAAGACGAAAGTCTCTCTCTGGTCTGCATCCCCTTAACAATTGTGTGTATTGAGCTGTACTGTATTGTACCCATTCTGCAATCTGTTAATAAAGTGTTCAATCAATCAATCAATCACGTTAGTTAGCATCCAAGCTAGCCATAACAGTATAGCATCCAAGCTTCTTACCTGGCCAATAATCCTCCTTGCTCCTTCTGGACAGAGGGATTTGTTAAATCATTATATCCACAGTGTGCTTTTCCGCCGGCGAAAAATAAGTGCCTAATAAAGTGCGAAATGTTTGATAATAGAATAGGAGGCTCCTAACGTGCCTGCTCTGTTAATAACATTTTCAATCAATCAATCAATCAATCCCGCGAGGGGATGACGTTCAGACCTATGGTTGGTTCAGACGTTGTCACGTGACTCACGTTAGCAAATGGCACGCAGAGGGGAGGCCAGACTACTTAGTCTGCTTTTAGTCCGTTTTAAGGTGTGGGCAGGTCTTTAGTCAGCTCGAATCTGATTGGCTAGTATTGGTTTTTGACTCCACATAATGGGAGGCTGGAGAAAGACGCCTCCCCCTGCCTCCTCTCAGTCCTCTGCTGCAGTGAGCACAGTGAGTCTGACAGTGTGTTAGAGAGAGTGAGAAGGAGAAGAGGGAGACATTAAAAAAAAAAATTATAACACAGAGATGAAAAATAATGATTTTTTTATTATTATTGTAAACTATATATATACATTTTTTTCTTCATATTTCATATTTCATATTTCATATTAATTCATATTTTAATAATGGGGAAGCCTGGCTTCCGTTGGCTTCCAGGAGGATTTGCCACTGCATCCATACCTCATTTACATTTTGCACCTTGCAGTGTTAATTTCATCAGCTATTTTACATTTTCGTTTTCATCTTAGTCATGTCTCAAATGCTCTTTTTCGTTTTCATCATATTTAGTCACCTTTATCTATTTTGTTTGTTACTTTCCTGTCGGCAAACAAGTTCCTGTTAGCTAGCAAGTAAACAGTGTTGACGTTGAAGTTGAATAAATGTTTAGCAAGATTTTATTTTGCAAACTACATTTTGTGTCGTCGTTTTTAGTCAACAACATCGCATGAATAATTTCGTCACGTTAGTGTCACATGATCTCCATTAACGTGACGTCTCGTCTCGTTTTCGTCAGGGGAAAAAGCTTTGTTGACGACCATATTTAGTCATCATTTTCGTTGACTAAATTAACACTGGCACCTTGCCTTTAAAAAAAATTAAGTTTCTGTACCACATTGTCTGAATTCTGTACCTCATTGTCTGCATTTTTACTTCATTGTCTGCATTTTTACTTCATTCTACTTAGGTTGTACTTTCGTTTGTATATTGTATAGTGTTATTCCTCAACTTTTTTTACTGTATGAAGCACATTCTCAGGAGCAGTGGTGCGTTGGTGATTTCATACCTGGTTGCACTGTGTTTTAATGACGCCACATGCACACGTGCTCCCGGGCGCGTGCACGTACATGTTCCCTCGCATGCGCACAGAATAAAGACAATGCCTAATTGCCTCTAGGAATGGAATGTAACACATTTCATTCACAAGTTTTGTGTGAATGTATCTGAGGACGTATTTGAACACACCTATTGTTATGCAAAGTAGCCAGGTGGGTACTTGGCGAGTTGGCGCATCAGTCGAGTGCAGCGCATTACTGTGCACGCGTGTCACGTGCACATCCTTCTGCTTACAGACCTGGTTGAACGGCGTGCAACCCCGTCCCATGACCAACGCACCACTGCTCAGGAGGCTCATACAGAACCAATCATTTGACTGTAATGTACGTGAACTTTATACAGTGGCGGTTGGTGCATTCTTCTCCATGAGGGGCGCTATACCAAACATTTTGCAAACATGTACCATGCATTGGCGAATATTTAAGTAGGTACAACTATCACCATTGCCATCAATCAATATATGATCACAGTCAGTCAAATGCAGCCACGCTTCCAATATGCCCTACACAAACGCACGCACATCTCTCTCTCTCTCTCTCTCTCTTTCTCTCTCTCTCTCTCTCTCTCTCTCTCTCTCTCTCTCTCTCTCTCTCTCTCTCTCTCTCTCTCTCTCTCTCTCTCTCTCTCTCTCTCTCTCTATTCCCTATCCCCCCCCCCTCTCTCTCTCACTCTCTCTCTGATCCATGCAAAAATAATCACTTATGTATATCTTGTCCTTTTTAACAAGTTACCATTCATTGTCCGGGTCATTATGGCCCCCCCGCAGCGAAATTAATTAGTTCAACAACAACACAGCATCGCTCTGGGAGAGAGAGAGAGAGAGAGAGAGAGAGAGAGAGAGAGAGAGTGAGAGAGAGCGAGAGAGCGAGAGAGAGAGAGAGAGAGAGAGAGAGAGAGAGAGAGAGAGAGAGAGAGATATCGCAACTCTCACTTGTTAAGTTGAAACGCACCACTGTCCAGCATGCAGAAGGGCTTGATAAAGTATATCCACTGTCCAGACTGTGTTGATGTCCATCCATGTCCACTGCATCCATATATAGCTTAGCCAAGTTAGGCAACAAGTACTGTGAGTGACGAGCTGTGTCTTTGCCCATTTCCGCATCGAACAGCCTGCAAACTACCTGGTGTTTCTATCGCCCTGCTCTAAGACAAACTCTAACCATAACCAACTTTGAAAAAGTGCCTAAGCTTAACCGTCGAAAGAACTTGCCGTCACGCTCTAAGACAAACTCTAACGTTACCTTAACCTACTTCGAACGAAGAGTGGCTACGCTTTCCCAGTGTAGAAACTGTCGTCGGCCAATCAGAGAGCGTCTCAGAGAAATGTGTGGTATATTCTCAGTCTCAAACTGCTATGAGTTATGAATTATTGTTATGAGTTATGAATTAAGGTTCCCAAGGTTGACCGCTACTGGGAGATAACTGAGAAATGTAAGAATCCAGTGCATTACACCCTAAATATATTCCCTCTGTTAGATGTACATAAGTGCTCTGCTTTTACCCCAAAGAGTTTATTAACTACATTTCTTCTAGAAGTAATTATAATTGGCAAAGCTAAAGATAAGACACCAATTAGATTTCTATAAAATAAGCAAAACTAATAATATAGTGGGATAAAAAAGGTCAGGCAAATCTGGAGTCATACTGACTGGTCTACTTTGCTAAAAGGACAGGTTGAGACAAAACAATGCTTAATTTAGCATACAGTCTCTTCCCCCACGCTTGTGGGTAGTAAAACAATACAAACTAAGCCACTCGATGGCTAAGATTAGAATTTCTATAGGGGGGTCTGTTTACTAAGCAAGAGTAGAACAATAGGAACGGCCCCCTCAGGCACTCAAACTGATACTAAACAGGACATTCTATAGATACAGCTGCTCTCTAGGAGGGGCAGGAAGAATGCTCTTCCTCATCTCCTCTTGTCAAGAGGGGGGGGGGGGGGAGATGGATTCTGAATTGGCCTAAAAACTATGCTTCTAGTTTTAAATGTTTAGCCAATACTAAAACCACCAGGGATTATACGTTGGTAACCAAGTGTAATTTATTTAGAAGCATCAAACTAACTTCAAAGATATTTAACCTAGAATACATAAAGTAAAACAGTTTGTCTTAAAACCAACAATAGGTTTAATTAGGTATTTAGAAGGCCACAGAATTCGGGAAAATACTTGAATTAACTGTCTGAACCAAGTAATAACTAATTTCTAATTCTTAAGATAGTAAAATCAGATACTGTATACATTTAAATGCTAAACTCCAGAACGGTAACTATTCCCCAAAAATAGAAATGACCTGCCCCTTTAAGATTCAAAATGGCAGACGACCCCTATCTAAAATGGCCGATATGAGATTTAGCCAATCAGGACTTAGATATCCGCCCCCCTGACGAACCAGTTCGACGTTCGCTCAGGCGCAGGATTTAGCCGTTAAAAGTGTGCACCGGGGCAGACAAAGCAGAACCTCCTGAAATCTTTTATGCACAGCCGAACGGAGAAAGACCCGCTTGAGACGTTTTGCCACGAGAACAGAAGCCGTTGTCTCCCCTGACAACAAGAATCAACAACCGAAGCTACATTGAAGATTGTTACGCTTAACTACTTTTATTAGACTGATATTAGGGACTTGCGGCATAGTGCTCGTTCCACTAATATCATTGCCCTTTCATTGATTGAACCAGAACATTT
Source organism: Notolepis coatsorum (assembly GCF_963971535.1). Lineage (NCBI taxonomy): Eukaryota > Metazoa > Chordata > Actinopteri > Aulopiformes > Paralepididae > Notolepis > Notolepis coatsorum. The sequence continues at coordinate 158,114,522 of NC_140169.1, read as the reverse complement.
TGTATACTTTTTGGACTTTGAATAAACCAGATCTGAGAAATAGAAACACTCTCATTGATTCCTTTCTTCCGTCGTGCTACACAGTGTTTTGGTAAAAGACTTAGAGCCATAGAACACAACGCAGAAGAGTAGAGTATATGATCAGAAGGCTCTGGTCAAATTTACATTAGATGGTGCCCTCACTCGCGGCTGGAACGTTAATTTTTTCGGCATACGAGCGTCTTCACGCTCGTTATTCTTCAACGTCAGACGATCTGAATCGCACCACAGGACGTTCTGCAGTCTACGTGAATCAGGTGAGTGACACACAAGGCAATATGCCGAAAACAGGGCGTCCAGAACGAGAGGGGTTGTTAAGAAGACCCGCAAAAGGTCCGTGTGTGTCACAGGGGCAGCGCAGCCGGCGGTTCCTGAAGACCGGAGGCCTGTCTCGGTGGGCACGATGATGGGGGTAGCGGGTGAAGCGTAATGATCATTAAAGCCATAATGTGCAGGGTCGTTTAGGCGGGGATCTCAGAGATCACACGTAGGAATGACGGAATTGCACTGCGTCTTTATGTTTGGTAACTGATCGCTGCCAATCATCTGTGGTGTTTGAGAAGTGCAATAGTGGTACATTCTGAATGCCAGCCGGGCTGCTGGCTGTTCAGAAGTTGTAAAGATGAGAGGGACGTTTTTTCGTGGTTTTATGTACAGCGGCTGCGTTTGAACGTGCGTTATGCGCCTGGTACATTCATGCTCCGTCGAAAGTCGCCCCTCAAGCGGCGTGTAGGTGGACGTGTAGAATGTCGGGCATAACGGCAATGGTACATTTCCAGGCCTCATTCCAGCGCTACACGGTGGCACGAAATCAGAAGGGTAAGGAGTTAGCTCACATATGGCAGATCGTTACGGTCGTGGAGTTCCCAAATGGTTTAAGGAGATGTAGACGAAAGAGTGCCTACTTTGGGTTGAGTATGTAAAGCTAAGAGGTTCGTCCAGGCTAGCCGATACCCAGCATGTTTGCGGGCAGGGATTTTGCAGTGGAGTAACAAGCTATTCTACCTCGGTCTGGCCAGTTAGTGCTGGGTTGGGGACGGGATCGATTTTGCCTGCTAGCCGTGAGACAGTTAGTTTAAATAAGGCAATATTCGGAAATATCCCAGGAGAAACCTGCTCGCCTGAGGCGTCTACATCACTGTTTCGGCGCACGACTTAAGTAAATTAAGCTCTTATAACGATCGTTTAGTTTAGACCGTACAATATAGATGTTTGTTGCACGTAATGTGATGAGAATGCACTTGGCGCGGTAAGAATGTGTATATAGAAAGTGTTAAAGAAAGTGCTGTTATGTGGTGAGGCTAATGGCTAAGCTAGGCTAATGGCTAAAGCTAACGGCTGAGCTAACGGCTGGCTAATAAGGTCAAGCTAGCATCTTCACATCCGTTGACAACAAGCCTTTGAACCGGAAGTCGTTCTAAGCTAAGGTAGGCTAGATGGCTGAAGCTAACGGCTGGCTAGGCTATAAGGGTCAAACTAGCAATTACATATCCGGCGTCAACAAAGATTGAACCGGAAGTCGTCCTGTGTATAATGTTTTTATATTGTTTAATCTGTAGAATAGCGCTTACATTGGATCAAAGTTCTGTTGCGGGTTGACGTCGTCATAACGCTGACGTCGCAGACTGCTATAATGGTCGGTGAACGGAATAGACTGCCGTTTGAGCTCATAGCTAATGCTAAGCTAGGCTGGCTATTACATGCTAAGCTAGGCTGACAAGCTAACGAACGTTACTGGAAGCTAATGTAGCTAATGCGACTACTGTTATGAATGGCGGACTGTGTAAGCATGGCTAGTTTAGCTAAGGCTACCTAGCGATGCTACATGCTAAGGTGGCTACCCAATGCTAATGTTGTGAATGGATGGGTTGTACTGTTGTGTGAACGTTATGATATTGATGCGTCGTGTATGTGAATGTGTGTTGTACTTGCAGTGTGATTGTGTGAACCTACAGTGTTGTTTAATATCCAGTTGGCAATGTGATTATGGTTAGGAATTCGGTGGGCCGTGGAAAGCCTGCGCATGCGCACTGAGTGTATGAGTGCATATGTGTGGGGCGGAAGCCGTGGTGGTCAGTAAAGATGGTGTTTGGTTAAAAATGCAGTAGGGGCAGTAGAGGCCAGCTTATGCTCCCCACTGAGTTGCTCCCAATTTTCATCTTTCACTCTCATGATATTTTATCTTTAATATCACAGTAACTCCAGGGCTAAGGTTGAATACATTAATAGCAAATTAGATTGATAAGCAGTAATAGTAATTGATAGTGATATAGTCTGTAAGTAACACATAAGAATAATATATATTATATCCCATCTTTTTCCTTCTCTCACACTCTCTTTCTCTCTTTAAATTGCTCTGTATTACTAATTGCATAGGCAGTTTATATCTTTCATAGATGCTTGCTTATTCCTAGAAGGTTAATCTCATTCCCAGACATTTGGGGAATGGGTAAAAGTGGCTTGATAAATTCATCAACTCAATTTGTTATGATTTGATAGTTTTTATTTTTTTTAACAATGCACCTATAGCACACACTCAGATATTTTTTCCTCTCTCTATGTTTTCTATAATGCTATGGTTGTGCAGCAACAGCTGATGATAGTGTTTAGAGCCCTGTAAACTGGACCAGGGGAAACTAAATTCTGCTAGTTAATCCTAATTTCTGATTGCATAGGATTGGGATAGTGTTATTATTCATTTGGGGGCCCCCCCCCCCTCCCTCCGTCTCTCCCTCCCCCCCCCCTCCTCCCTCCGTCTCCCCCCCCCCCTCCTCCCTCCGTCTCTCCCTCCCCCCCCTCTCCTCCCTCCGCCCCCCCCCCCCCTCCTCCTTCCGTCTCTCCATCTCTCTCTCTCTCCCCTCTTCCTTCTGTCTCCCTCTCTCCCTTCCTCCCCTTTTTTCCCCTCCTCCCTCTTTCCCTCCCTCTCTCCCTGCCTACCCCCCCTCCCCCTCCTCCCTCCCTCTCTCCATCTCTCTCTCTCCCCTCTTCCTTCTGTCTCTCCCTCTCTCCCTTCCTCCCCTTTTTTCCCCTCCTCCCTCCCTCCTTCCCTCCCTCTCTCCCTGCCTACCCCCCCTCCCCTCCTTCCCTGGTTCCATACACACTTGCCCTTCAAAATGGTTGTAGGTTGTGTTGGGGTTAGGATGTTTTTCCCCGTTCAGAAGCCCTTCCATCTCCCTGCCTGGCCCTGGGGGTTGTATTCAGCTTTGGGTGTTGGATGTTTGTTTAGACTGGGTGTACGAGGTCGAGTCGGGGTTTGTTATGAAGCGAATGTTTTATTAGTTTAAGGTTTGTTTGGGGCAGTTGATGAGGGGGCATGGGATATGTGTTTTTTTTCATTTAGACAAGGTACCAGCTCCCTACTCCCCCCACTGAGGTGACAGGGGTATGGCTATGGGAAGAAATACACTTCTCATTTTCAGCTTGAGTTTGTACGTTGGTTAGGGAGCGGGTAGGCTCCCCGAACCTTAGCCAACAACAGGCGGCAGTGGAATCGGAAGATTCCGTGGACACGTTAAACATACATATAGTAGCTGGGGAGATACTGAATGGCCCCCGTGTCTAGAAGGTGACCAACATCTTACTGTGTTACCGTCTAGTCGGCCCAGGAAACGTCGCATGTAAGGAAATGTGGGCACTGGGTGGTACGTGGATGACAATCCACACCTAGTAGCGGGGCAGTGCGCCGGAGGGGGCAAAGCACCTGCTGTGAACAGGCTAGGCTGGTGAAAACGGCAAAGTTTCCATACCCATAGCCAGAGGTGGGACCAAGTCATTGTTTTGCAAGTCTCAAGTCAGTCGCAAGTCTTGGTACTCAAGTCCCGAGTCAAGTCCCAAGTCAAGACAGGCAAGTCCCAAGTCGGGTCCCAAGTCAAGACTGACAAGTCCCAAGTCGAGTCCCAAGTCCTAACCTTTAAGTTTCGAGTCCTAAACAAGTCATAATACGTGTTTCACCAAAAAGTTTCATTATCAACTTGTTGGCAAAACATAATCTAATTTCTATAAATGTAATAATATTCAGAATCAGTCTTACAACTAGATACAATTGGGCAAGAGCTGCTTGAAAACCAGTCCAGGGCCCTCATTCATCAACGTGGACGTAGAACTTGACCTACTTCCACACGTAAGCACGGAATGTAGAACTAGCGTACGCACAGGGAAGTCGGCATTCATCACACGTGCGTACGCAGGCTCTATGGTCCTCCGTGTTGATGAATACCACTTTGTTCTACCGTCAATGCTCGTGCATGATTATCCATATATGGTCATGAAAATGAGGAAACACCCCCCATGGGATGTGAAATAATGGACGGACCCGAGCGGAACCCTGAGAAACTCCACGAAGATTGTTCACTGCTGTCGAACCAAGAAGACACTATTGCGTATTGTGGGATAAATAAAAGGCGGACTCGTAAAAACGGTGATGTCAGATATCAACGGCTCCCTAAGACCATTGCTGCAATTCTGCCTGGACAGCTCAAAATACTAATAAAGACCGTTCGTTGACCACTGTTTGGCGTTGGTTGTGTGTCATTATAACCGTGCTGTAATATGAATGCCTTTATTAGTTGTGTTCGATTGGCTATATGATTTTTAGATGCATCTATTTTGTTGTCGGCTAATAAAGACTGCGCTGGAATATGACTGCCTTTTCCCGTGTTGTTTGATTAATACCCCAGGGATTAAAGTTCTCCTCAATTTTATTCCAAATCGCGATGGATCTCCTGTCAATTTTCTACCTGCTGCATATGATTTCTAGAGGCATACTACAATCTATTTTGATGTCAGTATTGGGTAGCCTATATAAACAATATAATACGAGAGCATATACAAGAACAATGAATCTCACTGCATGTATGATAGCCTGCCTTTCAATACATGAACTTGAATCCCATCATATACATAGTCTGTCCACTATAGTGTCATTGCAATGCGTTTTCTATTCTTTCTTATACAGTAAAAAGGGGGAAGAACACTATATTCATATGACTTGTATTCTGCTTACAGCTTCGAAGTTCCACTTGTTTCGTGTAACGTAAAGCCTTTTAAATATAATCAAAACGTTCCCGTGTTTCTGCGGTCTGCGCAGAATAATAACGAGTTGAGCTTTATGATTTATGATGAATTGAAAATGGGGGACCCTGATGTAAACAAGACGAAAGTTGGTCTGCATCCCCAATTAACAATTGTATGTACTGAGCTGTACTGTACTGTACCCATTCTGCAATCTGTTAATAAACTTTTCAATCAATCAATCAATCAAGCTACGCGGAGCGCAGTCCGTCAGTAGCCTACACCCCGTATATTCCGATAACGCTATATAAACCATGCTGCATTCATTCTGAGAGAAAGATCTATTATTCCAAATGCTATTTATAGGGTTTTGACCATAATTACACTACTGTTGCTATTTTACAATGAACTATAATGAACTACGGTTCGTACAGAACGTGCCAGTGTTATTATGCACAGAAGCTCATTTCCTTGTTGTAATAATATATTCTACCACTGGGCGCTAGGTACGCCAGGTCTGACCTGTGCGTAGATGTAAGCACGAAGTCAAGTTCAAGTTGAAATTGATGAATCCCACTCTTTGCTTAGAAATGATCGTACGCACAGGGTAAGCACAGATCTGTGCGTAGAACACGTTGATGAATGAGGGCCCAGGAGTATATTGAGAAAAAAAAGAATAAGGATCACCATATCCATTTTAAAGGTAGGATAACAATAATCAACATATTGCCTTCCCACTTGGACCAATCATTTATTTAACGTCTGCCTGCCCTGTATATACAGTCTAATGAGTCTATGGCACATCATCCATAATAGCAGACCTTGGTTCAACTAACTAGTCTACCTTAACCCTTTATCAATTATGGGGTATAAAGAATCTGTACTGAAATGACAAGGCATCTCTGCATTTCATATATTAGGTAGTTTATTAGGTATTAGAATTAGGTAGGGCCTAATTCGTGTGCGAGTTCTCTCTCTCTCTCTTGGATAAAATAACAAACTCAGCAAGGCCAACGGCTTCTCTGTTACAGTGGGTGACAATATTGTCACAAGGAAAGATGAAATTACCTACCTGGGTTCCATCCTGTGACAAAATGGCAACCAATGTAATAAAAAAAAGTCAACCAACGAACTTGATTCTTATACCGTATCTCCTCACTGGTAAACAAGAATACCTTGAAGACTAACAGGAGCACTCATTCAAGGGTACTACGACTATGCTTGTACCTCATGGTACCAAAGCACCTCAAAGGCACTAAAAACAAGATTACAAACATCACAAAACAAACTGGTCAGACTACTGCTTGACCTTACCCCTGCCCATTTTGACAACCTAGGATGGCTTAGAGTACAGAGTACATCAACTTGCAATGGGCCTGGTCTACAAGATACACTACCACCATGTACATGTCGAAATACTTCCCAAAGGTCAGTGAATTCCAGGACCACAACACCAGAGGGAGTTCCACAAATCATGTTCAACCCAGATTCGTCTCAAACAAGGGACTAAACACGTTCCGCAATTATGCCACAACAATGTGGAACGCCCACAGCTGTAAAATAATGTAAATCCCTACCCTCCTTCAAAACCGCTCTCAAATAGCACCTACGGTAACTATTCCCCAAAAATAGAAATGACCTGCCCCTTTAAGATTCAAAATGGCAGACGACCCCTATCTAAAATGGCCGATATGAGATTTAGCCAATCAGGACTTAGATATCCGCCCCCTGACGAACCAGTTCGACGTTCGCTCAGGCGCAGGATTTAGCCGTTAAAAGTGTGCACCGGGGCAGACAAAGCAGAACCTCCTGAAATCTTTTATGCACAGCCGAACGGAGAAAGACCCGCTTGAGACGTTTTGCCACGAGAACAGAAGCCGTTGTCTCCCCTGACAACAAGAATCAACAACCGAAGCTACATTGAAGATTGTTACGCTTAACTACTTTTATTAGACTGATATTAGGGACTTGCGGCATAGTGCTCGTTCCACTAATATCATTGCCCTTTCATTGATTGAACCAGAACATTTTGTATACTTTTTGGACTTTGAATAAACCAGATCTGAGAAATAGAAACACTCTCATTGATTCCTTTCTTCCGTCGTGCTACACAGTGTTTTGGTAAAAGACTTAGAGCCATAGAACACAACGCAGAAGAGTAGAGTATATGATCAGAAGGCTCTGGTCAAATTTACATTAGATGGTGCCCTCACTCGCGGCTGGAACGTTAATTTTTTCGGCATACGAGCGTCTTCACGCTCGTTATTCTTCAACGCCAGACGATCTGAATCGCACCACAGGACGTTCTGCAGTCTACGTGAATCAGGTGAGTGACACACAAGGCAATATGCCGAAAACAGGGCGTCCAGAACGAGAGGGGTTGTTAAGAAGACCCGCAAAAGGTCCGTGTGTGTCACAGGGGCAGCGCAGCCGGCGGTTCCTGAAGACCGGAGGCCTGTCTCGGTGGGCACGATGATGGGGGTAGCGGGTGAAGCGTAATGATCATTAAAGCCATAATGTGCAGGGTCGTTTAGGCGGGGATCTCAGAGATCACACGTAGGAATGACGGAATTGCACTGCGTCTTTATGTTTGGTAACTGATCGCTGCCAATCATCTGTGGTGTTTGAGAAGTGCAATAGTGGTACATTCTGAATGCCAGCCGGGCTGCTGGCTGTTCAGAAGTTGTAAAGATGAGAGGGACGTTTTTTCGTGGTTTTATGTACAGCGGCTGCGTTTGAACGTGCGTTATGCGCCTGGTACATTCATGCTCCGTCGAAAGTCGCCCCTCAAGCGGCGTGTAGGTGGACGTGTAGAATGTCGGGCATAACGGCAATGGTACATTTCCAGGCCTCATTCCAGCGCTACACGGTGGCACGAAATCAGAAGGGTAAGGAGTTAGCTCACATATGGCAGATCGTTACGGTCGTGGAGTTCCCAAATGGTTTAAGGAGATGTAGACGAAAGAGTGCCTACTTTGGGTTGAGTATGTAAAGCTAAGAGGTTCGTCCAGGCTAGCCGATACCCAGCATGTTTGCGGGCAGGGATTTTGCACTGGAGTAACAAGCTATTCTACCTCGGTCTGGCCAGTTAGTGCTGGGTTGGGGACGGGATCGATTTTGCCTGCTAGCCGTGAGACAGTTAGTTTAAATAAGGCAATATTCGGAAATATCCCAGGAGAAACCTGCTCGCCTGAGGCGTCTACATCACTGTTTCGGCGCACGACTTAAGTAAATTAAGCTCTTATAACGATCGTTTAGTTTAGACCGTACAATATAGATGTTTGTTGCACGTAATGTGATGAGAATGCACTTGGCGCGGTAAGAATGTGTATATAGAAAGTGTTAAAGAAAGTGCTGTTATGTGGTGAGGCTAATGGCTAAGCTAGGCTAATGGCTAAAGCTAACGGCTGAGCTAACGGCTGGCTAATAAGGTCAAGCTAGCATCTTCACATCCGTTGACAACAAGCCTTTGAACCGGAAGTCGTTCTAAGCTAAGGTAGGCTAGATGGCTGAAGCTAACGGCTGGCTAGGCTATAAGGGTCAAACTAGCAATTACATATCCGGCGTCAACAAAGATTGAACCGGAAGTCGTCCTGTGTATAATGTTTTTATATTGTTTAATCTGTAGAATAGCGCTTACATTGGATCAAAGTTCTGTTGCGGGTTGACGTCGTCATAACGCTGACGTCGCAGACTGCTATAATGGTCGGTGAACGGAATAGACTGCCGTTTGAGCTCATAGCTAATGCTAAGCTAGGCTGGCTATTACATGCTAAGCTAGGCTGACAAGCTAACGAACGTTACTGGAAGCTAATGTAGCTAATGCGACTACTGTTATGAATGGCGGACTGTGTAAGCATGGCTAGTTTAGCTAAGGCTACCTAGCGATGCTACATGCTAAGGTGGCTACCCAATGCTAATGTTGTGAATGGATGGGTTGTACTGTTGTGTGAACGTTATGATATTGATGCGTCGTGTATGTGAATGTGTGTTGTACTTGCAGTGTGATTGTGTGAACCTACAGTGTTGTTTAATATCCAGTTGGCAATGTGATTATGGTTAGGAATTCGGTGGGCCGTGGAAAGCCTGCGCATGCGCACTGAGTGTATGAGTGCATATGTGTGGGGCGGAAGCCGTCGTGGTCAGTAAAGATGGTGTTTGGTTAAAAATGCAGTAGGGGCAGTAGAGGCCAGCTTATGCTCCCCACTGAGTTGCTCCCAATTTTCATCTTTCACTCTCATGATATTTTATCTTTAATATCACAGTAACTCCAGGGCTAAGGTTGAATACATTAATAGCAAATTAGATTGATAAGCAGTAATAGTAATTGATAGTGATATAGTCTGTAAGTAACACATAAGAATAATATATATTATATCCCATCTTTTTCCTTCTCTCACACTCTCTTTCTCTCTTTAAATTGCTCTGTATTACTAATTGCATAGGCAGTTTATATCTTTCATAGATGCTTGCTTATTCCTAGAAGGTTAATCTCATTCCCAGACATTTGGGGAATGGGTAAAAGTGGCTTGATAAATTCATCAACTCAATTTGTTATGATTTGATAGTTTTTATTTTTTTTAACAATGCACCTATAGCACACACTCAGATATTTTTTCCTCTCTCTATGTTTTCTATAATGCTATGGTTGTGCAGCAACAGCTGATGATAGTGTTTAGAGCCCTGTAAACTGGACCAGGGGAAACTAAATTCTGCTAGTTAATCCTAATTTCTGATTGCATAGGATTGGGATAGTGTTATTATTCATTTGGGGGCCCCCCCCCCCTCCCTCCGTCTCTCCCTCCCCCCCCCCTCCTCCCTCCGTCTCCCCCCCCCCCCCCTCCTCCCTCCGTCTCTCCCTCCCCCCCCTCTCCTCCCTCCGCCCCCCCCCCCCCTCCTCCTTCCGTCTCTCCATCTCTCTCTCTCTCCCCTCTTCCTTCTGTCTCCCTCTCTCCCTTCCTCCCCTTTTTTCCCCTCCTCCCTCTTTCCCTCCCTCTCTCCCTGCCTACCCCCCCTCCCCCTCCTCCCTCCCTCTCTCCATCTCTCTCTCTCCCCTCTTCCTTCTGTCTCTCCCTCTCTCCCTTCCTCCCCTTTTTTCCCCTCCTCCCTCCCTCCTTCCCTCCCTCTCTCCCTGCCTACCCCCCCTCCCCTCCTTCCCTGGTTCCATACACACTTGCCCTTCAAAATGGTTGTAGGTTGTGTTGGGGTTAGGATGTTTTTCCCCGTTCAGAAGCCCTTCCATCTCCCTGCCTGGCCCTGGGGGTTGTATTCAGCTTTGGGTGTTGGATGTTTGTTTAGACTGGGTGTACGAGGTCGAGTCGGGGTTTGTTATGAAGCGAATGTTTTATTAGTTTAAGGTTTGTTTGGGGCAGTTGATGAGGGGGCATGGGATATGTGTTTTTTTTCATTTAGACAAGGTACCAGCTCCCTACTCCCCCCACTGAGGTGACAGGGGTATGGCTATGGGAAGAAATACACTTCTCATTTTCAGCTTGAGTTTGTACGTTGGTTAGGGAGCGGGTAGGCTCCCCGAACCTTAGCCAACAACAGGCGGCAGTGGAATCGGAAGATTCCGTGGACACGTTAAACATACATATAGTAGCTGGGGAGATACTGAATGGCCCCCGTGTCTAGAAGGTGACCAACATCTTACTGTGTTACCGTCTAGTCGGCCCAGGAAACGTCGCATGTAAGGAAATGTGGGCACTGGGTGGTACGTGGATGACAATCCACACCTAGTAGCGGGGCAGTGCGCCGGAGGGGGCAAAGCACCTGCTGTGAACAGGCTAGGCTGGTGAAAACGGCAAAGTTTCCATACCCATAGCCAGAGGTGGGACCAAGTCATTGTTTTGCAAGTCTCAAGTCAGTCGCAAGTCTTGGTACTCAAGTCCCGAGTCAAGTCCCAAGTCAAGACAGGCAAGTCCCAAGTCGGGTCCCAAGTCAAGACTGACAAGTCCCAAGTCGAGTCCCAAGTCCTAACCTTTAAGTTTCGAGTCCTAAACAAGTCATAATACGTGTTTCACCAAAAAGTTTCATTATCAACTTGTTGGCAAAACATAATCTAATTTCTATAAATGTAATAATATTCAGAATCAGTCTTACAACTAGATACAATTGGGCAAGAGCTGCTTGAAAACCAGTCCAGGGCCCTCATTCATCAACGTGGACGTAGAACTTGACCTACTTCCACACGTAAGCACGGAATGTAGAACTAGCGTACGCACAGGGAAGTCGGCATTCATCACACGTGCGTACGCAGGCTCTATGGTCCTCCGTGTTGATGAATACCACTTTGTTCTACCGTCAATGCTCGTGCATGATTATCCATATATGGTCATGAAAATGAGGAAACACCCCCCATGGGATGTGAAATAATGGACGGACCCGAGCGGAACCCTGAGAAACTCCACGAAGATTGTTCACTGCTGTCGAACCAAGAAGACACTATTGCGTATTGTGGGATAAATAAAAGGCGGACTCGTAAAAACGGTGATGTCAGATATCAACGGCTCCCTAAGACCATTGCTGCAATTCTGCCTGGACAGCTCAAAATACTAATAAAGACCGTTCGTTGACCACTGTTTGGCGTTGGTTGTGTGTCATTATAACCGTGCTGTAATATGAATGCCTTTATTAGTTGTGTTCGATTGGCTATATGATTTTTAGATGCATCTATTTTGTTGTCGGCTAATAAAGACTGCGCTGGAATATGACTGCCTTTTCCCGTGTTGTTTGATTAATACCCCAGGGATTAAAGTTCTCCTCAATTTTATTCCAAATCGCGATGGATCTCCCGTCAATTTTCTACCTGCTGCATATGATTTCTAGAGGCATACTACAATCTATTTTGATGTCAGTATTGGGTAGCCTATATAAACAATATAATACGAGAGCATATACAAGAACAATGAATCTCACTGCATGTATGATAGCCTGCCTTTCAATACATGAACTTGAATCCCATCATATACATAGTCTGTCCACTATAGTGTCATTGCAATGCGTTTTCTATTCTTTCTTATACAGTAAAAAGGGGGAAGAACACTATATTCATATGACTTGTATTCTGCTTACAGCTTCGAAGTTCCACTTGTTTCGTGTAACGTAAAGCCTTTTAAATATAATCAAAACGTTCCCGTGTTTCTGCGGTCTGCGCAGAATAATAACGAGTTGAGCTTTATGATTTATGATGAATTGAAAATGGGGGACCCTGATGTAAACAAGACGAAAGTTGGTCTGCATCCCCAATTAACAATTGTATGTACTGAGCTGTACTGTACTGTACCCATTCTGCAATCTGTTAATAAACTTTTCAATCAATCAATCAATCAAGCTACGCGGAGCGCAGTCCGTCAGTAGCCTACACCCCGTATATTCCGATAACGCTATATAAACCATGCTGCATTCATTCTGAGAGAAAGATCTATTATTCCAAATGCTATTTATAGGGTTTTGACCATAATTACACTACTGTTGCTATTTTACAATGAACTATAATGAACTACGGTTCGTACAGAACGTGCCAGTGTTATTATGCACAGAAGCTCATTTCCTTGTTGTAATAATATATTCTACCACTGGGCGCTAGGTACGCCAGGTCTGACCTGTGCGTAGATGTAAGCACGAAGTCAAGTTCAAGTTGAAATTGATGAATCCCACTCTTTGCTTAGAAATGATCGTACGCACAGGGTAAGCACAGATCTGTGCGTAGAACACGTTGATGAATGAGGGCCCAGGAGTATATTGAGAAAAAAAAGAATAAGGATCACCATATCCATTTTAAAGGTAGGATAACAATAATCAACATATTGCCTTCCCACTTGGACCAATCATTTATTTAACGTCTGCCTGCCCTGTATATACAGTCTAATGAGTCTATGGCACATCATCCATAATAGCAGACCTTGGTTCAACTAACTAGTCTACCTTAACCCTTTATCAATTATGGGGTATAAAGAATCTGTACTGAAATGACAAGGCATCTCTGCATTTCATATATTAGGTAGTTTATTAGGTATTAGAATTAGGTAGGGCCTAATTCGTGTGCGAGTTCTCTCTCTCTCTTGGATAAAATAACAAACTCAGCAAGGCCAACGGCTTCTCTGTTACAGTGGGTGACAATATTGTCACAAGGAAAGATGAAATTACCTACCTGGGTTCCATCCTGTTGACAAAATGGCAACCAATGTAATAAAAAAAAGTCAACCAACGAACTTGATTCTTATACCGTATCTCCTCACTGGTAAACAAGAATACCTTGAAGACTAACAGGAGCACTCATTCAAGGGTACTACGACTATGCTTGTACCTCATGGTACCAAAGCACCTCAAAGGCACTAAAAACAAGATTACAAACATCACAAAACAAACTGGTCAGACTACTGCTTGACCTTACCCCTGCCCATTTTGACAACCTAGGATGGCTTAGAGTACAGAGTACATCAACTTGCAATGGGCCTGGTCTACAAGATACACTACCACCATGTACATGTCGAAATACTTCCCAAAGGTCAGTGAATTCCAGGACCACAACACCAGAGGGAGTTCCACAAATCATGTTCAACCCAGATTCGTCTCAAACAAGGGACTAAACACGTTCCGCAATTATGCCACAACAATGTGGAACGCCCACAGCTGTAAAATAATGTAAATCCCTACCCTCCTTCAAAACCGCTCTCAAATAGCACCTACGGGTGGCTGCAATTAAAAACTGGCCCCTGTAAATGAGCAACCCCCCCCCACCCAACCCCCTCCAATGTAGTTTCTTCCCCTTCGAATGTAGTATATATTTCTGTTTCTTATGATCTATGTCTCTTATACAATACTGTATACTTGTATGTCATAAATGTCTTGATAAAACAGTACTGTATAGCTGTATGTCATAAGTGTCATGATGAATTGAAAATGGGGGACCCTGATGTAAACCAGATGAAAGTCTTTCTCTGGCCTGCATCCCCTTAACAATTGTGTGTATTGAGCTGTACTGTATTGTACCCATTCTGCAATCTTACAATTTTCAATCAATCAATTTTTTTAAGGTGCAGCATTAATGTTAGGCTTTCATCAAGCGAGACATTGCTGATTGTTTATAAACCAAGTTACATACCGTTATTTATGCAGCTTCAAATGTAGTTGGAAGTTGTTGCGTCTCCATCTGTGATTTTCTGCAATTCGTTTTTTGTTGACCACCACATTTTTATAAGCAAACGAAGCAATATTTGGTATAATTTCCCACTGGATCCGTTGTTCTTGACGTTGAATGAATGAATGAATGAAAACTTTATTAACAGATTGCAGAATGGGTACAGTACAGTACAGCTCAATACATACAATTAAGGGGATGCAGACCAGAGAAAGACTTTCGTCTTGTTTACATCAGGGTCCCCCATTTTCAATTAATCATAACTTACTTCTTCTCTGGCGCAAATTGATTGGATGCTGTCGGATTGTTTCAAACAAAGTGGGCAGAAGATATGATCTTTGAGCCAAGACACAAATTACATTTAACTAAAACGATCTTTTCTTTGGCTCGACAAAAGAGAAATTGACTTGTGACAATATCCATCTGTAAAAACGCGACTAGTGGGGGCTGCCATGACGGTCAAATAGTAAACACCCCACAGCACAGCGTGTCTCCGCGAGTAGGGTCCAGCTGCAGCGCCTGAGAATCCTCTCAAGGGGCAAGCCTGTGGCAGCCATGAACCTACTACTTTCTATATAGCAGCTGGGAGGTGCGCTGTTTTAAGTGAGCGGCGAGCGTGTGTTATTGGATTGATTGATTGATTGAACATCTGAGCTGCTTCTATAGAAAGAAGGTTCGTGGCTGCCACAGGATTGCCCAGTGAGATGATTCTCCGGCGCTGCAGCTGGTCCCTATTGGTCTCAGACCGGAGAGGAGAACTGCGCTGCAGCTCGCTACCAATCTACATAAAAATAACGCAGTAACTAACGAACCATTCAGTATTTAATATAACTTATCTTTGGGCATGGAGGAAGCCAAGGTATCAAGTCTTCTCAAGTCAAAAGGCTCAAGTCCAAGTGAAGTCACACGTCATTGGTATTAAAGTCAAAGTCGAAGTCAAAGTCTTTTTTGATTTGGTCAAGTCAAGTCCAAAGTCATCAAATTCATGACTCGAGTCTGACTCGAGTCCAAGTCATGTGACTCGAGTCCACACCTCTGCCCATAGCTAAGTGGGATGGGGATCAGACCGTCGGTTTCAAAACTGAGTGGCTGATAGGTACTACGGACAGTCAGCAGCTTGGGGTCCTGACTTGATGACGGACTGTGAGATCGCTATCGACTGCGTCACCAGCCGGTCAGAGAGCATTATGGCAAGTTGTTCATAAATGCATCTGGCTCAATGTACAGTCAGGCCACAATAAGCCGAAATCGAATGCGTTATTAGGCGAGTTGTGCTTCTGTAATCAGCAGGTTTGAAAAGAGCCACTGGGAAGCAGAGGGGTAAGGGGTGTCGATTCAGAGGAATCTGGATTGTCACTCCTAAGATTGGAACGGGACCCAGCCTAACACTGCGCCCGAAGGTAAAATAGAGAGGGGGGCCGGTGTAGGAGACAAGGCGGCCCTGAAAAGCCGGTTGTCCCACGCTTTGCACCTCCTAAACTCATTTGGGGAGAGGTGCATCTAAGAGGGGAAGGAGTGCATCCGAACGGGAGAATGGTACTCTTAACTGGAGGGAGGTTGAAGGGTCAAAGCGATTGTGCGATTTGTAGTGTGTTAGTGGGGGTTGGAGGAGTACTTGGAACAGGGTTGGCTTTACGCCAGGTTGTGTGTGTTTTTAGTTGGATGAAGGGGTTGTTATTATGTATGTGAGAGTGGGTACCGTATGGGCACTGGCCTGTCTGGGTACAAGTATGGGGGGACGGTATTTGTAATATTCCTTATAGAGGGAGCCGAGGGTTTTTTCGTTCAGGATCGATACTGAGGGGAAAATGCTTTGGGCTGAGAGGTGGCAGGCCTTTGAGAAGTCGAGGGTCTGTGGGGATATTACTGTAGTATGGTGTTGGCATCTATGAGTTTATGACATGGACGGCTGGGCACTGTACAACGATCGAGGATTTGGTGGTATAAGCCGCTAAAAATTTATTTTGTCCTTGGTAGATGTTGGTGGATGAAATCAACACCAAAAATTTGGTGTTGAAGGGGGAAATGTGTTTATTAATTATGTAAATGATGTGGGATGAAGTATGTGAGGAAAGGATAAAATGTAAATGTAGATTGTAATGTAGGAAGAAGTACATTTTTGATTTCCCATAGCAGGTTTTGAGGAGCAAACAAAAAGCAAGAAGAAAAGGTTAACGTTACATTTACACATAGTCATCTAGTTAATGAGGTCATTCAAAGTATTTTATGAGATCAAAATGACAAATTCATCAAGGCAAAATTAAATTTGAACAGATGAAGGACCATATCCATTAGAAAGGTTTAGACATTGATAAGCTGTGTGGAACTAATTCTCATTGTCTAAAGGAGGACCATCAATGTACCGGAACGGACGGGAGAGGTTGATGCAAATTTGTATTCCCCAGAGATTCGTGTGAGAGGATACACGACAAGTGGTTGGAACATCCAGTTTTCCGATTGGACAACGGACAAAACGAAGCTAAGGCCGTGTCGTTATGTTCAAATAAATTGCACCAAATCTCTCTAAGTGTATTAGTATAGAGACGCCCGACATTTCCATGCGTAAAATAATGATGGAATGAAAAGGGAAATACCACTGATATTAAGTGTGTGTGTTTTTTCTTTCTTTCTCCACAGTTGCTCGGCGAGGACAGAGGCAGTTCTGACGATTCCAACTCCAAATGGGAAAAAGTGGCTATTGAAAGCCTTGGTATAGTATGAATGATAAGAAACTTATCAATTCCTGTCTGCACCAGTAAAAATCTGAGAGTGTGAGTGATTTTAACTCAAGTTGGTAAAAATAGTTTTAAACACAGAGAAACTTGTTTTTCCAAATGGTAATATTACGAGTGGTTGAAAGGGTGTGAATGTCAAATGTAGAGCAAGTTCACCTTGGTGAAACTTTGTTAGGAGCAACTAGAAGCGTAAATAAGATAACAAAAACAAGTGTTGACAATCAGTCTATTTCAATAACCTGTAGTATAACAAGTAGAGGTGATTTAGAAATGGCCAAAAATAGTCAGGCCAATAGTGGGGAAATGCCAATAACCTCTGCAGACACCCCCCAGATAGACTTTACCAGTGATGATAATCTGATTGAGTGGGATGGGATGGACTTCTCTCAGATGACCAGTACGATAGAGGGACTTGAAATGATGACTTTGACTCCAACACAGGGGGTCATTGAGGAGGGACAAACAGAGATAACTTTTACTCCAACCAGTGTCAGTCGAGCAAGAGTCGACAGGGCCTATCCACGCTGGACTAACCATTTCAGGTAACTACAAATTGTCGAGAGGACCGAGATATAGACAGTGGAAGGCTGCATTGAAACGGCAGTCCCAAGAGGCCCACCCTGGCCTTACGGCTGGAACAGAGGCTGGACAAGGGTTGGGGACACAGCCCACCAGTTTCCCTTGTCCAGACCTCCCGCAACACCAGAGCCAGAATGAGAGGCGTGGCCCGGTGACGGGGAGTCAGACCGCCAGCGCAAGAATGGAGGAGGAGAGGCAGACCTGCCTCTCTCAAGAACGACAGAGAGCGTTTATAGAAGCGTTCGAACGACATGAGACAGTTCGTAGAGACCTGATGGAGAGACAGCGGGCTATAGATCGAGCCGCGCACGGGATGGAAGTACTAGAGCAAGAACTGGCTAAAAAGAATTAACTGCTGAGTGATGTGATTTGTGAAGTAATGTTTCGAGCTTCAGAACTAGGGCGCCGTGATCAAACAATGCCACGTGCTCCGTTGCCCGGACAGGGAGCTGGGCAGCAAGGGCATTGTGACAGGTACCACAGGAGGGGTGAGTTTCCAAGCCCCTCCCCACAACAGGCCCAAGGGGCAGCGGCTGAAAGGAACAGGTATGTGCCTCTCTCCTCCATACAGCAGGACCTGCCAGGAGAAGACCGAAGAGGTGTGGGCCTGTCGGGAACTGTGGGAGACCAGCTGAAAGTATGCTGGAGTTGTGGTGAATTGGGACACCTGGCCAGATCATGTGGCAAAGGGGAGCGGGCCCAAAGAGGGACCGTTGGAGGAAAAGGCCGTGGAGGTAATGGCAGAGAGCAAGGACAGAATCTGGGGCCGACAAACCTGCTAAGGGTGGTACCAGGGCCATCCGATTACAGGCGGGGGGCCCACTGGGCCCCACAACGAAGGGAGCAAGGACAGACATGCTGGACCTGTGGGATGTTGGGTCATTATCAAAGGTCGTGTCTGCAGAGGCCACAGGCTGAATAGAACGAGGAGGAAATGCATAGGAGACGCTATGCTGCTCAGGAAAATAGAGATAGATATTAAAAAAAATAAAAATGCGACTGAATAGAATAGAAATAAAAAATATATATAGATAAGTTAGATGGTTAGGTTATGTGTCAAGTTACTAAAAACGGCTTGGAAGACTAACTGGTAAGTTGGGGTTGTAACTGGCTGATGCATGCCTAATCGTACTAACAAAAACGGTGGTTAAACAGGAAAAGTGGAACATTTTAATATTAGACAGAGTAATAAAAAAGGACTACTTCAGTAGTGATTAGTAGTGATTATACATACTTGATCCAAGGGTGGTCAAGAAGATATAAAAAAAAAAAAAAAAAAACATGCGAGAATATATAAAGAGGGGTTTATTTCTTTTATTTTCTTTCCTAGTGTTTACAGGGGTATTTATGCCTCTAAATGGTAGTTTGATTCTGTTTGATGGGTGTGTTGCATGATGACACTCACAATTTTCGTTTATTTTTTTTGGCATTTTTCTTTGTTTTTGTTTCTTTTCTCTATTCTTTCTTAGGAACTGACGGGCTGGGAGGGATCTCTCGCCAGTCAGGATAGCAGGTTGGTGGTGACACAGCGGGACTGGTAGGAAATGTCTATATGATGAGCTGGAAACGGGGAGAGTGGACTAGAGCTGGTTCATGATTTTGTTTTCCGCTCGTTGAGAGTCCAGATGTAGAATCTGGGAGGTTGTGTCACGTTTTGGGGTGTGGTAAGAGTTGGGGAAACAGGGTTCTCTGTACATAGATAAGCTCTGTAGGTTTTGGACGCCATTGGCCAAATAGTTTTTGTGTAAGGTGTGCAAATTGATAATTGGCTTATGGGGGACTCTGTGACGGCTTGGTGGAGGCTGGCAGAGTGTGTGGAAGATGTGTGTTTAAGGGGACTGTGGTTTGTTACCATGCATGTAGGATCTGTTGGTGAATAGGACTCGTCAGAGCTGGCTGTCCAAACCGAGGAAACTGTCTGGAAATAAAGTATGATTGTGTAATAATGGATATTTCACTCTCAAGGGTGGAGTAGTGTTGTGTTGAACTTGAGACATTTGATCTAGGTAAATAGTACAGCACAAAAATAAATGAGAGAAAGGTGATTTAATTGAATAATAACCAAAGGAGCCGTGGAATAAATAGATAAGTAAATTGGGAAAAATGTATTGTCAATGCAGAACAGTAGAGGAATGTATCTGAAGCGGAAAATGTGATCTTCCAATCAATTGTGTGTTGTAAATAACAAATCCAAAAAGCAATAAAAGGACAGAGGGAAAATTATTTCCTTCTGTGGAGATCGGAGCAGTACCAAGGCTGCACACAACCAAGAAGGAACAGTGGTTAGCACAAATCCAAAGGAATGTACGCGACCACAACAAGTTAGCAGTAAAAACCTCAGAGGTATACTGCCCTGTCAAGGCAGACCGCAGTAACTTCCAAACAGTGAAACTGAGAAAAATGGCTTTAAAGTTTTTTGACTTGCCATCCAAAATGTGTTATAGGTAGATAGATGATAGTACCCAGATTTAACATGTATTAATGAAGTAATCTTTAGGCATTCAAAAATATGACGTAATTATTTTAATTAACCCCAAAAAAGCAGATACTGCACTCTGCTGCACGATTTCCTTAAATAATTATACAGGTAATGTACAGGCAAAGTGCAGTAACTTCAAATACAATGTTGTTTTCCCTCCAGCTTTCATAACTTAACCTAGCCATTTTATTTGGATCATCATCATTCCAATATATTCAGGTGTTAAATTTCATTTTCAAAATGGCTAGGTTAAGTTATGAAAGCTGGAGGGAAAACAACATTGTATTTGAAGTTACTGCACTTTGCCTGTACATTACCTGTATAATTATTTAAGGAAATCGTGCAGCAGAGTGCAGTATCTGCTTTTTTGGGGTTAATTATAATAATTATCATATCATATTTTTGTATGCCTAAAGATTACTTCATTAATACATGTTAAATCTGGGTACTATCATCTATCTACCAACACAAGTCAAATGGCAAGTCAAAACACTTTAAAGACACTTTTCACTGTTTGGAAGTTACTGCGGTCTGCCTGGGTTTTGAGTGTGATTTTGTAGTTACTGCAGTTTTTAAAACCCCATATCTCCAAAACTGAGCGACATAAACATCTGAAACTTGGTCACAAGATAAAACATTTATTGACAAGGTCAATTTCACTCATAACTAAATTTTGACTTTTTTCGAGTTACTGCGGTTAGCCTTGACAGGGCAGTATAGATGAGGGATAAAAATGACAGGGTTGAAAGCTAAAGATAATCTAGACCTCAGTGGTCCTTGGAGGAAATTGTATATATTTTTTTGATTGCTCTCCCTCGTTTCTTAGAATGTTAATCTTTTTGTGGGATGTATTAATCTTTTTCTTTCAGAGTCAGACACACAATCTAGACACATTTGGATATTACACAATAAGTATAGTAAATAAAACAAAAAAGCTGATATGGGGAGATGTCTTCTTTGTATAGAAGGACTGCCCTAGTCTTGGTGTCGTTAAACATAACTGATGATGATGTGTGTGAAAGTCAATAACGAGGGAGGGGGGATGAATGCAAGGAGAATTTGTACTGTACAGAAGGAAACTGTTTTTTTTAAGTTCTTTGTATTTTTTTGATTTTTTAGGTGACTTTGCTAAGGTTAACATATTATTGTATCTGTGAGGTACGACCAGTTTGATTGAGAAATTACTATGGGCATATGTGGGTATATAAACCCACAAGGGGGGACTGTGGTATATTCTCAGTCTCAAACTGCTATGAGTTATGAATTATTGTTATGAGTTATGAATTAAGGTTCCCAAGGTCGACTGCTACTGGGAGATAACTGAGAAATGTAAGAATCCAGTGCATTACACCCTAAATATATTCCCTCTGTTAGATGTACATAAGTGCTCTGCTTTTCCCCCAAAGAGTTTATTAACTACATTTCTTCTAGAAGTAATTATAATTGTCAAAGCTAAAGATAAGACACCAATTAGATTTCTATAAAATAAGCAAAACTAATAATATAGTGGGATCAAAAAGGTCAGGCAAATCTGGAGTCATACTGACTGGTCTACTTTGCTAAAAGGACAGGTTGAGACAAAGCAACATGCTTAATTTAGCATACAGTCTCTTCCCCCACGCTTGTGGGTAGTAAAACAATACAAACTAAGCCACTCGATGGCTAAGATTAGAATTTCTATAGGGGGGTCTGTTTACTAAGCAAGAGTAGAACAATAGGAACGGCCCCCTCAGGCACTCAAACTGATACTAAACAGGACATTCTATAGATACAGCTGCTCTCTAGGAGGGGCAGGAAGAATCCTCTTCCTCATCTCCTCTTATTCAGACCCGGGTCTGACCCTTTAGCTCAGTTGGTTAGTGTAAACTACAGTCAACCAGCACCTGCTAATGGGTCTGACCCTTTAGCTCAGCTGGTTAGTGTAAACTACAGTCAACCAGCACCTGTAGTTTACACTAACCAACTGAGCTAAAGGGTCAGACCCGTTAGCAGGTGCTGGTTGACTGTAGTTTACACTAACCAACTGAGCTAAAGGGTCAGACTCGTTAGCTCAGTTGGTTAGTGTAAACTACAGTCAACCAGCACCTGCTAATGGGTCGGACCTTTAGCTCAGCTGGTTAGTGTAAAAGAAAATCTGTTGCTAAGCAATATCTATGCTTGATACCCCCCACTGACTTCCAGCATGCTTAGCATAATGCTAACTAATGCTATGATTTTCTGCTTCCAATATCTCATTAACCACAGCATTAGTGCAAGTACTTTTTGGAAGGACTTCTTAAAGACGTGAACTATCCATTTTAGAACCCATGGCCAAATGGGTACATATAAAATGGCACCATAACATATAATATGATAGAAGGAATTTGATTATCGCTTCACCAAAACTGACCTGTGAAGGCTTGGTGTTGATTCCTTGAGCAGAACCGTGGTAGATCTAGACCTTCCCTGCCCCTCTGTCGTCGTAGGGAGCTCCGACAGCGATGTCTGTGTGAGAGAAGAGGGATGCTGGGTCATTAACTCATTCAGTGCCAGCTATTAGTCTTGGCCTTGTAGCTAACGTGCCAGGTTTCCATTACATATTTTCACTGTGCGTCACTATGTTTGGAGAGCTATTCTATATTATAGCTATGGGGACAATACTATGGTCATTTGACAGTGACTTTCTTCCGTCCAAGATGCAAAAAAGAGATAATTCTTTCATGCATACGTTCGCGCGTTATCCCGTGGTGAATATAAGTATAGTTTAGGAGTGATCCGGGATAATTCATGAAACGCTGAGTTATAGGGCGCTACGTGTATTCTACTATAAGCGTTGGCGTTTCTTGCCTGGACACGCTACTATTTCCAAATAAAATGTATATAATAGGTATTATGTTTCATCATGAATGCATGAAAGGGGGGGATATCGTTTCTGATGCTTTTATTGCGAGTAACGGCATTCGTTTTGAACACTAAAAACACTGATCAGCTGAATCTGTATGAAAACATTACACGATCAAGCTGGAATTGACGTCAGATAGTCCTTAACTCTGATCAGGGGTATTCCAAAAAGAATATTCCAATTGTTTGATCGCCATCTGGTCCACGACATAACCCACCACAACACATGCATCAGGGGCATTTGACACGCTTCAATGCGATCGGGCGAACCGCCTGACCCAGAAAACTGCACCCGGAGGGATTTGAATGTAACACAGGGTAAGATATAAGGTTTCAAAGGGTGCTCGATACTGCCGTCTAGCAGGATGCGGCCGGTATTGCACTTTGGCGATCTCAGACTCATTTCCTATATGGTAACACCGAGGTCCCTGGATGAATAATAAATAAAAATATCGAATAGAAGAATAAACGACCAAAACCCAGAGATATCTCGGGTCTGGCAGCCAACGCATGGCTAGTTAACCCCGGGTTTGGCAATTAAAGAGTTAAGGGCCACACGGTCTACACCTGTTTTTAATGATGTTTCAACGAGGAGTATCATCCGTGAGTCCCACTCTGCCAGATCACTATCCATTTTGACGGACAAAGTTTGGAGAGGAGGAACGTTTGGAACGGACACAGGCGACAGGTAGAGCAGTCTGGTAATCCCGTAGGTTCCCGGTTCGATTCCCACTCCTTGAAGTGTCCTTGAGCAAGACACTTAACCCCCTAATTTCTCCCGATGTGCAGGTTGGCACCTTGCATGGTTGCCTCTACCATGTGTGAGTGAACGGGTAAAATGTGAGGAACAAATTGTAAAGCGCTTTGGATAAAAGCTGCTATATAAATGCAGCCATTTACCATACGTCGCTGTTCTTAGCAAAGCTGCGGTTTCTGCAAACGTGTGATAACGTTATCTAGGTTGTAATTAAAACCAAAAACCAATGGACAGCAATAGCCTCCGTCTGTTTTATCTCTTTAATGGATCAGTGTGGCCGCTCAATCAGAGTCGACAAAAAGAGGCCTAATGTTGTTTTTACTTAATAGCGAACGTGAGATAATCCAACAAGCGAGCTAGCTAGATGCTGTCATTGCTAACAGCTAACGCTAGCGGACCAGGCTAATGTATTTTCGGGAACAAAAGCATTCATTTCTGAAGGTTACATCGCTGATGCTTGAAATGTGTGAGCTTAGTGAAACAACATGGTAAACGTAAAAAAAATAAAAACGTTGCTACCATGAAACATCTCCGGTCTCTCTTTATCTTTTCTGTTCTCCCAGCTGTTAACTACCTGGCTAGTGAGCTGTACCCAATAGGGTCCCCTCAATATACTACACTGTGCTGGTAAAAACAAGGGGAAATATATTTTTGAGACAAAACGATAGTTGCATAAACAATTCAATAAAAAATTATTACTTAACAACAAATGTCCCTCGGTGTTGGTGAATATGCTAATGAGCATGCTCATGAATACGCTAATGGTATGCTAA
Source organism: Notolepis coatsorum (assembly GCF_963971535.1). Taxonomy (NCBI): domain Eukaryota; kingdom Metazoa; phylum Chordata; class Actinopteri; order Aulopiformes; family Paralepididae; genus Notolepis; species Notolepis coatsorum. The sequence continues at coordinate 158,090,128 of NC_140169.1, read as the reverse complement.
TGTGTCCCACCTTGAAAGGAGTCCTGGTTGTCGTCGCCAGGTCCTGCCACCTGGTGGAGGCAGGAGGGAAGGAAACCATGGGTGAGCTGTACAGGTTTTAAACAGAGTATTACTTCATCTGTACATGTTTTTAACAGTGTTACTTAATCTTTGTTTTTGTATTTTTTTTTTTTTTTTTTTTTTTTTTATTCTTTTTTAAACAAACATATAAACAAACATGACAACACACGATAAGATATACAAGCATTAATTGTCAGGGCACATCCAATGAGATCACCTTTTGGTTAGTTGTTTTATATAAGATATACCCATAATACCTGTTATCTAAAAAAAAAACCTACATACATATGCTCAGCTCGAACCCCCCCCTCCCGGACCCCACCTTGAGAAGTACCTCCACTATCCCTCGCACCTAACCAGACACTACCATTATAAGCTAGCTTTTATTCTCTCCACCACTTCTAACCACATTGACATTTTGGATTCATTGAGACCCAGAATTCTTGCTGTAGATATTTCATGGTAAATTACATCGAGATATGTAAGAAACCAAACTTTACGGCACATTTTTTCCGGTTGAAACCAGCGTGATGCGATCAGCTTTTTGGCTACTGTGATACCCGATAAAACCAATCTCTTTAGCTGTGGATTTACTGCAAACTCAAAAACATCATTCAACAGCAATACCGAGGGGTGTACAGGTATATTCCAAGATACGAGTTTTGATATTTGTTGGGTCACATCTTTCCAGAATGCCTTAACTGGTGAGCAGTCCCAATACATGTGCATAAATGTCCCTTCGTCCCCATTTGTACATTGGGTGCATTTGGAATCTTGTTTGAGCCCCATTCGGCACAGTCTTATAGGAGTCAAGTATGTCCTGTGAATATAGTTAAGATTGATTTGTTGATGATCCGGGTTCCTTGATGTAAGTCGGACATTTGCCCAGGCTCCTTGCCAATCAAAGTCATTTTCCAGGTCTGGTATATCCCTCCTCCAGACAGAGTCAAGTTGGAGGGTTTCATACGAGGACGTTAGTAATTGATGATAAAATTCTGAAACAAAACCTCTCGATGTCTCTCTTGAGTAGAAGAATTTGTGGTATCTGTGGTGTTCAATTGGTCTGTCTAATGGAACACCGTGAGACTTCAAACATAGCTCTAACTGTTTGTGAAAAAGCCATGTGGACTTGGTGAGATTAAATTTTTTGCGTATTTCTTTATCACTACAAAAACCCTGTTTGTTAAAAACATCCCCTAATGAGTGTATGCCTTGCTCTTCCCATATAGGGAATCTTATAGGTCGTTTTCCAATTAGGAGAGCATTGTTATTGAATAAGGGAGTATGATTGTGCCATTCTTGTGGGTTAGGATTTTTTTTTTGTGATTCACGCCATATCCGGATCGCATGAGTAATTATGGGGCCAAATTTTCGTTCACAGTGCTTGATTGGTAGTTTAGTGTATGCTATGTCCTTCAGTCTATGTGGGGCTACTATGTTTTCTTCTATTTTTCTCCAAGATGCTAATGCTTGGGAGTCAAACCATGTTGTCAATGGACTTAATGAGTACGCCTTAAAATATAGGAAAAAATCTGGAAATGCCATGCCACCATCTGCTTTATTTCTCTGTGCGGTGGATCTTTTTATACGTGGTGGTTTGTTATTCCAAATAAATTTGTATGTGGAGGAGTGTAATCTTTTCCAGTAACCCTCTGGAGGGGGTAACGGTAGCATTGAACAGAAGAAGTTGATTTTAGGTAGTACATCCATCTTAACTATTGATATCCGTGCTTGTACTGTGTTCTTAAGTTTTGCCCATCTATCAAGGTCGTCTTTGATTTTGTTTTGGATTTTTGTGTAGTTGTGCTTCACCGTTTGTCTTATGGTAGGGAATATTTCCACTCCCAAGCATCTAAAATGTTTTACCATCGGTATCTGTCCTGGGAGGGTTGTATCTTTTTTTGCAGGGGTGTTAAGTGGAAGGAAAGCCGACTTCGGCCAATTTATCTTAAATCCCGATAAATCACCAAAGTCCTCAATCAACTTGAGCAGATGAGGCAATGTGGTGTTGGGGTTTTTCATGAACAATATTACAACGTCCGCATATAAACAAATTTTTTGTTGTGTGCCCTTGATTACGATAGGTTCTATGGATTGGGATTGTCTTATATATTGTGCTAAAGGCTCTAATGATAGATTGAACAGTCCGGGACTAAGAGGACAACCCTGTCTGGCAGAGCGTGATACCGGAAATATTTCAGAGATGATTGTGCCTGTTGTAATCATGGCCGATGGGTCTTTGTATAATACTTTAATCATATCGATGAATCCTTTTCCTAACCCCATCCTTTCTAGCACTGCCCACAGATACGACCATTCCAGCCTGTCAAGTGTTACTTAATCTGTACATGTTTTTAACAGTATTACTTCATCTGTACATGTTTTTAACAGAATATTACTTCATCTGTACATGTTTTTAATAAAATAATGGATTGGATTTATATAGCGCTCTTCTCTGACTGACTGTTGCTCTGACTCAGAGCGCTTCACAGAGTCCATTATTCGTTCATACACAGTCATACCGGTGGTGGTAAGCTACAATTGCAGCCAGAGCTGCCCTGAGGCAGACTCACGGAAGCGTGGCGAATAATCAACGCCTACGGCCCCTCCGACCACCACCAACATTCATTCACATGCATACACATTCATACGAGGCAAGTAGGTTAAGTGTCTTGCCCAAGGACACAACGGCAATGGGATGGACATGGGCTTGAGCGGGATTCGAACCACCAACCCTTCGATCATTGGACACCCCGCTCTACCCCTGAGCCACGCCGCCCCAGACAGAATATTACTTCATCTGTACATGTTTTTAATAAAATAATGGATTGGATTTATATAGCGCTCTTCTCTGACTGACTGTTGCTCTGACTCAGAGCGCTTCACAGAGTCCATTATTCGTTCATACACAGTCATACCGGTGGTGGTAAGCTACAATTGCAGCCAGAGCTGCCCTGAGGCAGACTCACGGAAGCGTGGCGAATAATCAACGCCTACGGCCCCTCCGACCACCACCAACATTCATTCACATGCATACACATTCATACGAGGCAAGTAGGTTAAGTGTCTTGCCCAAGGACACAACGGCAATGGGATGGACATGGGCTTGAGCGGGATTCGAACCACCAACCCTTCGATCATTGGACACCCCGCTCTACCCCTGAGCCACGCCGCCCCAGACAGAATATTACTTCATCTGTACATGTTTTTAATAAAATAATGGATTGGATTTATATAGCGCTCTTCTCTGACTGACTGTTGCTCTGACTCAGAGCGCTTCACAGAGTCCATTATTCGTTCATACACAGTCATACCGGTGGTGGTAAGCTACAATTGCAGCCAGAGCTGCCCTGAGGCAGACTCACGGAAGCGTGGCGAATAATCAACGCCTACGGCCCCTCCGACCACCACCAACATTCATTCACATGCATACACATTCATACGAGGCAAGTAGGTTAAGTGTCTTGCCCAAGGACACAACGGCAATGGGATGGACATGGGCTTGAGCGGGATTCGAACCACCAACCCTTCGATCATTGGACACCCCGCTCTACCCCTGAGCCACGCCGCCCCAGACAGAGTATTACTTCATCTGTAAAGGTTTTTAACAGTATTACTTCATATGTACATGTTTTTAACAGTATTACTTCATATGTACATATTTTTAACAGAGTTACTTCATCTGTACAGGTTTTTAACAGTATTACTTCATCTGTACATGTTTTAACAGTATTACTTCATATGTACATGTTTTTAACAGTGTTACTTCATCTGTACAGGTTTTTAACAGTTACTTCATCTGTACATGTTTTTAACAGTGTCACTTCATCTGTACAGGTTTTTAACAGTATTACTTCATCTGTACATGTTTTTAACAGCATTACTTCATCTGTACATGTTTTTAACAGTATTACTTCATCTGTACAGGTTTTTAACAGTGTTACTTCATCTGTACAGGTTTTTAACGGTGTTACTTCATCTGTACATGTTTTTAACAGTATTACTTCATATGTACATGTTTTTAACAGTATTACTTCATATGTACATGTTTTCAACAGTATTACTTCATATGTACATGTTTTTAACAGTATTACTTCATCTACATGTTTTTAAGTGTTACTTCATCTGTACATGTTTTTAACAGTATTACTTCATCTGTACATGTTTTTAACAGTGTTACTTCATCTGTACATGTTTTTAACAGTGTTACTTCATCTGTACATGTTTTTAACAGTATTACTTCATCTGTACATGTTTCTAACAGTGTTACTTCATCTGTACAGGTTTTTAACAGTGTTACTTCATCTGTACATGTGTTTAACAAAGTATTACTTCATATGTACATGTTTTCAACAGTATTACTTCATATGTACAGGTTTCTAACAGTGTTACTTCAGCTGTACAGGTTTTTAACAGTGTTACTTCAGCTGTACATGTTTTTAACAGTGCTACTTCATCTGTACATGTTTTTAACAGTGTTACTTCATCTGTACATGTTTTTAATAGTGTTACTTCATCTGTACATGTTTTTAACAGTATTACTTCATCTGTACATGTTTTTAACAGTGTTACTTCATCTGTACAGGTTTTTAACAGTGTTACTTCATCTTAGAGCCATATGAAATCCGTTTTATTATTTTCCAAATTCCATTTTATTTTTTCCCAAATTCCATTTTTTCCGTTTTAATATTTCAGAATTCTGTATTTAGCCTTTTATGCTCATTTTACCATCAGAAATAGTGTCTAATAAGTGGGAATGAATAAATGTCCACAATTGAATAAGATATAACAGTCCATTTAATGTTTTTAAGTGCTTCAACTCAGAAATACAGTTCAATTTTACACAATATTTTTCAATTAATATTGTGACAAAATAAAAATACATATTTCAAGTGTAAACAATAGATACAGCTAGCTACTACTGACATTATCACAATGACAATGTCAGTAACCTAGCTATATCTATTATATTGTGATGAAATATAGTAATGCATAATTTAGGCACCTTTAGTTTAGTTTATTTCGTTTATAAAGGACAGTGTATAATGGCAAACGTTTGCATTAAACAAATGGATGAGTGCACCAGATTTAGCAAGAAGCTATCATTTCCATCTATAGTCCTATGTACTGTAACGTTTCATAGCTATTTAAGTTTATTTAGTTTATAAAGGGCAGTGTATAATGACAATAGTTTGCATTAAACAAATGGATGGGTGCACCAGATTTAGCTAGAACTTCTAGAAGCTATCATTTCCATAGATAGTCCTATAACGTTACATAGCTATTTAAGTGTATTTAGTTTATAAAGGGCAGTCGTTTGCATTAAACAAATGGATGGGTGCACTAGATTTAGCTAGAAGCTAAACGTCCTAACGTTATAGCTATTTAATCACAATAGTGTCGCAAGTGTTTTTGCGGGTCCAGTCCACGGAACGTTGACAGAATTAGCAAAACACCTTATCACCGGAGGCATAAAAGTCATTAGGATACTGTTCTGCTCTGAATTGAGGGCTTATTGTGGAATAGTTTAGCTTCTTGACGATGTTAACACAAGCAGCCAGACGCTTGAGCACCGCGGCTGTGTTGTGTGTAACACGCTGTAGCGTCCCCGCCTCCCCGGTCGCGTGTACACCAAACGTTCCACCCAAAAACGAAATTTCAGTCCAGATTAGGCCAAATTCTGCAATATTCCACGTTTTGCAGTTGATTCCATTTTTATTGGTTAATTCCGCGATTCCGTCCGCGATTCCGTGAACGCGGATTTCATATGGCTCTACTTCATCTGTACATGTTTTTAACAAAGTATTACTTCATATGTACATGTTTTCAACAGTATTACTTCATATGTACATGTTTTTAACAGTATTACTTCATCTACATGTTTTTAAGTGTTACTTCATCTGTACATGTTTTTAACAGTATTACTTCATCTGTACATGTTTTTAACAGTGTTACTTCATCTGTACATGTTTTTAACAGTATTACTTCATCTGTACATGTTTCTAACAGTGTTACTTCATCTGTACAGGTTTTTAACAGTGTTACTTCATCTGTACATGTGTTTAACAAAGTATTACTTCATATGTACATGTTTTCAACAGTATTACTTCATATGTACATGTTTTTAACAGTATTACTTCATCTGTACATGTTTTTAACAGTATTACTTCATATGTACATGTTCTTAACAGTGTTACTTCATTTGTACAGGTTTTTAACAGTTACTTCATCTGTACATGATTTTAACAGTATTACTTCATCTGTACAGGTTTTTAACAGTATTACTTCATCTGTACAGGTTTCTAACAGTGTTACTTCATCTGTACATGTTTTTAACAGTGTTACTTCATCTGTACATGTTTTTAACAGTGTTACTTCATCTGTACATGTTTTTAACAGTGTTACTTCATCTGTACATGTTTTTAACAGTATTACTTCATCTGTACATGTTTTTAACAGTGTTACTTCATCTGTACAGGTTTTTAACAGTGTTACTTCATCTGTACATGTTTTTAACAGTATTACTTCATCTGTACATGTTTTTAACAGTGTTACTTCATCTGTACATGTTTTTAACAGTATTACTTCATCTGTACATGTTTCTAACAGTGTTACTTCATCTGTACAGGTTTTTAACAGTGTTACTTCATCTGTACATGTGTTTAACAAAGTATTACTTCATATGTACATGTTTTCAACAGTATTACTTCATATGTACATGTTTTTAACAGTATTACTTCATCTGTACATGTTTTTAACAGTATTACTTCATATGTACAGGTTTTTAACAGTATTACTTCATCTGTACAGGTTTCTAACAGTGTTACTTCATCTGTACATGTTTTTAACAGTGTTACTTCATCTGTACATGTTTTTAACAGTGTTACTTCATCTGTACATGTTTTTAACAGTGTTACTTCATCTGTACATGTTTTTAACAGTGTTACTTCATCTGTACATGTTTTTAACAGTATTACTTCATCTGTACATGTGTTTAACAAAGTATTACTTCATATGTACATGTTCTTAACAGTGTTACTTCATTTGTACAGGTTTTTAACAGTTACTTCATCTGTACATGATTTTAACAGTATTACTTCATCTGTACAGGTTTTTAACAGTATTACTTCATCTGTACAGGTTTCTAACAGTGTTACTTCATCTGTACATGTTTTTAACAGTGTTACTTCATCTGTACATGTTTTTAACAGTGTTACTTCATCTGTACATGTTTTTAACAGTGTTACTTCATCTGTACATGTTTTTAACAGTATTACTTCATCTGTACATGTTTTTAACAGTGTTACTTCATCTGTACAGGTTTTTAACAGTGTTACTTCATCTGTACATGTTTTTAACAGTATTACTTCATATGTACATGTTTTTAACAGTATTACTTCATCTGTACAGGTTTCTAACAGTGTTACTTCATCTGTACAGGTTTTTAACAGTGTTACTTCAGCTGTACATGTTTTTAACAGTGTTACTTCATCTGTACTTGTTTTTAACAGTGTTACTTCATCTGTACATGTTTTTAAGTGTTACTTCATCTGTACATGTTTTTAACAGTATTACTTCATCTGTACATGTTTTTAACAGTGTTACTTCATCTGTACAGGTTTTTAACAGTGTTACATCATCTGTACATGTGTTTAACAAAGTATTACTTCATATGTACATGTTTTCAACAGTATTACTTCATATGTACATGTTTTTAACAGTATTACTTCATCTGTACATGTTTTTAACAGTATTACTTCATATGTACATGTTCTTAACAGTGTTACTTAATTTGTACAGGTTTTTAACAGTTCTGTCTCATTAGGGGCTCTGCTTGGCATCACTCTGCACTATCTCGCGTACGTGCACGCGCACTGAATAAATTCCACAAATGTACCTTTAATACCAGTATTAGTCTGACCACACCCCTCATGAGCTTACCTTCATAAGCAGGTGTGTGGTCACCTGCTCTCCTCCTTCTCGCTTTCACCACAAGGAAGTGCCTGGTAGTACCCCACTTGACGTGTTGTTAGTTGAAAAGAGTTGTGACGGGTTTACATTGTGCTTAATTTTTTCTTCTCTCACATCTGTTGTACAAGAAAAAGTTGGGTCATAATGTATTCCGCGGAGAGTAGACCCGCTAGACCTACTCTTCACCAGCGGTTCTCCATTCCCGCCTCCGTCGTGCGCCTTGGTGCTGGGCTGTTGCCACTTTCGTGGTTGCCGACCCAGCCCAGGAGGCAGCCGGTGGATAGTTTGCCTCACCGAAGAGCCGAGGAGTCGGTGCCGTCGCTCCGGCGATGGCCTGATCTCGACTCTTGTTCCTCTGGTTCCGGGGAATCGCCCGTTGGTGAACGGGGGGTTGTCTTGGAGCCGGAGGATTTGCGACGCAAACTTTTCGCGTCTGCCCGTTCACGTCGCAAGATGGTAGCGTGCAGGCGCGAACGGCCTGGGTTTGGGGAACTGCTGGAGACCAGCAAAGATGCGTCCGGCTCTGGATTTCCAATGGAAACTGAGGACTTCATGGAAGAGGCGGACGGGTTTTTGTATGATGGCCCCGTGGAGGAGAGTATCCCTCCTCAGGAGACCCCGGAGGGGGGGGAAATGGCTCCATGGGGCGCCCTGTTCGAGGATATCGAGGAACCACCTTGGCCTCATCAGCAGGATGCCCTACTGTCGGCCACATCAGACTGTGGCTCCTTGACCAGTCGCAGCCTGCTGCATGTGAGGGATGCGGGGTCGGTGGAGGAAGGTCCGCAGGGGGAACTGCGGGCCTTGTTTCCCGAGCTCATGGTGGTAGCCGCCGCCGCAAACGGCGTGCCGCTGCCGCTGCCATTGCCTGCACCTGTCCCTGATGACCTCATAGGTCATCCCTGGCAGCGTCCCCCAGTGAGAGGGGTGGACGTTGTCTACCCATTTTTCCCATCGATGGGGGCCTATGTTCGTCGGGGTCAGGCGGTGTCCAACATCATGGGACTAACTCCCGCCTACGTACCAGTTACGCGGGTGTCGGGGTTAGTCAAATGTATGGGGGAGGGCGTGCCTTGGCTTGACAGTCCGATGGCCGCGCTCCTCTGTCTGGATATGGTGTGGGAACCCCTATGCAAGCCGGTCCTCCAGGGGAAATCGGCTAGGCGATTGGCTTATTGGGGTGACCAGTCATTCATCGCTGGTACACAATCGCTGGCTGCGGCGTCTAACATCGCCCACCTGGCTAGATTTGTATCGGGGATAATGACGGGCGGCACGGATCTGAACGAGGTGAAATGCGATCAGATCACCCAGGCTGCGGGAGCTGTCCTGCACCTTTCCCAGGTGCTGGCCATAGCCATGGGGAAAGTGCGTGCCCTGGCCACCCTGGGCCAGCATCACCTTTGGCTGGAGCAGGCCCGTGTGCCAGAGAAGAAGAGAGCTCCTCTTCTGACGGCCGCCCTCTCCGACGCTGGCCTATTCGGGAAGGCCCTGCGGTTGATGACCTCAACATGCAGAGAGATGGCAGAGGAGAGGTCCATTCTCCAACCCCATTTTCCACCTCCCGTCCTTGCCGGTGGAGTCAGAAGGCTTCCGCGACGTCGAGCTGTCTCCGTCGCCGCTACCACTGCCTCCGCCGCCGCTGCTGGCCCTGCCAAGAGGGCCAGGGGACGAAACGGCGCTTCTGCCACCGCCGGCCCATCCACGACCGGAGGAGACGGTAGGGAACGTCGTGTCCAGCAGACAGTAACCTACCGTCCCTCCGGGGCTCCTCGGGGTGGCAAGACTCGAGCGGTGCGAGGTGGCAGACGCCGTTGAGTGACTTTTCCCCTCTGTGTCCCCTCTCCTCTACACCCTCCCCGGCCCCTCTATGATTTTGTGCCTTAGAACACTTTATAGTTTAATAAAAAAAGTTCCCCGATATAAGGGGGGCTGTGTTTTGGCCGAACAAACTGTGTGTTTCTTCAAACAATTCATATGGTGGGGTTGTGTATATATGAATCTGCCCTTTTACGTTGTGTGATGAGTCGTGTTGTGTTACGAGGTTAAGCAAGGTCTGCAACGTACACTCAGTAATAGGTTCTATTAGCTTGATGCTCCACATGCAGGTAGAAACTGGTGTTATTCCATTGCTTGAACTAAGTATATGTGTCTCACAATGCTGTGTTGTTTAGTTGCAGTAATACTCGTACACACACATTTCACAGCCTAGCCGTTTACTCTCGATCAGCGTTTTTTCCTATGTACGACATAGTCAACGGGTGTAGGATTCACACACAGGCGACTTGTGTTTTGTTGTAAAATCCTGTTCACATTTTGTGGGTAGCGGGCATTGTATTAGCTTATGCTATGCATTGCTTTCTACCGGAGGTTTTCAAGATGGCTACGGTTGTTTTTCTGTGTGTAGGGTATGAAGGGTGTTTTTCGGGAGGGGGTGTCGAATAAACCCCTCCTTTTCCCACTTGATTGGTTTAGGGGATTTTTGATCTCTTCTGCTGAGCCAGTCAGGGCCAAGCCGGTGGGACGTCTTGGCGGTATTACATGACAGGAGCCGGCAGGTTTCCCCGCCCGTTGTAGCGGTGTTGCTATGGCGACGCCTTCCATGAGTTGAGGTGTCTTAAAGGTGTCGAGTTAGGGCGTAGGGCTCACAGTTCTGCTGCGCCCGATTTATGTGTAAACTTGAGTCGGTTGGTCACGTGACTCACAGTTGGCATATCTTTTTCATGACTATGAACTCATGTGGGAAGGTGTTTCTGGGAGGGTCTGGTCTTACACTCTGATTAAAAAGAGTGACTGGATTAAAATCATGTGAAAACAGGTTTTTTACTCCCAGCTGTGCAGTTGGGTCATAACAGCATCACCTTTGGCTGGAGCAGGCCCGTGAGCTCCTCTTCTGATGGCCGCCCTCTCCGACGCTGGCCTATTCGGGAAGGCCCTGCGGTTGATGACCTCAACATGCAGAGAGATGGCAGAGGAGAGGTCCATTCTCCAACCCCATTTTCCACCTCCCGTCCTTGCCGGTGGAGTCAGAAGGCTTCCGCGACGTCGAGCTGTCTCCGTCGCCGCTACCACTGCCTCCGCCGCCGCTGCTGGCCCTGCCAAGAGGGCCAGGGGACGAAACGGCGCTTCCGCCACCGCCGGCCCATCCACGACCGGAGGAGACGGTAGGGAACGTCGTGTCCAGCAGACAGTAACCTACCGTCCCTCCGGGGCTCCTCGGGGTGGCAAGACTCGAGCGGTGCGAGGTGGCAGATGCCGTTGAGTGACTTTTCCCCTCTGTGTCCCCTCTCCTCTACACCCTCCCCGGCCCCTCTATGATTTTGTGCCTTAGAACACTTTATAGTTTAATAAAAAAAGTTCCCCGATATAAGGGGGGCTGTGTTTTGGCCGAACAAACTGTGTGTTTCTTCAAACAATTCATATGGTGGGGTTGTGTATATATGAATCTGCCCTTTTACGTTGTGTGATGAGTCGTGTTGTGTTACGAGGTTAAGCAAGGTCTGCAACGTACACTCAGTAATAGGTTCTATTAGCTTGATGCTCCACATGCAGGTAGAAACTGGTGTTATTCCATTGCTTGAACTAAGTATATGTGTCTCACAATGCTGTGTTGTTTAGTTGCAGTAATACTCGTACACACACATTTCACAGCCTAGCCGTTTACTCTCGATCAGCGTTTTTTCCTATGTACGACATAGTCAACGGGTGTAGGATTCACACACAGGCGACTTGTGTTTTGTTGTAAAATCCTGTTCACATTTTGTGGGTAGCGGGCATTGTATTAGCTTATGCTATGCATTGCTTTCTACCGGAGGTTTTCAAGATGGCTACGGTTGTTTTTCTGTGTGTAGGGTATGAAGGGTGTTTTTCGGGAGGGGGTGTCGAATAAACCCCTCCTTTTCCCACTTGATTGGTTTAGGGGATTTTTGATCTCTTCTGCTGAGCCAGTCAGGGCCAAGCCGGTCGGACGTCTTGGCGGGGGGGGGGGGGGGGGGGGGGGGGAGGGTTATTCTACCGACTCCTATTACATGACAGGAGCCGGCAGGTTTCCCCGCCCGTTGTAGCGGTGTTGCTATGGCGACGCCTTCCATGAGTTGAGGTGTCTTAAAGGTGTCGAGTTAGGGCGTAGGGCTCACAGTTCTGCTGCGCCCGATTTATGTGTAAACTTGAGTCGGTTGGTCACGTGACTCACAGTTGGCATATCTTTTTCATGACTATGAACTCATGTGGGAAGGTGTTTCTGGGAGGGTCTGGTCTTACACTCTGATTAAAAAGAGTGACTGGATTAAAATCATGTGAAAACAGGTTTTTTACTCCCAGCTGTGCAGTTGGGTCATAAGGGTGATGCTTTTTCTTTATTATTATAAAGAGTTGGATGTGTCTATATGGATTGGAAATGAGGGTCCCTGATGGAAACAAGACTAACGTCTTTCTCAGGTCTGCCTCCCCTTAACCAATTGTGTGTATTGCCGTACTGGGTTGTACCCTTTCTGCAATCTGTTGGGTAAAGTTTTTCATTCATTCATTCATGGAGTTGATTGCATCTCGCCCCTCTTGTCGTTCCCCTGGGCGTCTTGGGGATTCAATAAGGTGGTCTAAACAGCCTATTGTTGATGTGGGTATGTCAAAACGCACACATAGTGCTAGCTCAGTATGTTCTGTTGGACATTAGCTGACTGGCGCGCCTTGATTGCTTGGGGTTAAAACAGCGTTTTTATGAAGCAATTGGGATGGGGGTTTTTCCTCTTCCGACACCCTGTGTGGTTGTCGATGGGTTCCCGTTCATGTCAGGGGATGATAACGGAATGGGTCTGGACATATGTGTCACTTGGCAGCGCTTGCGACCACAACTCGGCCCGCCCCTTTTTCGTCTACACGTGAAAACGTTTTTTTTTCTTTTTTTTTTTTGTCTTTTTTTTTTTTATATATTATTATAAATTGAATGTATAAGCACATATATACTATAAAAACGAACAGTTAGAATATTTAAAAATAGTAACAACCTTTGTTTAAAAGTAGGCTGTTCACGACATGATTTCAGTGGAACGGGAGGCGTAATAACAATTTGCATTTGAATCGAATCTAAACCTTGGGGGGGTAGCCAGCCCGGAGCGCAACGCCCCCACAATACCTATACATACACCTGTTGGCATCTGGTGACACTTTTAATGTGTCTTGCGTTGAGATTGAGAGATGGATGCGAAGACGATCGCTGCTGAACTCAACAAGATATCTGCTGCGGGGAGAGCCATCGATGGATCGCATTTAATGAGTGGGTACTTAACGGACTATTTTCACCCAGGTGTCCCCGAACCACCGCCCAAACCGGACTCTTCAGATGAAGAAGAAGATTCGGAAAACGAAGTAGTGCCTGATATCGATCCGATACCGCAGCGCGCTGATGATTTTGAAGAGGAAGATGAGCGCGCGGATCAATCAGATTTAGAGGATGATTCTATTCACAGCGGGACCGTCACACCGGGCTATTCAACGGAATTAACGATGAGACATGTCGCAGATATGGTGTCTGTTGTAACCGTAGACAGTGACACCAATGAAGAATTGAAAAAAATAAGAACGTTTGATTGCAAATGCTATAAAGAGCGGAAAGAGAATTCCGAACGGCAGGCGTTGTCGTGTACAACAAAACTGTCGGAAGAATTGATATACAATAGCAGACTGGACATGGCCTCATTGACGCCGAAAGAGAGGGACATGTGTCTGCTCTCGGCTATACAAACAGGCATCAATGATTCTGAAGTCACACAGAGCACGAAGAGAGTAAACACCATTCGCAAAGCTTCACGGACAGTGTACAGATTCCATAACGTCGTGGTCTGCCGGGCAACATTCTGCTTTCTCCATGGGTAAGTGTGCCATTATTATTCTGTGTGCATGTGTAACTATGACCGGTTAGTACAGGCTAGTATACATTCTGGAACATTCTGAATTGTGTTGTCATAGTAGTGATGTCATAGCAGACCCTTGATTGATTAAGTTTATTAACAGATTGCAGAATGGGTACAGTACAGTACAGCTCAATACATACAATTGTTAAGAGGATGCAGACCTGAGAAAGACTTTCGTCTTGTTTCCATCAGGGTCCCCCATTTTCAATTCATCATATGACACACATGACATACAGATAGACAGTACTGCTACATCTATACATTTATGACATACCAGATTTTCAAATACAGTACTGTTTGTGATACTAAAAAATATACATTTGACATAGAAACATGTGCATTGGGGAGGTTGGGTAGGTGGGGTGGGGCTGTACATTGGAGGTGGGGGGGGGGGTTGGGTAGGGGGGGGACACTGTACATTGGAATACTCACATACATTTGACATAGAAACTGTACATTGGAGGAGGTTGGGTAGGTGGGTTGGGTGGGGCTGTACATTGGAATACTGACATTTGTAGGGGCCAGTTTTGAATTGCAGTCTCCCGTAGGTGTTCTTTGAGAACTATAGAGAACTACAGTACTATACAATAATATTCTATATAGTGCAAAGCACGTGACTGTATTGAAGACATTATCATTGGCTCTAGCTAGCAGGGACTGTGTATGTGTGTATAATAATGATTTCACATTTTTTTTTGTTTAGGATAAGCTGTGGACTTCTCAAAGCTATTATCAAGCACTACAAGACAAATGGAATGACACCACGTGATAGGAAAAAACAACCGAGAACTCACAAAAAGTTTCTCTGTAAAGACGACTGTCAACGTGTGGTGGATTTTCTCACCAATTATGCAGAGGTCCATTCTATTGTCTTGCCTGGTAGACATCCTGGCCACAGAGACTACACTGCCAAGTTACTTCCAAGCAATCTGACAAAAGCGGCACTCTGGCGTCAATACAAACCGGCTGGGGAGGAAGCAGGTATGTGTGTTTGTTATTTATTAATTTATTTCATGACATGAGGTACAGCCGCCTGGACTGCAACATTCCATAATGTTGATAATTTTCTACTGTTCTATAATAAGCATGATCTGTTCAACTGTGAAATGCAATGTTGAAGGAGCCAAGCTGCTTTCATCAAATATCCTTCTCACAATACAATATCTCCAATGTACTTATTGACATCACTTAAGTTCAAGCCCCCCTCCATAAACCACTTGTGTTTACTCATCAATTGTGTAAATTTGCAGCATAGACCAATCCTCCTGAGTAGCCATCCTCTGGCATTGTGTATAATGTAATGTGTACTATTACCAAGACAAAGACATTAACGATCTAACATTCCATAAACCACTTGTGTTTACACATCAATTGTGTAAATTTGCAGCATAGACCAGTCCTCCTGAGTAGCCATCCTCTGGCATTGTGTATATGTAATGTGTACTATTACCAAGACAAAGACATTAACGATCTAACATTCCATAAACCACTCGTGTTTACACATCAATTGTGTAAATTTGCAGCATAGACCAGTCCTCCTGAGTAGCCATCCTCTGGCATTGTGTATATGTAATGTGTACTATTACTATTTTATTCTAGGACATCGCGTTGTTGGTCAGGGGAGCTTTCTTCAGCTGTGGAAAACCCTTCTGCCCCAGATAACAATCATCAAACCGAGGACAGATTTGTGTTGGGAATGCTACAAAAACAACTACCAGTTGAGTCAAGCGGCTGGCAAGCCGGATAAATTGCAGACAGAAAAATTGCAGGTGCAATTACAACATCTGGCCCGTGTTAAGAGAGAGCGCAAGCTGTTGCAGGCTATGACTGCTTCCACCCAAAAGACCTGTGCGGAATTGCAGCTGAGTCTAGGCCCTGCCACACCGGCAAGCAAAGACATCACAATGCACTACAGCTTTGATTATGCACAGCAGGTGAGAATCCGATCCTATTACAATGTAGCTTTTTGTTGTTAACTTACTTGACAAAAATCGTTTGTTTGCTGTATTACAGCATTACATCATGTTGTGTAATATTTAAAATGACAATCACCATCACAATTACTACAGCACTACTGTACTACTACACTACAACATTATTTCAATGTATCATTTTTCTTCCGCCAGGTACACTACCCCTCTCACCCTCTTCAAGTTGGGCCGATGTATTTTGCAACACCGCGCAAGTGTGGCCTGTTTGGCGTACATTGTGAAGGGCTGACAAAGCAGGTGAATTACCTTATTGACGAAGGGATGGCCACGAGTAAGGGTAAGAGACTCCAAGATACCAACATCTTCCCAGCCATAGCAGAGCTCTTGGTCACTTTATCTGTCTGTAAACTGTCCTTTCATTGTGTCCTTTAATATTTCCCATTACAGGTAGCAATGCTGTGATCAGCTATCTGCATCATTACTTCAACAATTACGGCGTTGGAGAAACGAAAGTCGACCTGCACTGCGACAATTGCTCGGGCCAAAACAAGAACAACTACGTCTTGTGGTATTGTGCCTGGCGTACACTCCACCGACAGCACCTGCAGCTTGGTCTCCACTTCCTAATTACAGGCCACACTAAGTTTGGTCCCGACTGGTGCTTTGGTTTGATAAAGCAGGTATACAGGAAAACTGCAGTCGATACCCTGGCAGGCATCGCCGACATCGTGAGGAAAAGCTCTGAGGTAACCTAGTAAGGTTTAGTCGATAAACCAATGTACAGTTCCCCCCCCCACAATGTACAGTTTCTGCATCAAATACTCTTTTTTAACTCTTTTTGTATCACAAACCGTACTGTATTTGTAAATCACACACACACACACACACACACACAGATGGACCCTGCATCCATACACTCTGTAGACATTGACTTTTATTTTATCTTCCTAAAATTGTTTATTCTATTAGTCCCCTATACTGTCCAGATAGATGGACCATAGAAATGGACTATTTTATTGTATCTTCCTAATAATAATTATTGTTTATTAATTGTGCACTGTTGACAGCACTGTAAATCACACACACACACACACACACACACACACACACACACACACACACACACACACACACACACACACACACACACACACACACACACACACACACACACACACACACACACACACACACACACACACACACAGATGGACCCTGCATCCATACACTCTGTAGACATTGACTTTTATTTTATCTTCCTAAAATTGTTTATTCTATTAGTCCCCTATACTGTCCAGATAGATGGACCATAGAAATGGACTATTTTATTGTATCTTCCTAATAATAATTATTGTTTATTAATTGTGCACTGTTGACAGCACTGTAAATCACACACACACACACACACACACACACACACACACACACAC
>NC_140169.1:157967827-158070327 GCF_963971535.1 Notolepis coatsorum | reverse complement strand
ACAGGCAGAATTATCTTTTTAAGGAGATAAGACAATACTGTTCTGATGCGGGAAAAGACATCACATGCCCGCGACCAACGTCTACAGCACCTCAGAACAAGACTGTACGATGTTAGATACCCTCAAGACCAACGTCTACAGCACCTCAGAACAAGACTGTACGATGTTAGAAGACCCAACACACACAAAGATACAGATAAGTGCTGAGATCACACACACACACACACACACACACACACACACACACACACAGATGGACCCTCCATCCATACACTGTAGACATTGACTTTTATTTTATCTTCCTAAAATTGTTTATTTTTTATTGTGATGTTACCTACTAAGATAAGATGATCCTTTATTAATCCCCTTGGGGAAATTCTGGTGTCAAAGCAGCATGGGGGGGGGGGGGGGTACATAGAAATGGACTATTTTATTGTATCTTCCTAATAATAATTATTGTTTATTAATTGTGCACTGTTGAGCTATATAACGCTGTCTGTATAATGACAATAAAGACTCTAGAAATATTCTATTCTATTTAATTTTATTAAAGCACTTTGGTTTGTGCTTAAGCTCCTGTCTGTACAAGCTGGCAGAAGACGAGCCAAATTAACTTCAATTAATATCTGAAACTACTAACCTTCATACCATCTTTTACTAGTATCCATCTTACTACTACTACCTACTATGCTAATAATGTCTATAGCTCAATACAAACAAGAGAATGAAGATCGGGTCCTGAGGAGAGATAACTGCCATGGCAGCACTTAATTATGTTAATGCTATTCAGGTGAGGGGCGTTGCTGGAGGGGGTTTGTTGACGCCCAGTTGAAACTGTCTGAAGTGTGAAAAGTTGCCTTCCTTTGAGACACCTTTTCACCTCTTAGGCAATCTAGAACACAGCCAGTTTTAGAAGTTATAATTGGGCACATCGTGTTCAAAACATTCTCAGATGTCAACATATGACACATCATTTGAAAGCTTAGATTCTGTACTTTAGCAATCTGGAATAATCTGAAAAATGAAAATGTAGAGATCTGGCATAAAGCGCTGTGAGGTGACACATATGGGGAAGGGTCTCACGCCCTGGGGGTGGGCCGCCGGGCGCGGTTCGTACCGAAACGTCTGGGTGGCGCCTTCTTTTTATGTTTTAGGATCAACACGCATATCTGCCCCTTCTCCTGGGGTTGGCAGGTCGGCGTGGTTAGGGCACGGGACTGGTTCTGGTCGCGCTGGTCCAGATCAGTTACACCCGTTGTCCGCCGGGGATGCAGATCTGCTGTTCTGGTACCCTGAGGGACTTGGGTTTTTTTCAGGGGGAAAAAAATGCTAGGTCGGTCCGGGTGTCACAGGGTTGAGCGTTATGGAACCCTTGTTGGGTACGTTGTATTCTGCACTGTCGTAATGGCTTACGGCCGTGCCAACCTGTACGCGCCCGATCTCGTCGGATCTCGGCCGCTGTGCAGGTTGGTCTTGGTTGGTACTTGGTTGGGTGACCTCCTGGGAATACCGAGTGCGGGGTGCTGGGGCTGGTCTTCCATTTTTTACGCTCTTCTCTTGCGCTTGGCGAAGAGGGGCCTGTTGGGGTGGTTTTAGCCTCCTCGGGGGACCCTGTGCTCCCCGTATCACCGGGCCCGGTCCGGGGTAATGTTTCGTTGACCCGTAGGCCCGGGATAGCCCTGTTGGAAACCGGAACGCGGGCTGCGGCAGAGCCCTGTCACCCCATCCTTCCTAACGAAGGGGGGGGCGCAGTCAACTCCACCTGAGTGCGAACAAGAGGGAACTAGAACCCCTTGAACACACAGCACAGGCGGAACCACGTGTGACTTAACACACTGTGGCCCATACCCACACACTCCTGCTACCCTACCAAAGGACGGGAAGCAGGAAAGGCCACAGACCCCAGAACCGCCTGGGAGACAGAACCCCCGGTCATGTCCATGAGGTAAAACCTTACAAAGGGGCCCGGGGAGGATTCCCCCGAAGCCCCACCCAGGAGAGCGGCAGAGGCAGCCACCCCACGAGTGGAGTGCGCCCTGACGCCCCCAGGGGAATCCTGCCCAGCCAACGTGTGGCAGAGGGCAATGCCCTCGCACAACCAATGGGACAGGCGTTGTTCGATAGTGCCTTACCGGCATGAGAACCACCGTGACAGACAAAAAGCTGAACGGTGACCCCGAGGTCCTGAGTACAGCTGAGGTAATTCCCAAAGCACGGACCGGACATGACAGGTGAAGGCCTGCATCCAACTCACTACCGTGAGGAGGCGGATGAAACGCCTGAACCACAATATCCCTGGAGCGGAAGAACTCCGGATATTTACAGGCACGAAGGCAGGACTAGGCCGCAGAGTGGCACCACAATCGGACGAAAGACAGGCACTCTGGACGTACCGAGAGAGCACAAAGCACACCCGCGCGTCAGTGGAGGTGACGGCCAGCAAGAACGCGGTCTTGAACGACAGCTGTTCCAACTGGCCTGCTCGAGCGGCTCAAACGGGGCCAAGGACAACCGACCGAGGACCAATTGAAGATCCCAAGTCGGAGCCAAGGAGCGTTGCACCGGCTTAACGCGTCGAGCGCCAAGCAGGAAACGCTTCACAAGAGGGTGGCTGAACAAGACATCCCCTCAAATCCTTCATGATAGGAGGATATAGCTGCTGCATATACCCTCACCGTCGAAGCCGACAGTCTATCAAGGAGAGACTGGAGGTAACTAAGGACAGCATCCAGGGGGCAGGAGACTGGGTCCCGGCCCCCCGCCTTACACCACACTTGGAACATACGTCATCTGCCCGCGTAAGCGCGACAGTGGAGGGAGCATGCGCATTCCGGATGGTAACACCATCAGGATAAAGAACCTGCGCCCCTCAACGTACCCGTCCCAACAACTGACCTAACAGATGTATGGGGAAGAATCCCAGGCGGTACAGCATCGGTCCCAGACCTGCCTGGCTATGTCCGGACGTAATCCCCACCCGTCAGGATGAGGACCGCCCAGCGACAGTACACCTGTACCCACATTCTCCCTGCCGGGGATGTGGGGAGCCCTCAGGCCGCGCAGATGGAGGACGCCCATAGCCAGCCGCCCGCCGCCTGGTGCAGACGGGGGGAGCATACTCCTCCCTGTCTGTCGATACACGACACTGATGTCGTATCGTCCGTCCTGATCAACACCGTTTGAGGACCAGAAGGACCGCTTTCAACACCAACACATTGAATGTAGTGCAGACCGGGCAGCATGGTTTGCCAGCTGCCCCCTACTGCGTTGGCCCGACGCGTCACCAGCGAGGGAGGCGTCGGTGAAAAACATGACGTGAGACAGCGCCGTACCCGTCCTAGGACGGAACCTCCCGAGCGTGTTGACAACACGCTCTGAGAGGGATGCCCATAGCCCTCCAACCGTTGACTGGGAAGAGGAGTACTCTACTTCCAGTCTACAGCAACCCCAGGCTGGTAGGGACCTGCCTGGTACGAGACCTGACGATCCACCTTGACCGTGAAGGACCAGAACGTCGTCAGGGCAGAATACACTCCGTAACCCCTGACGACGCAGAGGCCCCAGTGCGGCCTCCACGCACTTGGTGAAGATGCGGGGAGCCAGAGAAAACCGAACGGCAGCCTCTGGTACTCATACGCTAACCCTGCAAAGGAAGCGTAGGTAAGCCCTAGGATGGAAGATCGGAGATGCGCATACGCATCCTACAGGTCTATGGAGGAGAACCAGACCCCCACCTGACAGTGTTCAACAGGTAGGAGACGATCCAAAAAATGCTGAACCTTCCCATGGGACAGGTCCAGCCTGGGTCTGACACCCCCCCCTCCCGATTTCTCAGGCACCAGAGAACACCGGGAGGAGAACACCACGACGATGGCTTGCTTCGTCCACAGAGATTGGATCTCGTTGACCAGAGCTGTCACTGCTGGAGACCCTGACAATAGGGTCTGTACCAAACCCGAAAACGGGTGGGGTTGTGTAAACACAAATCCCCGCCTCAGCGTTCTCTCCATCCACCTCGACATATGGTACTGCCGTAGTCATATGTGATGACACTCCCAACGCACCCGCCGCCATGTGGCGCAGGTCCGCCAGGAACTGTAGATAGTTGGCCCGGTCCCACCCGCTGTGCGTAGCCAACCCTGGAACCGTGCGAGCAGAGCGTGACACCACCCATGAGGCAATCGCACCCAAGGGGGGACCCCGACAGAAAGGGCCGGTTTGATATGGGGGGCTTTCTAGGTGAAAAAAGCCCCCCCACTGAACACCCCTCCAGAACATGCTGAGGAGTTGTTCTGCAGCCGGACATGCAAGGTGTAAGGACCCCATGGGTTCCTACACACCGTAGCCCTGCAGTGATATTACTACCACCCAAATCACGCGTGCCTGCGAGACCACTGCCAATCTTTCAGGAGTGGGAGGCATCAACATGAAACCTGGCCTGGCGAAGGCGAGGCCGGGGAAGCCTGCACTGTGTGCCTCAAAAGGTTTCGAGCCCCCCTGCTGACAACACTTATAGTTGACAGACGTAACACCAGGCTCAACCAACACAGCTTATGGTGTGGGAGCCGCTTGACAGCACAACATTCTCACGGACAGACCCAGGCTCAGCCATCAACTGGGTGTCAGCCCCTGTCCCGATGAGAAGCGAAAAGTGGGGCCGCCCGCGCTTCAACGAAGGCACGCGGCCCGCAGCCAAAGGAAACAATCAGAGCCCACTTTTTCCGCTGGTGTTGGGGAAGGGAGTGATCGGAGAGCGGGCTGCTCGTGGCAGGACGGTGACGGCTTGTTGTTCAAGCCGAACCCATCCAACATGGCCGATCCCTCGGCCGCCAAGGCTGTCGGCCTTGTGGACACCTGTCGATTCAACGCCCAGGATACCTCTGGCGGGGGAAAACATGGCCGCCTGTCGAGGGTCTCGTCATCGCCGCTGACGAGGCCGTGCTCTCTCTTCTTCTGGCTGCGCGGTGTGAGGCGGTGTGGGGCCTAGGACAATACCGCCCGCGCTCCAGCAGAAGACCAAAATCCCCTGCGGAGAGGGGAACCCTGAGCGGTTATAGCTTGCGGCTGGGTCAAAGCTAATAACGTCAACAACCTCGCGCGATGTGTCGACGTCGGCTGGCCCTCAAGGCCCCGCCACCAGACACCATTTTTTTAATAGAAAAAACAGCAATTCGAACACAGTTCTAATCGCTGCCAATTCCATACTGTGGCGGTACAGGCTTTAGCAGCCCACCAGCCACTCGCCAGGCCGACCCACCCATGGCGTCGGCCGGGCGGGGCACTGTTTCAATATGTCAAAAGCAAAGGACTGATGTTAACACGGAGCACCATTGGTGGTTGCAAATAGCAACCTCCACTGTGGTGTGCACCATGAAAGGGTTAAATGAATAAAAGAACTAAACCACAAAATACTGTAGAATGAGCAAACCCACATACACAACGTTAAGGGGAGGCGGACCAGAGCGAACTAGTCCTGCCTTCATTCAAAATATTCACAACAGTACACCAGCCCTAGCTTAGCCCATTTACCAAAAAAGGTAAACAAAGCCCCCACCCCCGCATACTCTCCCAATAGACACCGATTGACCGTCAGCATGAATGGTTGAGAGGAGAGAAAGCTGTAGCATAGACCTTCTCATAGCAGAGTGACAGAA
This sequence comes from Notolepis coatsorum, assembly GCF_963971535.1. Taxonomy (NCBI): domain Eukaryota; kingdom Metazoa; phylum Chordata; class Actinopteri; order Aulopiformes; family Paralepididae; genus Notolepis; species Notolepis coatsorum. The sequence goes on along the minus strand of NC_140169.1, from coordinate 158,064,673 downwards.
CAAAACAGTAGCCCCTACACAACTACAGCCTAGCGTGAGGCGATGTGGAACCCAGATCAACAACCGCCTGCGCACAACACGCAACATGTTTACATTGTCGGCTGGACCCATAGCCCCACTACCCGACGTCAATGTGGATAGGAACTAGCCAGCTGAGCCCTAACCCACCGTTAAGTCCCATCCTGCAGTAGTATAGCTCTACTGCTACACCGCCGAGCTCACGCATCGGCTCCCAGATGGGGACACCGTTCAACAGACCCCGCCGGAACACAAAGGTAACGTACCTGGCTAGGCTACCTAGCCACGGCCTACCCTGTTGTCAACCCATTTACCCGTAAAAAGGTAAATAGGACTCAGCAAAACCCCCACATCAGCTACCGACTGACCTTCATTGATGAACCGGGCAAGAGGAGGGAGAAGTGACAACATCTCACGGCGGAGACATTAGAACAGCGTAGCAGTAGAGTTCAGCATGTAGCATTAGTATTAGCATGTAGCTAGCATTAGTTGTTTAACAGCACGCTTGCAGGACCGTTTGGAACCCGTTCACCGCAGTGAACGTTCACCAAACCATCCCCCCCTGGCGCCGACACACAACATGGTTGTGTAACAACAACCCAGCATTACCAACACTAATACCCGTGCCTAATGACACAGGGCTCACCGTTGTACAACCCGGCTCGATAGCCAACCTTGTACGCTGCACCTTGATCTGGCTGCCGACAGATGAGGAACATCAACATAGGCCCGTCGTGTCGCTGAAACATGCCTCGAAGATGCCAGGGGCACGCAACCTCCGGTAAGCTTTCAACATTACGCAATTCCTCCAATCTTTTTCATACTACTAGTTACACAAGGTGCATTGCATCCAATATGATGGAACGAAAATAGAGGAAGGGTGTTTGGTGACCAGGACCATGGTCTTATAGGCTACGCCTCCATAGAGGCGGGACCCGGTCAGGTGTGGGTGTATAAGTTGTGTTCGTGGTGGTGTACAGTAGGTACAAGGAGATAAGGGGTATCTCAATAGGCTTGAGCGGGACCCGATAACTCATACGAAATATAACAGTGTTACTTCATCTGTACATGTTTTTAACAGTGTTACTTCATCTGTACATGTTTTTAACAGAGTATTACTTAATCTGTACATGTTTTTAACAGAGTATTACTTAATCTGTAAATGTTTTTAACAGTATTACTTCATCTGTACATGTTTTTAACAGTATTACTTCATCTGTACAGGTTTTCAACAGTATTACTTCATATGTACATGTTTTCAACAGTGTTACTTCATCTGTACAGGTTTTCAACAGATTATTATCATACAGGTATTACTTCATACAGGTATTACAGGTTTTGAACAGCACAAGTAGTACAACTAAAATAGGTTGTGCCTCTACAGTTGTCAGGATGGCCGAGCGGTCTAAGGTGCCAGACTCCAGGTGTAAAACCTTCCTGGTAAAGGGATTTCTGGTCTCCAAATTGAGGCGTGGGTTTGAATCCCGCTTCTGACAATACTTTTCCTGAATTTCCCCAAGGTGATCAATAAAGGAATATCTTATCTTATCGTATCCAACCAGAGTGCAAATGTAACAGAAAAAGTGCAATAGTAATATATAATGTACAGGTGATTAAACTGGATATAAAATATATAAATTAGTACTACTGAGTAATAGTGCCAATCCGATGTATGTACAGAGTTGTAGTATTAATATGTACAGTGATACGGGTATAAGACACTATGGTAGTAAGTCATACTGGCCAGCAGCGTAACTAGTAAGAGTAGGTAAGGGATATGTACATATTAGTGCTGTCAGGCGATTAAAAAAATGTATCTAATTAATTACAGGATTTGTAATGAATTAATCTAATTAATCGCATTTTAATCGCATAACCATTTTATGCCTGATATTCTATATTCTATAATCATATTTCAAATTGCATGTGTCCGGATGGCAGAATTCAGTACTTGTAGGAGCCAAAGCTATATATTTAGGTTATTGTATTATAATTGTCATAATAGAACATTCTAGAACATTTTGTAATGTCACAGTATGATGTCATGGTCGAACATTCTAGAACATTTGTGATGATGTCATAGCCGAACATTCTAGAACATTGAACATTCTAGAACATTTGTGGGCATGTCATAGCCGAACATTCTAGAACATCGAACATTCTAGAACATTTGTGGTGATCATGACCGAATCTTCTAGAACATTTGTGTATCTATATATTCAGCAATTCTCTCAACCAGGTCAGTGTGCATCTTGAAACCGTGCTGAGTGGTACTGAACAGATAGACTAAACAACATAGATTTTCGGCTTTCCAGTGTGGAGGAATTTTCATGTGTCGAGTCGGCTGTGATTTTGGAGACTGGGAAAATACAGTTTTCTTACCTTGTAGTAGTGAGTAGTGAATATTTAGGTAAATAGATTTAGGACCACTTCTGTAAAGAAAGACTTCGCTGTGGAAGAGAAATAAACCATTTGTATAGCTTTGTTTTACACTGGAGCGGCTGTGGACATTATTTTTCTTTATCAACGAACATACTACTCACAAGTAAGTAATTGTAACCAGTAGAGTGGAACGTCGGCCCTCATAGTACTGTATCTACAAAACCTTCTGTTGAATCATCTTCCATTGATTATTTGCTTCGATTTTTCAGGTCTGGTCAATTTGAGCATGGTGTTATTCACAGTCAAAGATACAAAATTTTTTATTGATATTCTCATTTGGTTCATTACAATTTTGTTATGGTTTGTAAACAACCCCAACAGCACGACACAGACAGGTAGTTCAGAGTTAGCCAAAAACGATGGGGCGTATTTATTTCACAACAGAAATGGGCAACAACAAAGTAAATCCATCCGAGGAGAATCCTTTAGCCGCGTAGTGCTCTGCGGCTCTGCAGCTTGATAATCCTTTTAGCCGAGTAGGGCTCTGCCGCTCTGCAGCTGGATAGTAATCCACTCGTGGAGAAAAAGAAAATGGAGAATGTCAGTAATAGAAACATAGAAATCTACGAGGCAGAGTCCAGTAACAAGACAGAGTCTGGTAACAAAACAAAGTGACAATTCTTCAGTGTTAAGGAACACACAAAAACAGATGCAGGTATTGTCTTCAGTGTTAAGGAACACACAAAAACAGATGGAGGTATTGAGTCCAGGATAAAATGTGTTCATCAAAAATAGATATCCAAAAACTCACCAAGGGCAAAGTGTAAATACGAGGCACGGGTCCACGGAGGCAGAGAGAGGAAACAGCAGCAATGTCCAAGGGCGTACTGGAGAAAACACACAAGAGGTACAAGCAGTAGCTGGTGGTGACCAAAACGACCCGACACTGAATGTTCAGCAAGCCGTGTATAAGAGGGCTCCCGTCGAGCTGATTGGTAACTCCTCTAAGGTGCGTGATGGTAATTGGCACCTGGAAGCGCGCAGTACTGGGCCAGACCTCACAAATTTACTCAAGCCTAGTAACAGACACAGTATTTCTGGCACTGGGAATACATTCCCTGAGATCCATAGATGTCCCTAGAATCAGATACCAAGAACATGCAAATGGACCATATACAAAAAAGTCTGTAAATGTGTATTCTACGTTCTTATGGAATGAATGAGATACATTTTTTTTCTTTTTTTGTAATTAATTTTGAGTTAATTTTCATAACGTGATAATTTGCTGTGTAATTAATTAACGCGATAAACTGACAGCCCTAATATATATATATATATATATATATATATATATATATATATATATATATATATATATATATATATATATATATATATATATATATATATATATATATATATATATATATATATAAGATAGAAAGATAGAAAAACAGAAATATTATGACACCTACCTCCCTGGCAATCTCTCGTCTTTGTTTTATGTTATACAAATAAATATCCACTCACTCACTCACCGTTTCAGTCACATGCTATCATGGATATATCAAAAAAGTTTAAACAAGTCCCTTTTCTCACAGATGAGGCTAAGTATCTTTTAGCTGAACATGTTACAATATCAGCGATTACAGACAATGGGTGAAATACAAAGGTTCTATAAAATAGTGAGAATCAGTCAAAAGAAAGATAGAAACAGAAATATTATGACACCTACCTCCCTGACAATCTCTCGTCTTTGTTTTATGTTGTTATACAAATAAATAACCACTCACTCATTCATTCACTCATTCACTCACTCACTCACTCACTCACTCACTCACTCACTCACTCACTCACTCACTCACTCACTCACTCACTCACTCACTCACTCACTCACTCACTCACTCACTCACTCACTGTTTCAGTCACATGTTATCAGGAATATATCACAAAACTAGTCCCTTTTCTCACAGATGAGGCTAAGTATCTTTTAGCTGAACATGTTACAATATCAGCGATTACAGACAATGGGTTAAATACCAAAGTTAAGCAATGTTTGACTTTCATAACATGTTCATTGCCTCTATGTACCAGATCTTCTGCTAGAAACTCTTGAGTGGCTGGACACAGATCATCTGAAGAGATTTCAGTCTTCTCTGACCACTGACCTGCTGCCTGGCTGTCCTACCATCCCTGAGAGCCAGCTGGAGAACACTGACATGAAGACCACAGTGGATCAGATGGTGGAGACATACGGCTCTGAGGGAGCTGTGAAGATCACAGTGGAGAGTCTGAAGAGGATGGGGTGCTATTATCCTGAGGAGAAGTTACTACAGTATGTGGAGAGGTTAAGGATTAAAAGTAAGAGAAGAACATCTGCATTTGAAATACAAATGACTAAGCTTGTTGAATGTATTGTGAGAACAACCTCTGATAAAGTTAAGCTATGCAATGTGTCTCTGTCTCTGTTGAACAATACATTTCCAAACTGTGACCTTGTGGAAACCAAGGACCTCAACATCAACCCCATCAACATTATATATAGGGATGTCCGATATTATCGGCCGACCGATATTATCGGCCGATATCGGCAGTAAAATGTGATATCGGAAAATATCGGTATCGGTTTAAAAACAAAAAAAAACAATAACAATATTTGTTATATATATATCCAGTGAAATTATTAGTTACCTGAAATTATTCCGTTTTTTGGACGGGGAAACCCTGCATATATCGGTATCGGTTGATATCGGTATCGGATATTAAGAGTTGGACAATATTGGAATATCGGTATCGGTAAAAAAGCCAATATCGAGCATCCCTAATTATATATTTATATTTTCTGCATATATATGCATATCCATATCGGTCTGCATATAATCCTCCTATATTCCTACTTATACACCTGCATATAACACATATAACTCTGTATGGTAGCATGTACAATAATGCTGTACATACCATATAACACACAACACACTGTAGCACCCACTTTATCACACTTTACACTTTTACACTTTACACTTTATATTTATATTACTGGTAAGGGATTGCACACAAGGGAATTGCACATCTCTCATTCCTTATTCCTTATCGCACCTCACCACCACAATGGTGGCACCACAAGCTAAGCTATACCATTTTTATACCAGATGTACATACTGTATATAGAGGTATGCTGGAAATTGTTGTTTACTTGTGTTTACTTGACTTCTTGACTTTCTATTTTTACTTATTATACTTATTTATACTATCTTATTATTATCTAGCACACTCTCAGGAGCGAAACAGAACCAAACATTTCATGCAAAGTATTCTGTATGACAAATAATAAAGAAACTTGCAACTTGATATATATATATATATATTAGTGCTGTCAATAGATTAAGAAAAATTAACTAATAAATCTCACAATTTTCTGTAATTCATCTAGATTAATCTAGATTAAAAATCTAATTGTTCTACTTAAAACCTAAGCTTGTAACAGATATTTTACTTGAGTAAAATCATGGAATTAATGTAAAATCAACACAAAGAAAGTATATTTAGATTCAAAGCAATTTTAATAGCTTTCTTTGAATACAGTTTCTCTCCTGTGAAATACAAATGTTCAACAAAACCATCAACATTGACTCAGCTAGACTGCTTTCTTATATCCGCGGCGCTAACAGAAATAAAAACAACCCAGGCCTATGTTAAAGTGCAGATTGGCTTAGACGAGGACGATAATGTCTTGTATGAACTACCAGTAATATAAATCATATTAACAACAAAAATGTGTTCCATCTTCATGTCAGATGATTTTCAAAAAGGTGCATGAGTCAATGCAAAAAAATAACCAGCAAATATACTGCTGAAAGTTCAGAACGTTGAAAATGTTTTACTCCATTGATTAATCTATAGTAATTTTTTTAACGCTTTAAATAATTTTTATTAATCTCCAGAGTTAAAGCATTAATTTTGACAGCACTAATATATATATATATACGTTATATATATATATATATATATATATATATATATATATATATATATATATATATATATATATATATATATATATATATATATATATATATATATATATATATATATATATATATATATATATATACCTTACGTTTAAATCTCACATAGACAAACTTGTGTCAAAGCTGAAGCTTAAACTCTGCTTCTTTTTCAGAAACAGGTCCTGTTTTTCACTTAAAGTGAGAAGTCACCTGATCTCGACCACCTTCTTACCACTACTCGATTATGGTGACTTACTCTATATGTATGCACCTGATCAGTACCTTAGAAAGCTTGATACTGTGTACCATTCTGCCTTACGCTTTGTCACGGGATGTGGAAATCGAGTGCACCATTGCACCCTATTCCATTGCAAGTTATCCATCTCTACAAATATGGCGATTTTCTCGATGGCTCTCTCTGGTGCACAAAGCTCTGCTTAAACTGGTTCCCTAAGTGTGCTTCTGTGCACAAAGCAATATAAGTATGCCCTTCGTTCTCAAGCTGTTCTAACACTGGAAGTTCCCCATATGAGAACTGAATTGGGAAAAAGGGCTTTTAAATATGCTGCTCCTTCATCTTGGAACAAGATACAGGAGGACCTAAAATTACCAGGACTGGTCACCCTCGGAGAATTCAAAGCCATTTTAAAATCCTACAAACTCAGTTCCCTTGGTCAGTGCAAGTGTGTTTGATCATTTGCCTGTTTGATAACTTGCCTGAAATTGGAGCTTGATGTAAATGTTTTATCTGTATTTTATTGTGATGTTCTTTTTTATGTTGACACTTTCTGCTGCCTTGCTTGGCCAGATCGCTCTTGAAAAAGAGATTTTAATCTCAATGATGCTTATCTGGTTAAATAAAGGATTTGATATATATATATATATATATATATATATATATATATATATATATATATATATATATATATATATATCCACCTGTCTGTACATATCTGCACATAATCCTTTTTACATATCTGTAGATACTATATCTATATCTTTATATATCCCTTACCTACTCTTACGCTGCTGGCCAGTATGACTATACCATACTGTTTTTATACCTGTATCAATGTACATATTGGTATTACAACCCTGTACATACATCTGATTAGCACTACACCCAGTAGTACTAATTTATATATTTTATACCCAGTTTAATCACCTGCACATTGTATATTATAGGCTACTATTGCACTTTACTGTTACATTTGCACTCTGGTTGGATGCCAAACTTATTTTCGTTGTACTGTACTTGTGCTGTATAATATGTATTTGAGCCAGGGCCAAGAGTGAATAAAAGGTTGCCTTTCACATACAAAGGATTTATCAGAAAACATTAACATGGCTGCTGTGTACAGGAATCAACAAGGTTTGCATCTCAAACCCCAACATGTACATAAAACAGTCACTCGTCAACATAATTTGAACATACATAGTTTACTGTAGGCCCCTTTTTATATGAGTAAGCCTGGTTTCTAAGATAAGTATCTTTACATTCTATTTTAACCAACCATGGGTCCATGATTTACTCACATAAAAAGCAGCACAGTCTCTCTGGTGGAAGGAGCGGTGGAGCCCAACAGACCCCTGGGGTCGGTCTGGTCTGAGGGCTCCCGAATTCGCTTTGACCCTTTTAACCTCCTTCCAGTTAAGAGTACCCTCCTCCCGTTCGGATGCACTCCTTCCCCTACTTAGATGCACCTCTCCCCGTAAGGTTTAGGAAGTCCGCTACGACGCAACAACCAGCTCCTTTCTTAGGACTGCCTTGTCCGACGCCGGCCCCTCTCCCCCAACAGAGATGCAGGTCTCCACTTCCGGCGGTAAGGTCTCCTCTCATGAACGGAAGAAGTCCCCTTATTTTACCTTCAGGTGCAGTTTAAGGCTGGGTCCCTTTCCAATCTTAGGAGAGACAATCCAGATTCCTCTGAATTGACACCCCTCATCCCTCTGCTTCCCAGCATTTTCTTTTCAAAAACACTGATCACAGAAGCACAACTCGCCTACTAACCCTGTATCGGCTAGTAAGGTTACTGTGGCCTGACTGTACATTGAGCCAGGTGCATTTATGGTCTCTGCCATAACGCTCTCCCAACCGGCTGGCGACCCAGTCGATAGCGACCTCATAGTCCGTCATCAAGTCAGGACCCCAAGCGGCTGACTGTCCGTAGTACCTATCAGCCACTCAGTTTAGAAACCGACGGTCTTGTCCCCACCCCGCTTGCTCTGGGCATGGAAATATTGACCGTTTTCGCCAGCCTAGCCTGTTCACGGCAGGTGCTGTGCCCCCTCCGGTGCACTGCCCTGCTCCTAGGTGTGGACTGTCGCCCACGTACCACCCAGTGCCCACACCAACTTACGTGCGACGTTTCCTGGGCCGACTAGACGGTACCACAGTGGTATGTTATTTCATACCTCGTTACGCACGAGGGCCTTCAGTTTCTCCCCAGCACTATAGGATTGTGTTTAACGTGCGCCCAGACTCTTGCGAGCCCACTGCCGCCTGTTAGTGGCTAGAGGTTCGGGGTGCCTAATCCCCTCCCTAACCAATTTGTCTCCTCCTATATACTATAATTTCTAGCCAATAATAGAATACAGTTGGTCCGTGGGCGTCTTCTGTGAGCGGTCTCCTGTGGGCGATCTCCTGTGGGGGCTGGCAGCCCCCCCCCCCTGGGTTGTGGCGACGTGATGGGACAGAGACAGAGGGGGCCCGTCGGTGGCCCCCGTCGGTGTGGTCCCCCGCTGAGCACAGAGGGGTTCTGCTGGTGGCCCCCGTCCGTGTGGTCGCTGTGTTGGGTCTTGTCTCACGAAGGGGGGCTGGCATGATGTCCTCTGGTGGGGGGGTGTGAATACTCTTTGACCTTTTGGGCCTTTACCATACAGTACTAATCTGGTCACATTAGGTGTGACCTTTATCTATCCAACTGTCCCTGCGTCTCATTCCTCATTTAGCCCTGCAACCACTTCTGCTAAACAGTATACAAGGTTATTTATGAAATTCAACTCAATATTTACCACATTTCCCCGTTTTGACGATTCTTATCGTCACATATGATATATTGACTTGATTTTCTATACATACTAACCATACAAAGGATTCATTTTTTCTAAATTTAAAATTCATTTTTTCAAAATTTCTGCCAACAATTAAAAATAATTTTAATCTACACATCACAAATTGAATCTAAAAATCACAAATTTAAAACCCAATTATCTTAATCTACAGGAAAGTTTGTTCCCACACTTTTTTAGATGATCTGGTTGAGAGAAAACATACATTAGTATCACAATATTTTCATTTTTACATTCATTCAATAATCTCTTCTTTCTGCTAATTTTCCTTAAGATAGTACAATCACATCTGCATAATCAACTCAGTTGGTCTTCTCACCACTCCCCCTTTTATGAACATACCATGGACATAACACCTACCACCTCAGCGCACAGTCGGACAGGGAGGGCGGAGCATCACTCAAGGAAAATAATTTCTCACCACCTCTTTACGGCCACACTCTACACCTAATATTCTACCTATGTGCATGTGTTTAGTACTCTTGCGTTGTGTCATAATCTATACCCGTTGTTACCGTTCAGTCACCTCCCGTTCAACATACCAATCAATCACATCCTACAGAGGCCCTTGCTCAACTCCAGTCTCTGACCGTTTTCGCCCCCCCCCCCTCCACCCCATGTCAGCCAGCCTCAGCTGCAGCCAATGTTTGTAGGCCTGTGACCTCGTCATATTTTGATCCATGACTGTATTTCCTTGGATCTACAGACGACCCTGTCAGCCTGGCGGTTTGTCCCAAACCTCCGGCCGCTGTACTCGGGGCTATTTAGAAGGAGGGGCCAGTGTCTACAAGCGACCTCTCTTCACAATCCAACAATCTCCCACAGGAACTGACTGAACGGGTTCACACCATTGTGTCATAATCTAATGAAACGTATTCCTACACATCTTCCATGATTCCTCCACCTGTGACGGTCCGTCCTCCCCCTCGACTGACACTGCGAGGGAACAAAACACAAAACAAATTTTCTTTACATAATATGCCATATATTTCCAAGAGAAACCAAACGGTAATCATTATGCAAACGTGATGGGACCACTTAGCTTTTGTTGACATTCCGTTGACGTTGCCAACCTCAGCCTCCAGCCTTTTCCACTCACTCAGACCATAACAGAGAAATAAGAAACAAAAGGCAAATAATCAAAAAAACATTCCAACAGATGTGAAAGCAGGTCAATGAAATTAACCAGCTCCAACCGCAGACCACCTCAATGGTTATTTAGAAAGAAAAGAAAAGAAATCTAAAACCCTACATCTAAACCTCATCACACCTATCATTGTGATTTTGACACCTTTCAAGCCCACACAGTCACCCTCTACAGGCTCCATCCACACCCATACCAGACATTCAAAAGAAATCAAACCAAAATGAAAGTAATAAAAACAAACTCCTTCAGTAAAACAAATGATATGAAACAAATGATAAGCGACAATAATTCCCAGGTCTATTTGTGGTATAACCCAAGTGGTTTGATACACTCCTTATTCTGATAGACAAGATAACAGCCCTACTACTCATTAACGTCATTATTGTTTTATTTTACCCAGATATGACTTATACTAAAAGTGGTCTGCTGGCTCACCCAGCTGACAATCTAACATCCTGTCTATTGTTAGGCCTTAACTAGATAACAGAATCGGTCTACGATGTCATCAACAGCTCAATCACTCACTGAAATCAAAAGGACATGACAAAAACAGACAACATTCTTCCACAGTCACTGATCTGCAAACACCATCGCTTTCAACATATATTACACATATCATAAACAAATACATTCAAACTCCTTCATACTATAAACTAGTGCTGTCAGGCGATTAAAAAAAATAATCTAATTAATTACAGGATTTGTAATTAATTAATCTAATTAATCGCATTTTAATCGCATAACCATTTTATGCCTGATATTCTATATTCTATAATCATATTTCAAATTGCATGTGTCCGGATGGCAGAATTCAGTACTGTATCTACAAAACCTTCTGTTTAATCATCTTCCATCTATTAATTTGCTTAGATTTTTCAATTCATAATAAATTGTAAGTAAGGGTGCGCCTTGCACCGTGCAATCCATTCTTTGTGGATCTAGCCCACAGTATGTCTGACACTGGGAATACATTCCCTGAGATTCATAGATGTCCCTAGAATCAGATACCAAGAACATGCAAATGGACCATATTAAAAAAAAGTCTGTAAATGTGTATTCTACATTCTTATGGAATGAATGAGATACAATTTTTTTTTTTTTTTTTTTTTTTTGTAATTAATTTTGAGTTAATTTTCATAACGCGATAATTTGCTGTGTAATTAATTAATCTAATTAACGCGATAAACTGACAGCCCTACTATAAACATATACTTTCACCACACTCGTTAATCAACCACAGACAGACACACAATGTTAGTTCTTCTGCGCTCGTCTCTTCTGCTCTCAATTTTTGGCTAATCCAGTACACACTTTCTTACCATACAGTCCTCACTGTATCTTCTACTCCTCACATCCAGAGGAAGTCTGGGAACCCCCTCAGCGATAGACCTCAAAACATACCCAGTGTCCTGAGAGCCAAAGCTAATCCTTCTAATCAAACAGGTAGCCCTCCAATGTAATTAACCTCATCTGAACTGGCTATCCTAATTCAATTACTGTGCTCACTCCTCCATCAGCTGTGTTCTGTATTAGCACGCTTCCTGTCACACCTTCCATGTCACTTGTTGTAAAAAACAACTGTCAACTGTCTAATCAACCTTCACCTCTACTCCCCCTGCTTCTCTCCGATTAGCTCCGCTACGTCTTCCTGTCGTATAAAACAACAGCCATTGTAACAGCTGCACATCTCGAGCCTTGAGACCTGTCACAAAAGGATTCCTACCCCCCTGGGCAATATAACCCTTCTTGTCCCCTGCTCTAAAAATAACTCCATCTGTTATCTCACTATGACTGTTCTCTCCTATCTCCACCTCTGACCTCTTTCCTGTTGCATCTAATCCCACGCCATCCTGTCATAAAAAGAACAGCCATTGTAACAGCTGCCCATCTCAACCCCCCTTGGGTCCTCCTGTAAACACCAAAAAAGGGTTAAATTCACACATTTCATCCCCCAGAGGCAGCTGTCCCCTAGAGTCTAAAAGTAATACATTCGCCTGTCCCTAACAGCCAAACACAGAAAAATTACAGACTAAACAGCAAATCATTACAATTACTGCAAAAACACAATTGTACAGTCATCAAAACAGCATATAAACAAGTCCCTCGTCAGTAAATTATCCTGCTTCACAACTGGGCTTGTATCAAATTCCACTATAAAACATTTAGCTTATGCAAATCAACAGTGTTACAAAGATTTAACCAATTACACAAGCATCAACAGATTCCAACATAGCAATGCAACAAAATATACCCCAACAAGCCTACATCATTAAATTATCATCCCCATGATCTAAAGACTTGCAGCAAACATTAATCCAACCGTGTACCAAAATCTGACATCCTAACATCAATGTATGCTACACATTTTAATTCAAGCTACTTTTTAACTCCAGTCAAACACAACATCATTATTTCTAAGCTCACAATTGTACATGTTACACAGATTAAAAAAACTATCATTTTAACACAACATCATTTAAGTAATAAAATTACAACCTAAGCATTTTATTTCCAACAAAACAACATTCCCAGAAGTGGTCTCAAACGTTTTTTGCAGTGCACACAGTATTTCCCTTCCTAAACAATAGTCACTGATAAGGTTAGTTTTGTGAAATCTTAACCTATTACCGGCAACGTTCATCAACTCATCATACATGTAAGCATCACTTATTTCAGAAAAACATTATAGTGGTTAGCTCTCTTCTTCCTCATACCATACACACGTGACAAACCGATCCTACTGCATTCTACTTTGTAGAACATTTTACCAATTTTAGCCTATTATTACTCCCAAACTACCGTTTATCTGTGTATCCTGTATGCAATAAAAGTTATGATGTATTTAAAACGGGTGACTCCGTCTCTGGTCTGCATCCCCTTAACAACTGTATGTTTTTAACTGTACTTATTTTTAATCAATCACTACTCATTCCCCCCTGGTTAAAAATATACCCCTGTGTATCAAAGACAATAATACAATCTACCCAGTATAGCCGGTTTTATGAATCCCAGTTTAATTATGGGCATGTATATTAAATCATCTACACCCTGACAACGTCTGCAACCTATTCTCAACTGCCTCCCTTAAACCAACCACCGATAACGTCACCTACCTCTTCCCCCGCGTACACATACTCGTAGCAATAACAACCATAAACAGATCCACTTCCAGGTTATTTATATAACATTTACATTATTATATAACATAAAGCAAAAATATCCACACCTACCACCGTCCCCTGAGCGAAAATAAATGAAACAGCGAACCGCACATGCGCAGTAGCAACCGATGCGACCGTTATAACGTTGCTACGACAACCAAAATCTGCCACAACATTCTAAACATGCCACGACATTCATAAAAATGCCACGACATTCCTAAAAATGCCACGACATTCACCACGTTCTCTAACCCTTCCCCAACATCATTCTCAAAACTCGAAACGTAACATATGTCGCCCGCAAACGCCACACAACAACGGCACGCAAGCTAACTAGCTTAGCCAGCTCTAATGCGACGTTCAAGGCCCTCACGGGAGCCGTGCCTTTCAAGATCCGTTCATCCACGCAATTCGCTCAGTACCAACCAAAGCATAAACAATTCACACAAGCTTAAAATAACCAACCACTCTAACAAAAAATATTTTTTTAAAACACCCACACCAACCAACGCCGCACACATAGCCCAACACGAATCCTTTCTCCTACCTTCTCCGCCTCACTTCACAGTACCGCGAACGTTACACACTCTCCTCAACACCATGACGTCATCAATCAGCGACTTCTTAATATCATACTCAATCGCTACCGCATCAATAATAACCCTCAAAACGGCCACAATCTCGCCACCCTACGTCTCGATTCGCTTCTTACCTGCAATCGCCGCCACAGTGTTTAATCAAACCTCTTATAACGCCATCGTAACGTCCCCAGTTTCACCGCGGACTTTTCCACAGAGCTAAGCTAGCTAGCCCCAACCACCAGTAGGACTCGCCTCAGACCTATGTTCGTTGGTCATTAAAATATCCTAACAATACAACAATAAGCTCCTACGTTTCGCCAATCATTCCTAACCACAGCCATAGTCCCCCATACAATTCCTAACCATAGCCATAGTCCCCCATTCAACCATTAAGTACTTATCAGTCATTTCGACCGAATTGTTTTTGTATCACAGCGAACGTAATCGAATCAACAGGCCGGTTTCGCTCAAGATTAAAAAGGACCACCCGATCCGTTCGATACTATGCCTAAGGACGACATATATACCTTCATTTAAATTAGGCCGACTGGTCCCTGACTTCAGTTCGTCCATCCGAGCCTTCTTGAACACGCCGGCACCCTTATCTTCTATTAATTACTACGTTTTAATCCTGCAATCGCACAGACCCCCTGCGCTGATCATGCCAGGTTCCACTCATCTTTACCATACCTGACTTGCAAGTTCTGAATAGTAACAGAGCTCTTCTTTACATTGAGCCCGACGCATTTATGCCCATACTGTCCTCACTCACGGTCCCCGTCCCGCTATCTGTGACTATAAGCAGGGTCATAATGCTCATCGGACACAGCTCTCTTTCCATTTCAGAACAACCAAATCTCCCCAACTTACCCGCGCCCCCTTCCTGAGAATAATTTTAGGGCAATTATATACTCAGAACGCGCCCCTGTCGTACACACCAGATAACCGTGCTTCCTAGCCAGAAAAGCCTTTTATCTGCCGTCATGCGACGCCACCACCATTACATCATGATCAGATAGTCCGTGCGCCACCAATACGCAATCCCATTACATGCCGTCTCTTCTTGGTGCAACCCCCCCGTATAGTTCATAAAGTATATTCCATACGAGTCCCAACTCAACCCCCGTGGCCCGCATAGGCCGGGACCGGCCTCCTGTGTCTGAACAAACACACAAACATAAAAAGCCCACGTTTGCATGTTTACTGCACAACAAGCGCGATCTTCATACCTCCGGACATCCTAACCTAAGTCACCGCTCCCCCAACCCTGCATGCAAAAGCCATATTCACCGTGGGTCCCAACAAGTGGCGTACACAACCAACCTTCATCCTGTCCCTCTCTCCTTCATTCAGACAACAAGCCCCTCGTCTCTAACTTCAAACGCAGCAACACCCAGCTCTTTGCCCCGTACGTCCCCAACACACAGTAAGGTCCAGATTTGTTATGACAAGACCCTACCGCACCTTTTCAAGGGGAGACACAATAGGGTGGGAAGAACGGCACCATTTCTGTGGTAAATTCCCACAGAACTTCTACAATAATTTGAGGTTATTGTAGTACAGTACAAATGAGATTGATTATCTGGAAGGAGGAGAAAGGGATCATACTTGATAGAATTGTTGATCTCCTCATCTGACTTAAGCAGACGAGGAATAAACGTGTATGCCAGACAAACCAGAACTGTAGTTCAACTCAGCTGATTTATTTGAGCCAGGGCCAAGAGTGAATAAAAGGTTGCCTTTCACATACAAAGGATTTATCAGAAAACATTAACATGGCTGCTGCGCTGTGTTGGGTCTTGTCTCACGAGGGGGGGCTGGCATGATGTCCTCTGGTGGGGGGGTGTGAATACTCTTTGACCTTTTGGGCCTTTACCATACAGTACTAATCTGGTCACATTAGGTGTGACCTTTATCTATCCAACTGTCCCTGCGTCTCATTCCTCATTTAGCCCTGCAACCACTTCTGCTAAACAGTATACAAGGTTATTTATGAAATTCAACTCAATATTTACCACAGTAGCTTACCAATAATGATGTAGTATAAGGAGGTAGCTTACCAATAATGATGTAGTATAAGGAGGTAGCTTACCAATAATGATGTAGTATAAGGAGGTAGCTTACCAATAATTATGTAGTATAAGGAGGTAGCTTACCAATAATGATGTAGTATAAGGAGGTAGCTTATCAATAATAATGTAGTATAAGGAGGTAGCTTATCAATAATGATGTAGTATAAGGAGGTAGCTTACCAATAATGATGTAGTATAAGGAGGTAGCTTACCAATAATGATGTAGTATAAGGAGGTAGCTTACGAATAATGATGTAGTATAAGAAGGTAGCTTATCAATAATTATGTAGTATAATTAAGGAGGTAGCTTACCAATAATGATGTAGTATAAGGAGGTAGCTTACCAATAATGATGTAGTATAAGGAGGTAGCTTACCAATAATGATGTAGTATAAGGAGGTAGCTTACCAATAATGATGTAGTATAAGGAGGTAGCTTACCAATAATGATGTAGTATAAGGAGGTAGCTTACCAATAATGATGTAGTATAAGGAGGTAGCTTACCAATAATGATGTAGTATAAGGAGGTAGCTTACCAATAAGGGTCTTAAAAATGAACAAATACGAAGTGTGCTGCGCCTCTCCGTCAGTATGCATCAGATTATATTAGATTAAAATGAATCGTCATTATACAGCACAAGTAGGCTACAGTACAACAAAAATAAGTATATATAATGGTATATACAGCATTATTGTACATGCTATCCTACAGAGCTATGGGTTATATGCAGGTGTACAAGTAAGTAGAGGGGTTTATATGCAGGTATATTCAGACAAATATGGATATATATATGTAACGGTTGCGACAACGTCACCTCAAACTTCGAAGCCCCACGAGGGAGATTCAAACACGGGTCTCCCACACCGCGTTCAACAACACAGACCGCTATACCAAGAGGTGAATTCACTGCTTTGTAACGTGTCTATGCGTCTTTTGAGGATGTGAGAGTGAGTTTAACCCATAGCACCGCTACTCATCCCAGCCCTTCTTGACTGCGCTTCACGATACCATCCGTTACATATATATATATATATATATATATATATATATATATATATATATATATATATATATATATATATATATATATATATTAGGGCTGTCAGTTTATCGCGTTAATTAGATTAATTAATTACACAGCAAATTATCGCGTTATGAAAATTAACTCAAAATGAATTACAAAAAATATATATATATAATATATATAATTTTTTTTTTTATAATTTTTTTTTTTGTATCTCATTCATTCCATAAGAATGTAGAATACACATTTACAGGGCGGTTAGGTGGCGTAGCGGAGATTGCGTTCGTCACCAACCCCGGAGCTGTGAGCTGGATTCGCCTGTTCGAATCCAGCTCACAGCTCCGGGGTTGTCACCAGCTTGGCTGGCCGTTCACACTAATACAATTGGCTGTATTAGAGGGTGGGAGAAGCTGGCGGGGTGGGTCCGGGTCGTTGTAAACAGCGACTCCTACAGTTCGGTCGGGGCGCCTGCTAAGCGCGGATAGGACCTGAGTGGGATAGTGTGATCCTTCCACACGCTACGCCCTCTCAGGGAGGATCCGCGCTGCCAGGTGAAAAGAAGCGGTTGATTGGCTGGACGTGTGTCGGAGGAAGCACGTGATCGTGATAGCCTCCACTCTCCCAGATGATCTGACTGTGGGGGGTAAGTGCGCAGCGACCAGGAAGGGGATTGGGAATTGGCATACGACTAACATTGGGATGGGATACAAAAAAAATAATAATAATACACATTTACATTTTTTTTTTTTAATATGGTCCATTTGCATGTTCTTGGTATCTGATTCTAGGGACATCTATGAATCTCAGGGAATGTATTCCCAGTGTCAGAAATACTGTGGGCTAGATCCACAAAGAATGGATTGCACGGTGCAAGGTGCACCCTTACTTACAATTCATTATGAATTGAAAATGGGGGACCCTGATGTAAACAAGACGAAAGTCTTTCTCTGGTCTGCATCCCCTTAACAATTGTGTGTATTGAGCCGTACTGTATTGTACCCATTCTGCAATCTGTTAATAACATTTTCATTCAATCAATCAATCTGTGCTGTGATTGATTGATTGAAATTTTTATTTTGAGTCAATTGTAATGAACCAAATGAGAATATCAATACATTTTTTTTCTTTGACTGTGAATAACACCATGCTCAAATTGACCAGACCTGAAAAATCTAAGCAAATTAATAGATGGAAGATGATTAAACAGAAGGTTTTGTAGGTACAGTACTGAATTCTGCCATCTGGACACATGCAATTTGAAATATGATTATAGAATATAGAATATCAGGCATAAAATGGTTATGCGATTAAAATGCGATTAATTAGATTAATTAATTACAAATCCTGTAATTAATTAGATACATTTTTTTAATTGCCTGACAGCACTAATATATATATATATATATGTGTGTACCGTATCACATGCTGTCCATGCAGTTCATGCTATGAATGTGATCTGACACAGTCGTGATATTGGTTGATTGATTGGTTTGATGCTTTTAGCCACTAGGTGCTTAGACTACAACAGAGTATATAGCTCAGGGAAACTCCTCAGGCCAGTATTTCTGTTTTGGCTCCAACTCATAAGATTCAACACAGGCCTGTTGCTGCCATTGGCTGGTACTTGTTGTACGTTTATTCCACTGCGGCTGCCAAGCAGCACTAATGTACCTCGTCTCGCTGGCCCGTGTTTGACCTACACTTTCCCCTCTCCAGAGGAAAATAAATAAAGGCCTACAGTAGCTGAAGCTGTTTGGAGTCGATGCTGCCTGTGCGTTTTTTTTTAAGTTGGCCCGTGTTTAGCCTTCCAAGCTGATATCGAGGAGCAAGGTTTCTCTGTTTACTGAAACAGGAATTTTTTTGGGGGGGGAAAGGGCCCATTTATGGCTGTCAGAAAGAGTGAATTCGTTCAATCTTTATTTCAACATTTACAATTATGCCGAGCATACAAACATAATAAATACATGATAATTATTACAATAAACAATACAATATACAATACGTGCAATCATAATAAAAGAAATTGTACAATCAATACAAACAATTACAGATTATGGTGGGAAGGTTTTTGATCTAAGGATCTAAACCAGGGGTCAGCAACCTTTTTGACATGGAGTGCCTGTTTGAAATATAGTTGTAACTAGTGTGCCTCAACAATATTCCATGCATCGTAAAAAATAAATCTCATAATCAGGTCTTTTTAATGATAATTTTTACATTATTACATCATTATTGTTATTGTTATTATTAACAATATTATTATGATGGTTGTATCAACCCTAAATCTGAGTTGGGGGGGGGGGGGAATGCAATGCAGACAAACAGCTGCATACAGTGCAACCATTTCACTCACATTTGCCCATTAATTTTTGGACATATCACACACCATCGGTGTGTGTACTGTACGTGTGCTGTCATAGCTCCACCTACAGGCCTAATGGAGAACACCAGGAGAACACCAGGATGTGAATGGAGGGTGAATGTGAGGTATATCGTGTAAATAAGTTTTGATTGATCGCAAGACTACACTGTAAAAAAATTTATAATAATAAATTACCAGAACTTAAAAATATTGAGTTCAGTTACTGTGCATTAAGGTTTTCAGTTTTCAATCCATAATAAGTTAACAGAAAAATAAGTACACAACCACATTATTTCAACCTAATAAAACTATGTTTATTGTCATTGTTTTAAGAACACAAGTTGACTTGGTAATACTCACATTTTGAGTAAAAGAAAAGGCTTTTAACATGTGCAATGTTCAATGAAATAGACAAATAAATAATACAATTAGTTGATTAATCCCACTGGTCACAATGGTGACCATAATAATGTTTTTGTTATAAGGCTCTGAATGTTACTGTTAATGTTAATAAACAAATAAAGGGTCTCAATTAAATATGTGGTAGTAAAAATAACCTGTGGGAGGATTTCAACAAGATAAATGCGACAACAGTGCAAAATATTTCACTATAATATTTCAAAGCAAAAAAAAAATATATATATTATATATATATTTTATTTTTATTTTGTTATGCTGCCCCCTGTGACTATGAAAATGCCCCCGTGTGCCTATGCAGGCACGCGTGCCTAGGGTTGCCTACCCCTAAACTGACCACAGGACACCAAAGTATTGAGCCTCAGAGTTTGTTGTATGATGTTCCAGGTGTCAGGAGCACAGGAGCTAAAAGCAGATTTCCACATGTCAGGAGCACAGGAGCTAAAAGCAGACTTCCACATTTCAGGAGCACAGGAGCTAAAAGCAGACTTCCACATGTCAGGAGCACAGGAGCTAAAAGCAGACTTCCACATGTCAGGAGCACAGGAGCTAAAAGCAGACTTCCACATGTCAGGAGCACAGGAGCTAAAAGCAGACTTCCACATGTCAGGAGCACAGGAGCTAAAAGCAGACTTCCACATGTCAGGAGCACAGAAGCTAAAAGCAGACTTCCACATGTCAGGAGCACAGAAGCTAAAAGCAGACTTCCACATGTCAGGAGCACAGGAGCTAAAAGCAGACGTCCTGAGTTCAGTACAGACTCTGGGTGTGATAAGGTCATTGGAACATGGACCACAGGGTCCAGACTAGGGATGCACCGATCCGATATTGATATCGGATATCGGCCCCGATATGACTAAAATAGCTAGATCGGGTATCGGAGACTATTATAATTTTTTTTCAAATAATTGTTATAATTTTATTTTTTTTGTTATTTAATTTGAATAATAAATAACAATTAGGCGGCTGGGTGGTGCAGCGGACATTGCACTCGTCACCACCGCAAGAGACACCGGGTTCGACTCCGGCTGTCAGCGTTGCCTCCGGCTTGGGCCGGCCGTCATACTGACTCAATTGGCAGAGGTAGCGGGTGGAAGTCGATGGGTGGTAATCTGGACGTTGTGGACAGCGACTCCTACAGGTCGGTTGGGGGACACCTGCACAGCAGAGACAGGAAATGGCGAGAGTAGTGTGAGCCTCCCACACGTTACACCTCGCCAATAAGAGTCCGCGCTGGCAGGTGAAAAGATGTGACAGGCTGCCTCCTCGTGTATCGGAGGGGACACGTGATGCAAGGCTTCTATCCTCCCTACAACCGGCCAGTGGGGGGCATAGTCGAGCAACGTTCAAGACAGGGGAGGGAAGAATTGGCACAATGGAATTGGGATGGAAGAAAAATAGAAAAAGAGGAGAAAAGGTGGATAAAAATAAATGTATAAATAACAATTCAGTACATTTATATCTATGTGTTAATTTGTTACATTTAGTTTCACTAAGTTAGGAAAGTAATGTTTTAAGTCAAGCCTGATGTTGCCTTGCACAAAAGAATTATCCCAGTCTCTTCCACACAGTGAGGCACACAGTTTATTAATTGAACAACGGGTATCCGATCGGTACTCGGTATCGGCCGATACCCAAAGTCCAGGTATCGGTATCGGGACTGAAAAAGGTGGATCGGTTCATCCCTAGTCCAGGCGTCCAGGTACATAGTAGAACCCGATTTAAAATCACGTGTGAAACTAGAACTAGACTTTCATGCTAACAGGTTATTCGTAATTGAATGTATTTATCATCATCATACCGTTCCTTGTTTTCTCGCTCCTCAGACAAAGTCATCCTGAAGC
The DNA here is from genome assembly GCF_963971535.1 of Notolepis coatsorum. Lineage (NCBI taxonomy): Eukaryota > Metazoa > Chordata > Actinopteri > Aulopiformes > Paralepididae > Notolepis > Notolepis coatsorum. The sequence continues at coordinate 158,042,582 of NC_140169.1, read as the reverse complement.
CCAACGACATCTCCATGTTCTCCACACTCAGCATCAACGCACGTCTGTTCGCCTGCTCCCGAGACCAGCTGGACTCACTGGTGCGTTATCGCCTTGGCTTTACCCATGATGCTCTCATTACCCATGATGCTCTCATTACCCATGATGCTCTCGTGGCAGAAACACAACAACTCCAAGCTCTGTTGCTCTTCATGTGTTTGCTCACCTTATGGTCAAAGGGTGTGAATGAATGAATGAATGAAAACTTTATTTAACAGATTGCAGAATGGGTACAATACAGTACGGCTCAATACACACAATTGTTAAGGGGATGCAGACCCGAGAAAGACGTTTGTCTTGTTTACATCAGGGTCCCCCATGTATGAGTTGTATGAAATACTTAGTGTTGTGTAGTGGATGCAAAGCTATTAGCTTACTTATGAATGAATGAATGAATGATTTTATGAATGAATGATTTTATTTCTGTAATTTTTTTCCCCTTACAAGGCATAGTAGAACTTAAAAAGAATATATATATAAAAATGACCGAAAAGGTGTAGGCTGAAGCCGAGGCTTATAATTGCCTACCCTTTTTACATTACATAATTTACACACAAAAGATACAAAAAAGAAACATAATTCAGTATTATAATTTAGCAAAGGTTACAAACGTTTCATAGTTTTATGTACAAAACGTATACACATTTATTTATTTATGTTTCTTTCTTTTTTTAATACCTTTTTATTATTATTATTTTTTTATATATATATGTTTTTATTTTTATTTTTTCTTTATCCCTTTGTCACTATTTGAATACAGTTATGTTATAGATAAAATATAATTACTTACTGAATCATGTGGTCGGAGTTCTGGCCAGAGTTCTGAGCGAACCAGGAAGATTCTGTGCGAACCAGGAAGCTTTAGACGGGCAGCAAGCAGCCGGAACCAGGAAGGTTTAGACGGGCAGCAAGCGACAGAAAACAGGACGCTTTAGACGGGCAGCAAGCGACAGAAAACAGGATGCTTTAGACAGGCAGCAAGCGACAGAAAACAGGATGCTTTAGACGGGCAGCAAGCGACAGAAACCAGGAAGCTTTAGACGGGCAGAAAGCGACAGAAACCAGGAAGCTTTAGACGGGCAGCAAGCGACAGAAAACAGGACGCTTTAGACGGGCAGCAAGCAGCAGAAACCAGGACGCTTTAGACAGGCAGCAAGCGACAGAAAACAGGATGCTTTAGACGGGCAGCAAGCAGCAGAAACCAGGAAGCTTTAGACGGGCAGCAAGCAGCAGAAACCAGGAAGCTTTAGACGGGCAGCAAGCGACAGAAACCAGGAAGCTTTAGACGGGCAGCCAGCAGCAGAAACCAGGAAGCTTTAGACGGGCAGCAAGCGACAGGAACCAGGAAGCTTTAGACGGGCAGCAAGCGGCGGAAACCAGGAAGCTTTAGACGGGCAGCCAGCAGCAGAAACCAGGAAGCTTTAGACGGGCAGACAGCGGCAGGAACCAGGAAGCTTTAGACGGGCAGCCAGCGGCAGAAACCAGGAAGCTTTAGACGGGCAGCAAGCGACAGAAAACAGGGCGCTTTAGACGGGGCAGCAAGCGGCAGAAACCGGGAAGCTTTAGACGGGGCAGCAAGTGGCAGAAACCGGGAAGCTTTAGACGGGAAGACAGTGGCAGGAACCAGGAAGCTTTAGACGGGCAGCAAGCGACAGGAACCAGGAAGCTTTAGACGGGCAGCAAGCGACAGAAACTAGGAAGCTTTAGATGGGCAGACAGTGGCAGAAACCAGGAAGCTTTAGACGGACAGACAGCAGCAGAAACCAGGAAGCTTTAGACGGGCAGCAAGCGGCGGCAACCAGGAAGCTTTAGACGGGCAGCCAGCAGCAGAAACCAGGAAGCTTTAGACGGGCAGCCAGCGGCAGAAACCAGGAAGCTTTAGACGGGCAGCAAGCGACAGAAACCAGGAAGCTTTAGACGGGCAGCCAGCGGCAGGAACCAGGAAGCTTTAGACGGGCAGCAAGCGGCGGAAACCAGGAAGCTTTAGACGGGCAGCAAGCGGCGGAAACCAGGAAGCTTTAGACGGGCAGCAAGCGACAGAAACCGGGAAGCTTTAGACGGGCAGCAAGCAGCAGAAAACAGGACGCTTTAGACGGGCAGCAAGCGACAGAAAACAGGACGCTTTAGACGGGGCAGCAAGCGGCAGAAACCGGGAAGCTTTAGACGGGGCAGCAAGTGGCAGAAACCGGGAAGCTTTAGACGGGAAGACAGTGGCAGGAACCAGGAAGCTTTAGACGGGCAGCAAGCGACAGGAACCAGGAAGCTTTAGACGGGCAGCAAGCGACAGAAACCAGGAAGCTTTAGATGGGCAGACAGTGGCAGAAACCAGGAAGCTTTAGACGGACAGACAGCAGCAGAAACCAGGAAGCTTAAACGGGCAGCAAGCGGCGGCAACCAGGAAGCTTTAGACGGGCAGCCAGCAGCAGAAACCAGGAAGCTTTAGACGGGCAGCCAGCGGCAGAAACCAGGAAGCTTTAGACGGGCAGCAAGCGACAGAAACCAGGAAGCTTTAGACGGGCAGCCAGCGGCAGGAACCAGGAAGCTTTAGACGGGCAGCAAGCGGCGGAAACCAGGAAGCTTTAGACGGGCAGCAAGCGGCGGAAACCAGGAAGCTTTAGACGGGCAGCAAGCGACAGAAACCGGGAAGCTTTAGACGGGCAGCAAGCAGCAGAAAACAGGACGCTTTAGACGGGCAGCCAGCGGCGGAAACCAGGAAGCTTTAGACGGGCAGCAAGCGGCGGAAACCGGGAAGCTTTAGACGGGCAGCAAGCGGCGGAAACCGGGAAGCTTTAGACGGGCAGCAAGCGGCGGAAACCGGGAAGCTTTAGACGGGCAGCAAGTGACGGAAACCGGGAAGCTTTAGACGGGCAGCTAGCAGCAGAAACCGGGAAGCTTTAGACGGGCAGCCAGTGGCAGGAACCGGGAAGCTTTAGACGGGCAGGAAGCGGCATTTATTATTGTTATAATTATTTAAATTTTTTTATGTTCTGGCAACATATTTTGGCTAACTATGCCTCGTTTTATAAACGTGTATTGATAACATAGTGCTGTAATTACATTTTCTAATAAATATGCATGATCTATAAATGCATGATCTATAAATGGCACCGTTGACCATGTTGTGTTGTCGTCTCCGCTCCAGACGCCTCTGCCGGAGCAGCAGGGCCCCTCCTCCGGCTCTCTGAGCAGCTTAGAGCTGATGGGCTCCAGGGACGTGGCGTACCACCTGATGCTGTACGACTGGGAGCTGTTCCACTGCGTCCACGAGGTACCGGCGCCGCCGCGGCTCACTGCCAACTAAAGCTGTTTCCCCCCGAAGCCTGTTTTTTTGGGGATTCGAACTTCGTCCGGGTTTTTCGTCCGGTTTTTATATATATATACGGTATATATAAATATCCTCAAACTAAATCCTCAATTTGAATAAAGTGATTAATCTTTTTATTAAATCAACTTTCTTTAATGAATATAACTCATCAGTTTCGTCAACATAAATAATCCAATGAGGGCACGGTTGGTACGAAAGCGACGGCGGCGTCTTGATGGAGCGCCGAGCGCCAAGCGGATGCAGATAGGCTGCGTTATTTTTTTCTGTAGCCGCATTTCTCTGAGACGCTCTCTGATTGGCCACTGACTGACGCTCTCTGATTGGCCACTGACATGTTTGCCTAATCCGTGACGAGCTGTGTCTTTGCCCATTTCCGCGTCGAACAGCCTGCAAACTACCTGGCGTTCTATCGCCATGCTCTAAGACAAATAGTTGGGTCAAGAACCAACATTCTGTGACCATTCTCTGGCTAAGATGTTTTGATGATTGATTTGACTTCTATGGACCTTTTATAAAATATTTAGCCCCCGTGTCCCTCCGAAAAATCCCGGCATTTTTTGTCAGATGGCCAAATCCAAAATACCTGCTGACGCCATCTTGAAAAATTTACTTTTGATCCAGAGCACCTAGAATCATGTATGAATACACTTTTTTGTCTAAGTCAACCATGACGATTCCAATTCTGACATCAGTTTGACTCTATGACATCAATTTGACCCAGAAATCCAAGATGGCCACCATATAGTAGAGCGAAAATGTAACTTTTAATGTCAAAACCAATTTTACCATGGTACTGCTGTACTTTAAACAAACTACCTTCATAAGGATCTCAGCAAAATAATTGATGAATGTACAGTATGATAAGATAACTAATTATACTTCAAAATACGCTCTCTTAAATAGCTGTAACTTGAACAGATTAACAATGAAACAATTTTTTTTTGTTTTTTTACAATTTATTTTGATACATGATAAAACCAAATGTGTCTGGTGCTGTAAGACAGAGTCGTCCAACCACCCAGAATCAAAGCTGGTACTGATTTCGTACGATCACGCATGGGCAGCTTTCAAGAGCCACACGGTGGCCCTGGAAGACCAGAGAATGCGAGACAGAATCAACTGTCTGATTGATTATGCAGCTGATCAGCCCTATGCACTTGAAATCAGATATCACCTCAAATGCTGGTTGAAATATGTGCGTAATTACCAGAAAATGAGTGAAGATGACAAACTCCCACACATGCACAATGTCACTCTCCGTGAGGCTCAGACTATCTTCTTTGACCACATCACAACAGTTATCTTTGAGGAACATGAGCTGAGATCACTGCAGAGTCTCCTCCGAGACTACAGCTCTATAATTTCTCGGTATGGATTCCCAACATCCGGGGTCAAGTCATCTTACATCAAAGACATCCTGACCCGGGAGTTTGAGAGCAAGATTGGCTTCCACTCCCGCCATCAGAGGAGCCATAGCGATCTAGTCTATGACACATCTGGGGGTGGTTCATATGTCGAAGCAGCACTCTCCTCCATCGGTGTCAGCAGTGAGCAACTGGTACGTAATGTGGCTAAGCTGCTCAGGGATGACATCAAGTCAGTCAAACTTGTCCCATGGCCACCGAGGGTCGAGGAGCTAGAAGAGGAGGAAGAGCTTTCGCCTCTCATGGTGCAGCTGCTATCTGCTTTGCGGGGAAAGAAGGGGGTAGATCTGACTCCAAGCACACACTCTCTCACCTCTCTCATAACACAGTACGTCATAAAGCGACCCACCACTACCACCATCAATGCCACTGTCACCCTTCATGGGATGACTCGAAACAAGGAGCTTGTTGACTCTTACTGGGCTGGGCATGGGGATAAGCTACCAGAATGTGCTTCTCCTGCGTGATGTCTGGACCATGCATGACCTTGAGCGGTGTTCGGTGTGTCCTGGCGGGATCGCTGAGGGAGAACCAAGCATCAGTATCATTGACAATGACGACTTTCTCAATGACACCTTGACAGGAGGGGGTACTGCACACCGCTGTAGCTGGATGTTTCTGCAACGTCTAGAATGTCATGTACAGGACTATGAGGCAAACATCCAGGTTGAGCATGCGTGCATAAAAGATGCCAAGATTGTGTCGCAGGCACTGACTGAGAAGGCGTCTGAGATGCAGGCAGTTATGCCGTATAGGACCATCAAGCCCAGTGAGCCTCCCATCCGCCCTAAGCCCACTATGTTCTCATTAAGTACAGAGCCTCAGCGCAAGCGGAGTATTATTCATGCCCTTGCTTGTGCAGATACAAATGGTGATCGTCCTGCTGCAGTTGAGCAGACTATCCCTTCATACAATGGGTTTCACGCTGGCTTGAATATGGAGCAGAGGAAGAGCAAGGCTTATTTTCATACATCTTACAATAAACCGCCCAACAAGTCAGTTGCGAATGACATCATGGAGAAGCGGTCTACCATCATCGGAACTAAGCACATGCCCTTCGCCTTCTTAGTGGGAGATCATCCTGTGTACGTCCTCATCACTCTGCTCAAGGCCAAGAACCCAAACAAGTACCATGACATTGTACCCTTTCTTGGTCCCTTCCATACACAGTGTGTGATGATGAGCGCTCACAGTGTGTGATGATGAGCGCTATCTACAAGCGCTACAAGGGGAGTGAGCTAGGAGATGTACTTGTGGCAGGAGGAGTTATTGCAGAGGGCTCCGTCGACCGTGCACTGAAAGGCAAGCATTACAAGAGGGGGCTGCGTAAAGGGGAGGCTCATGCCCAACCTGGCTGATGAGACAAGGGAGAACCTTGAGATTCTGAGAGATATGAGTCTCTCCCAAGAACCCCGTGCAGCTGCACATGCGGCACTGGAGGATGATACTGACCTCGAGAGCCTCATCACCAATTTATTCACCCAGGTGGAGGCCAGTGATATGGCGGACTACTGGAGGGACTTCCTGTCTATGACAGATGCACTCATGCAGAATGTGCATGCAGTACATATCTGCAACTGGGATGAGTATGTCAGCTCTCTGCGTGCCAATCGTGCCATGCTGCCATGGATGGTAGTGTACGACAACAATAGGTATGGAAGGTGGCTGCCTGACTTCTGGGCAATGCTGACAGCTCTCCCTGCTGATCAGGTTGCCTTCCTTCGTACTGACTTCACTCAGTCCATCACAGGCAACCCCTACTCCAACATGGCCTGGGACATGTGGATCGAGTGTACAATGAACAAGGGCAGCAAAATTAAGTCTGGCTGGCTCTCCATCCTCCAGAATGAGAAGCAGCTGCTGGTGCACTCCAGAAATGTGAACAATTTGGCCAAGATCCGGGTGGCTCACAATGCCCTGGCCACACAAAAAAAGCCAAGAGGAAGCACATAGAATGTGGTCCGAAAAGGATGAGAGAAGATGAGCAGCGCGTGCAGGACCTGGTCGCATGCATGCATGAGTTTGATTCCTTCCCATTTGATCCAGCCTCACCCACCCTCCGCACCCTACAGTCAGCCATGCCTGCCTCTGATGAACTCATCGCGGACTTCAACTCAGCCTATGCTGTGGGAGAGGAGAAGTTGACCAGCTTCTTGCAAGACCGAGTGTTCAGTAAGAAAACCTCCCTCCATGCACCTGTCCCTCTGAGCAAACGCTTGACATTTTCCAAGCAGCCCTGCATGGAGAAGCCCGGGGAGGAACTCAAAGCAAGAGCTGCTGAGATGGAGCGGAGTGCTCTCAAGGCAGTGATCAACCTGGTTGAGGTCAGTCAACTTGTGAATCTCTCCGAGTTGCTGGAACATCGTGTTGTCGAGGAATGTGTGGCCTTATTCAACTCCAATGGCACATATAGGAAGACACAGAAGAGCAAGCTCATTCAGAAGCTCTCTCTCCAATCTGTAGATCTGCAAGAACCCTACACCGCTATTGTCGACATGGGCATGATCTGGAGGATGGCAACCCCATCAGCAGAAGATCGGCAGACACAAGATGGCACCCCATACAAGTGGTTGGACTATGTCCACAAGGTATCATCCATCATCCTTGCCCGCCATGGTGATGCTGACCGTATTTTCTGTGTAAATGACCCGTACGACGCAGCATACTCAACTAAAGATGATGAGCGAGATCTGCGGGTACAAGGTAAGGTACATGTCCCCAACACCTACATGAAGCTGGGCGACCCCTTCCCCTCTGCCAGAGAGTTCAAAACACTGCTGTGTAGCGTCAGCAACAAGGAGCGGCTACAAAAAGTAATATGCAGCTATCTGACTGACCTTGTTGCACAGGGTGTAGATACAGAGATCGTCTACTCTGTTGGCTCCCACTGCACCAACTTGTCAACCCAGCAACCAATGCAGAACTACAGCTTTGACCAGTCTGAGGCTCACACCATCCTTTTCTCTGCTTACACAGTTCTACGTGAGTCAGGCTACAGTGGCCCTGTGGTCATTGATGCAGCCGACACCGATGCCTATGTCACGGCAGCGGTCATCTCTCAACAGCTGCCCGGTATGCTCTGTATCAAGAGAAAGCAGGACACAGTCTTCTGCCGTGGCCTGGTTACTGAGGAGATGGCAGATTGTATTGTGCAGCTACACTGTATTACAGGCTGTGATGCCAATTCAGGCTTCTATGGCAAGGGTAAGTCGTCGGTGTATGACAAGGTGGCAAAGAGGGGGGGGGGGGGTGGGGGGCGGTTGATCTACAGCCTGGCTGGCTGGCTGGCTGGCTGGCTGGGATGTGGGTCCACTTCTTCACACGGCGCTGGCGGAGTTCTCAGGCCGGTGTGACTGTTTCCACAGGACCCGTCCAGGAACCACCGGGCGTACCGTCTGACCGCCGCCAAGCTGGAACCGCCCGTCATTCCATTCATGCCGCTGCTGATCAAAGGTCAGGTCTCTCTGGGTCGGCGCCACCTCTGACCTCCCGCCTGGGTCACTGCAGTTCACCTTCACATGGACATCTGTGCATCCTACACCCTGGTCATGTTCTTCACTTTGCTTGAGTTTTTTTCATGCTAAACAATATATAAGTATGTATACTGTGTTTCCTTTATCTTCTCAGACATGACGTTCACTCATGAGGGCAACAGGACGTTCATCGACAACTTGGTGAATTTTGAGAAGATGGTGAGTCTCTGGATGTGTTATTACTGATGAGAATGTGATGTTATTATTACTGATGAGAACGTGATGTTATTATTACTGATGAGAACATGATGTTATTATTACTGATGAGAACATGATGTTATTATTACAGATGAGAACATGATGTTATTACTGATGAGAACATGATGTTATTATTACTGATGAGAACATGATGTTATTATTACTGATGAGAACATGATGTTATTATTACTGATGAGAACATGATGTTATTACTGATAAGAACATGATGTTATTATTACAGATGAGAACATGATGTTATTACTGATGAGAACATGATGTTATTACTGATGAGAACATGATGTTATTACAGATGAGAACATGATGTTATTATTACTGATGAGAACATCATGTTATTACTGATGAGAACATGATGTTATTACAGATGAGAACATGATGTTATTATTACTGATGAGAACATGATGTTATTACTGATGAGAACATGATGTTATTACAGATGAGAACATGATGTTATTATTACTGATGAGAACATGATGTTATTACTGATGAGAACATGATGTTATTATTACTGATGAGAACATGATGTTATTACTGATGAGAACATGATGTTATTATTACTGATGAGAACATGATGTTATTACTGATGAGAACATGATGTTATTACTGATGAGAACATGATGTTATTATTACTGATGAGAACATGATGTTATTACTGATGAGAACATGATGTTATTATTACTGATGAGAACATGATGTTATTATTACTGATGAGAACATGATGTTATTACTGATGAGAACATGATGTTATTATTACTGATGAGAACATGATGTTATTACTGATGAGAACATGATGTTATTATTACTGATGAGAACATGATGTTATTACTGATGAGAACATGATGTTATTATTACTGATGAGAACATGATGTTATTACTGATGAGAACATGATGTTATTATTACTGATGAGAACATGATGTTATTACTGATGAGAACATGATGTTATTATTACTGATGAGAACATGTTAGTATTACTGATGAGAACATGATGTTATTACTGATGAGAACATGATGTTATTACAGATGAGAACATGATGTTATTATTACTGATGAGAACATGATGTTATTACTGATGAGAACATGATGTTATTATTACTGATGAGAACATGATGTTATTATTACAGATGAGAACATGATGTTATTATTACTGATGAGAACATGATGTTATTACTGATGAGAACATGATGTTATTACTGATGAGAACATGGAGGTGTAACTGTCGGTGCACCACTTGGCACCAGGCCGCTTCGTTGTTGATCTGTCGCTGATCGTAGCCGTCTTGTCTTTCCAGAGGATGATCGCTAACACCGTGAAGATAGTGAGATTCTGCAGGAGCAAGCCATTCGGTAATTTGGTTATTATTGTGTAGTTATTATTATTATATATATATTGTGATGGAAGAGAAATGGACATGCCCTTTCAACATATTTCAGGTTACAGTTATATACAGTAATTATATTGTTTCCACCGGTTATTTTATCAAATTTTATTGCCTATATTTATGTCTTTCTACTATTACCCTGCCCATACCTGCACCCCCCCCCCCCCCCCCTCCCCCTCTCACATACTGCTACTGTATGACGCTGTATGTCTGTATGAAGTTCCCCCAAGGGGATCGATAAAGGAATATCGTATCTTATCTTATCTTATATTTCCTTCTTCACCTCCGCTCCGACTCAGGTTCAGACCCGTCTCTGGCCAACAAGAGTCACCCGGAGGTCCGGACCTACGTGCGCCAGCTGAGCGTGATCGACAACCAGAGGACGCTGACCAAGCTGTCACACGCACTGGAGCCGCGCCGGTCCTGAAGCAGGTCCTGGAGACGCTCACAGGTCCTGGAGACGCTCAGAGGTCCTGGAGACACTCACAGGTCCTGGAGACGCTCACGGGTCCTGGAAGCTGCTCACGGGTCCTGGAGACGCTCACAGGTCCTGGAGACGCTCACAGGTCCTGGAAGCTGCTCACAGGTCCTGGAAGCTGCTCACAGGTCCTGGAAGCTGCTCACAGGTCCTGGAGACGCTCACAGGTCCTGAAGACGCTCACAGGTCCTGGAAGTTGCTCACAGGTCCTGGAGACGCTCACAGGTCCTGGAAGCTGCTCACAGGTCCTGGAGACGCTCACAGGTCCTGGAAGCTGCTCACAGGTCCTGAAGAAGGCGTCACCTGCAGATCCTGCTGCTGCTTGAGGGGTAGAAAAGAGCTTTGCTTTAAACCAGTTTACACACAAACACCTAAACAGAGAGGCTGCTTTAAACCAGTTTACACACAAACACCTAAACGGAGAGGCTGCTTTAAACCAGTTTACACACAAACACCTAAACAGAGAGGCTGCTTTAAACCAGTTTACACACAAACACCTAAACAGAGAGGCTGCTTTAAACCAGTTTACACACAAACACCTAAACAGAGAGGCTGCTTTAAACCAGTTTACACACAAACACCTAAACGGAGAGGCTGCTTTAAACCAGTTTACACACAAACACCTAAACAGAGAGGCTGCTTTAAACCAGTTTACACACAAAAACACCTAAACAGAGAGCGTTGCTTTAAACCAGTTTACACACAAACACCTAAACAGAGAGGCTGCTTTAAACCAGTTTACACACAAACACCTAAACAGAGAGGCTGCTTTAAACCAGTTTACACACAAACACCTAAACAGAGAGGCTGCTTTAAACCAGTTTACACACAAACACCTAAACGGAGAGGCTGCTTTAAACCAGTTTACACACAAACACCTAAACAGAGAGGCTGCTTTAAACCAGTTTACACACAAACACCTAAACAGAGAGGCTGCTTTAAACCAGTTTACACACAAACACCTAAACAGAGAGGCTGCTTTAAACCAGTTTACACACAAACACCTAAACAGAGAGGCTGCTTTAAACCAGTTTACACACAAACACCTAAACTGAGAGGCTGATTTATACCAGTTTACACACAAACACCTAAACTGAGAGGCTGATTTATACCAGTTTACACACAAACACCTAAACGGAGAGCGTTGCTTTAAACCAGTTTACACACAAACACCTAAACTGAGAGGCTGATTTATACCAGTTTACACACAAACACCTAAACTGAGAGGCCACAACTTAAAACAATCAGACGTTACCTCAGATGCTACAGTCTGAGCTCTTAATGGGATCATTCTGTTTTTTTAAGAAGTTTACCTGATTTATCGCGAATTGACGTTTTTTTCTCAGTTCACTCGCCTCTGTGTTTTCGGACGCAGGAGGAAGAAGAAGAAGAAGTTCCCTTTGCGAGTATCGTGGTAGTTTGGTGGTAATTATGTCTCAGAACGAGGTGTTATGGAGTCATCCTGACCATATCGTATCTTATCTGGCAGCAGATAAGATAAGATATTCCTTTATTGATCCCCTTGGGGAGATTCAGGATCCCACACGTCAACGCGATAACTCCAATAGCTTTCCTTCTAATCCTTTCACATTTCCTGTGCACATTCATGACCTCCGGAGCCGTTTTCCCCTCCCCCCCCCCCCCCCCCCCTAGCCTGTTCACCTGGTTCTCACCAAACTTGCTGTTTGGAATCGGGGGAATAACTACCTTTAAATGTTTAATTTAGATAATTGAACCACATGACCGCCAGATCCAATCACATTTCTGCTGAAACAAGTTAAAAACGCATTGGTAGCGAGAAATGATTCATTACTTGTGAACACTGTCCGATTTCCACCACACTTTCTGTTTGGAATCGTCTTTAAATGTGTCATTTTTAGATAACTGATGGGCCAAACCATGTGGAAAATGTATAATGGTGAGCAGGAAGCAACTCACACAATGTGACTTGTGAACGACACTGTTACGATTCCAACCAAACTTGACAAATATATATATTTGTTTGCCTTACAAATATAAGGAGACCGGTGACGTTTTGAGTCTCCAGCCTCATCATGGTGGCGCTGGTCTTAGTCATAAAACTAATAATCTGATTTCTTTGCTCATTATGTGACTCAGATCACAACAGTGTGAACAGCACTAATCACATGGAATCTGATTTTTTTCAATTCTGATTTGGGCCACTTTTTCACATGTGGTTCCTAAATCAGATACAGGTCTGATTTGTTTTGCAATGTGACCTCAGTCTGAACAGACTTCTTACGTCCATCTTCTTTATTGTTCCTTTGCGCATGCGGGTCAGTTCAGCAGAGTGTGACCAGTTCCCACTGGAATCTATAGAGTTGTACCCTTCCTGCTGACTTGCAGTGTGAACGGAGCCTCCGGGCCGGATCCACAAAGAATGGATTGCACGGTGCTAATTGCACCCTTACTTACAATTCATTATGAATTGAAAATGGGGGGACCTGAATGTAAACAAGACGAAAGTCTTTCTCTGGTCTGCATCCCCTTAACAATTGTGTGTATTGAGCCGTACTGTATTGTACCCATTCTGCAATCTGTTAATACTGTACAATGTTCAATCAATCGATCACCTGCATGCGCGGTGATTTGATTGGTTGATTTTCTTTTTTTAATGCAATTAGCACCATGCAATCCATTCTTTGTGGATCCCGCCCTCAGACTCACGGTCATAAGAGGTGGATTGAGAAGTCTGGCCATTCGGGGGATATATACCCGTTGCAACCAACACCAACTGCAAATGTCTAGTTATACCTTTTTGAAAAATAACTCTCTGTGATCAATCAGATACTCAAAAACCGAAGCTACCCCCTTATTGTCTATATTTTTGCTACACGCAACGGTATATGTTGGCCATTAACCCTGCGAGTAGGCTGTCGCCATCGTGTCGACGTCCCCCAAGCAACAAGGGCAAACCGGAAACAGGAAGGACCTTTTGGGGCTTTATTGTGCAACATTTCAAGGTGTAAACAGTAGTATACGTGATGCTAAATTCTCTTATAAACAAGTCTCGATATTCCTGATATTCAGTTGTTGTTTCGTATATATCTTTTTTTGTAACAGATTATATTTATAAATATTTTAGTTTGTGGCTTTTTTGTATTATGCATTGTAAAATGTATACAAATATTTATTTTGACCGCAGCATGCAGAAAACCATGACGTTGGGCTGAATATTATATGTGAGCACATTCCTCTTTGAAAGTCTGTGAGATATACAGTATATATGTTTGCAAGATTTCTACCTGTGTCTATTGTGTAAATATTAAAAATGATTAGATGTAAGACTCTCCGCTTGCCTTGTTGTTGTCATTGTGAACATTGATTGTGAGTCATTCCAGCCCTGTGTGTGTGTGTGTGTGTGTGTGTGTGTGCGTGTGTGCGTGTGTGCGCGTGTCTGTGTGCGTGTGTGTGTGTGTGTGTGTGTGTGTGTGTGTGTGTGTGTGTGTGTGTGTGTGTGTATACGTACATACTGTGTGTATGTGTTTTGGGTGGTGGGGGTGGAAACCCAATAATACACGAGACCCACTTCTTGGGACCAAGTAAGGTTTTGTCGATAATCCAATGTACAGTTAACCCCCCCCCCCCCCACCCCCCGCGCCTACCCAACCCCCCTCCACCTACCAACCTCCTACCTACCAACCTCCTCCAATGTACAGTTTCTTCGTCAAATGTATATACTCTCTTTTTTAGACTCTTCTTGTATCAAAAACAGTACTGTATTTGTAAATCTAGTATGTCATAAATGTCTAGATGTAGCAGTACTGTATCTGTATGTCATATAATGGTATATGTTATGATGAATTGAAAATGGGGGACCCTGATGTAAATGTTCTCTGGTCTGCATCCCCTTAACAATTGTGTGTATTGAGCCGTACTGTATTGTACCCATTCTGCAATCTGTTAATACAATTTTCAATCAATCAATCAATCAATCAATCAATCAAAAGTGTCAAACGTTATTAAAAAAAGAAAAGAAGATTGTGTCCAGCGGGTGGGGCTGTTGTCAACAGAATTGCACACAAGTGTTCAGTATGATTATGCTCCAACTGACTGAATGTCGCAACAAGGCAAGTTGAGCAACTTGAGAAACACTGCGCTTATGGAGAAATAGACGTCACTCACAAGACACTGGACCACAGTTTCCGGAAAGTGAAATATTACAGTAAGTTTATATCTGAGAGTTTATATCTGTGATGGTTTGTTGCCTCCAGTGGATTCTGCACGGAAATTGTCCTGCACTACTTTTGTTTGCAGGCAGCATATTAATAATAACCCGACACTGCATGCAGGTATACGTATCACAAATTATTATAATTTAGACGTTCGACATTCATAACGTATAGCCTGAACTCACTGCACCCTAATTAATAATTACTATACCTTGTGTCCGCTGCGACAGATTAGGACTTTAGTTGTTAGACTGTATAACAATTTAAGTGATTGTGTATAGCCTGCGTTTTTGCAATATACACGTAGAAGCACAATATCATATCACATGCAATTATGAAATGCCATCGTTATGGGAGCTTGGGGTCATCGTGACTCTGTTGGGCAATTTTAAACTGAGTTGTGTTTATGCTCTTCTCCGCCATGACATACTTTATATTCTCTTTTCTTTTCTGCTATTCACAGGCCGTCATGTATTCACCACCTAATTCATTTTAGATGTCGTTTGAGAGTTTGTTTTTGTTTTATACCGGATGCTGTTTGTCATAAGTTCATAGTACTGTATTGTACCCATTCTGCAATCTGTTAAATAAAGTTTTCATTCATTCATTCATAAATACTGTTATACTGTAGCATAGCCTGCCATAATGCAACTAGAACACGTGAGTAACTCCAGCCATATTATAGAGCTAACTGTTATAGGCCTAATGTTAATAGTTGAATAACTGATTGACTATTATTCTCCAGATTCCAGTATTAATAATATATGTGACTCAGTCAGTGTAATACAGGTATTGATTGATCGATTGAAACGTTTATTAACAGATTGCAGAATGGGTACAGTACAGTACGGCTCAATACATACAATTGTTAAGGGGTTGCAGACCAGAGAAAGACTTTCGTCTTGTTTACATCAGGGTCCCCCATTTTCAATTCATCATAACATGACATACACGACATACAGATAGACAGTACTGCTACATCTATACATTTATGACATACCAGATTTGCAAATACAGTACTGTTTGTGATACAAAAAGTGTCCAGAAAAGAGTGTATATACATTTGACGTAGAAACTGCATTGGAGGAGGTTGGGTAGGTGGGGTGGGGTTGGGTTGGGTGGGGGGGGGGACTGTACATTGGAGGTGGTGGTGGGGGGGGGGTTGGGTAGGGGGGGGGGGGGACACTGTACACTGTACATTGGAATACTGACAAAGCCATACTTGGTCATTTACTGTACAACTGGGTTAGGACATTTACAGGGGCCAGTTTCGAATTGCAGTCTCCCATAGGTGTTATTTGAGAGTGTTTTTGAAAGTGGGTAGTGATTCACATTCCTTTACAGCTTTGGGTAGGGCGTTCCACATTGATGTTCACATTATGTACACATTCTCTTCGGTTCAAATAACAAACTCAGCAAGACCGACGGCTTCTCAGTTACAGTGGGTGACAATATTGTCACAAGGAAAGATGAAATTACCTACCTGGGTTCCATCCTAGAGGCTAATCTCTCCTGTGACAAAATGGCATCCAATGTAATAAAAAAAGTCAACCAACGAACCCGATTCTTGTACCGGATCTCCTCTCTGGTAAACAAGAACACCCTGAAGACTCTGGCAGGAGCACTCATTCAGGGGTACTACGACTATGCTTGCACCTCATGGTACCAAAGCACCTCAAAGGCGCTAAAAACAAAATTACAAACATCTCAAAACAAACTGGTCAGACTACTGCTTGACCTTACTCCTAGAACCCACCTCACCCCTGCCCACTTTGACAACCTAGGATGGCTTAGAGTAGACGACAGAGTACAACAACTTGCAATGGGCCTGGTCTACAAGATACACTACACGACCAAGGTACCCATGTACATGTCAAAATACTTCCCAAAGGTCAGTGAATACCACGATCACAACACCAGAGGGAGCTCCACAAATCATGTTAAACCCAGATTCGGCTCAAATAAGGGACTAAACACGTTTCGCAATTATGCCACATCAATGTGGAACGCCCTACCCAAAGCTGTAAAGGAATGTGGATCACTACCCACTTTCAAAACCTCTCTCAAGGGACACCTACGGGAGACTGCAATTCAACACTGGCCCCTGTAAATATCCTAACCCAACCCCCTCCAATGTACAGTCATTTACCTAGTATGGTTTTGTCAATAGTTCAATGTACAATTGTGTTTGTTTGTACAGTGTCTCCTCCCCCCCCCCCTCAATGTACAGTGTTACTTGTTTATACAGTGTGCCCCCCGGCCCCCCCCCCCCCCAACCACCTCCAATGTAAATTACCCAGTATGGTTGTCAATATCCCAATGTACCCAACCCCCCCCACCCAACCTCCTCCAATGTACAGTTTCTACGTCAAATGTATATACTCCCTTTTCTTGACTCCTTCTGTATCACAAACAGTACTGTATTTGCAAATCTGGTATGTCATAAATGTATAGATGTAGCAGTACTGACTATCTGTATGTCATGTATGTCATATATGTCTATATGAATTGAAAATGGGGGACCCTGATGGAAACAAGACAAACGTCTTTCTCAGGTCTGCATCCCCTTAACAATTGTATGTATTGAGCCGTACTGTATTGTACCCATTCTGCAATCTGTTAAATAAAGTTTTCATTCATTCATTTCATTCATTCATTCATTCATTCATGTGGCATAATTGCGAAACGTGTTTAGTCCCTTGTTTGAGCCGAATCTGGGTTTAACATGATTTGTGGAGCTCCCTCTGGTGTTGTGGTCGTGGTATTCACTGACCTTTGGGAAGTATTTTGACATGTACAATCATGGGTACCTTGGTCGTGTCGTGTATCTTGTAGACCAGGCCCATTGCAAGTTGCTGTACTCTGTCGTCTACTCTAAGCCATCCTAGGTTGGCAAAGTGTGCAGGGGTGAGGTGGGTTCTAGGAGTCAGGTCAAGCAGTAGTCTGACTAGTTTGTTTTGAGATGTTTGTAATTTGGTTTTTAGTGCCTTTGAGGTGCTTTGGTACCATGAGGTGCAAGCATAGTCGTAGTACCCTTGAATGAGTGCTCCTGCCAGAGTCTTCAGGGTATTCTTGTTTACCAGGGAGGAGATCCGGTACAAGAATCGAGTTCGTTGATTGACTTTTTTTATTACATTGGATGCCATTTTGTCACAGGAAAGATTAGCCTCTAGGATGGAACCCAGGTAGGTAATTTCATCTTTCCTTGTGACAATATTGTCACCCACTGTAACTGAGAAGCCGTCTGTTTTGCTGAGTTTGTTATTTGAACAGAAGAGAATGGACTCTGTTTTGCCCATGTGTAATGATAGTTTGTTGTCGGCGAGCCATATGCAGATTTTGCCTAGTTCCGAGCTGAGGGTTTTTTCAACCTGTAACTTGTTCTTGTCAGAGACCAGCTGCTGCTGCTTCTCCAGCATCTCACTGAATGAATGAATGAAAACTTTATTTAACAGATTGCAGAATGGGTACAATACAGTACGGCTCAATACACACAATTGTTAAGGGGATGCAGACCAGAGAAAGACGTTTGTCTTGTTTACATCAGGGTCCCCTATTTTCAATTCATAGTGACATTTATGACACACACAACATACATGACATCATGACATTTATGACATAGGGACATACATGACATACAGGTATATAGTAATAGTACTGTTACATTTGTGACATATACGATATGCAAATATACAGTACTGTTACCCATAGACAGGCCTGTACACTGCGATGATATGATCGCGAATTGCCCCTTTAATTGGCCGTTGCGATTGGTAAATATTATCTGGGGGCGGGCTTGCGAGTAGTGCTTTCAAGCCTTGCATTCGCATTTCACTCCTAAATTATCCAAGGCGTGTGATGACGCCACTCACGCGAGCTGTCAGTGCGACACAATGTCGTGGTGCTATGAAAGAATCTGTCGGCAATGAATGAACTTACTGCGATCACCGATAGCCTGAGTGAAAAAAAAGATTTGCGTGTGGAGTGAATCTAGGTCACGCTATATACTTGGTACTTGTAGTCTATCGTGCGATTAAAGACCATGTCCCTATCTGCGTAGTCTATACATCCAACACCAAATCCCATAATTCCTAGCAAAACGAAACTGAATGTGGCCTCTCTTCCTTTCAATATGGACTATTGCATCGCCAAAGAAGCACCTCATTTCAATACATTTAAGATACAAATTTAGCTCTGCAAGAACAACGGAGTGGATATCAGTCCATCTTATGACAACCACGTCCGATGTGGAGAGATGATAAGATGATGATGATTGACGTGATGATGTGATGATTGATTGACGGGGACACGGACACTTCTAACGTTCAGGTTCAGCCATGCATTAGGTGAGTAGTAGTAGCCCACTATTAGGACGTGAAATACTGTCTACTTAAATTTATAAAATATCAACCTATCTATCTATCTAATAATGAGACAATATGCAAATAAGATAATACTAATAATTGTCACGGTGTCCCCGTATATGAAATGAAAGTGGCTTGCAACTTTACTGGCTGTCACAAACTGTTTATTTCTCGTTTAGCATATTACATTCCACTTCTATAAACAATCAAAGTCCTACCGTAAGAGCCTCATACGGGTCAATTAAACCTTTTTGATTAGTCTTTCCTTCGAGCTAAGTTGGACTGAACATTTCACTGTCAAAAGCGCAAATGTAAATAAGGTTGCGTCGCAACACGGTTTTCAAAATAAAGGTCACATATACAAATCCCTCTCAATTCTTACTAAAAAAAGTCCCGGATATACATAAACATTAATTGGCATAGATCTCTATAAACGGCCCAACACATTGATCACTTTAGGCACACACTGAAACCAGTAACATCACAAATATGAAGCAGGTAATTACCCATACAAATAATAAACCTTTCATGGGGTTATTTACAATAATAATTCATTTGATTTCTAAAGCACTTTTCATTGTGAAACAAATGTATGCAGAGTTTCTTGTCCTCCTGATTAATGCAATGGTGTGTGTGTGTTGTGGTGATCTCATTCAAGGAGCACTACACAAGTGCGCGCACACACACACACACACAGTTTGTTGTTTTTGTTCTATTAGTGATTTACACACTTTCTCGGTTGGTTCATTATAAAAGATACAAACCTGAAAACAAACGCACTTAAATGTTAAATAAAAGGACCACAGTAATGAGGCAGGAGGAACATATTTTTTTAATAATGGTAAAATTGTTATTTAAAAATTTGCCCCTAAAAAATATTTTTTGCCCCTAAATGTCTCATTTAGGGGCAAGTGTGCCCCTAGTGAAAAAGCTTAGCGTACAGCCCTGATAGATCCTAACATGGATTATATACATATGACGGTGAGGAGACTGTACATTAGGAGGGGGTGGGTTGGTGGGAGAAAAAATATATACCTCACGATCTTCTCCACTGCAGCCTGGAACACAGGAGACTCCTGGAGGCAGCCCTCAGCCAATGGCACCAGGGCTGGCGGCAAAGTGGTGACAGGGACACTGACCGTTTGACTGCCTGCACAAACATAAACAAATTAAATAAAAATATTTTAAAAATCAATTGTTATTGAGAGAAAGTAAACTGGTGAAAAATAGACAACAAGTGATGTCAAGAGTCACTTTATTGTCCCATCAGCTGGGAAATTTGTCTTGGGCTTACACCCACTACAGCCACAGACACATACATACAGACATGACACAACACAACTGACTCCAAACAATACACAATATAAAATATTCAGTAAAGTACCTGCACAGCACAGTTTTTATAGATGCATGAATAGAATGGGTACAATACAGTACTGCTCAATACACACAATTGTTAAGGGGATGCAGACCAGAGAA
This sequence comes from Notolepis coatsorum, assembly GCF_963971535.1. NCBI lineage: Eukaryota > Metazoa > Chordata > Actinopteri > Aulopiformes > Paralepididae > Notolepis > Notolepis coatsorum. Next base: position 158,022,152 of record NC_140169.1, on the reverse strand, counting down.
AGACGTTTGTCTTGTTTACATCAGGGTCCCCCATTTTCAATTCATAGTGACATTTATGACATACACAACATACATGACATCATGACATTTATGACATACAGGTATATAGTACTGTTACATTTGTGACATATACGATATGCAAATATACAGTACTGTTACCCATAGATCCTAACATGGATTATATACATATGACGGTGAGGAGACTGTACATTAGGAGGGGGTGGGTTGGTGGGAGAAAAAATATATACCTCACAATCTTCTCCACTGCAGCCTGGTGTGGCTGCAGGGCTGGCGGCAAAGTGGTGACAGGGACACTGACCGTTTGACTGCCTGCACAAACATAAACAAATTAAATAAAAATATTTTAAAAATCAATTGTTATTGAGAGAAAGTAAACTGGTGAAAAATAGACAACAAGTGATGTCAAGAGTCACTTTATTGTCCCATCAGGTGGGAAATTTGTCTTGGGCTTACACCCACTACAGCCACAGACACATACAGACATGATTATTTCCTGTACAAAGCAAAACACTATATGACATATTGTAGACTCCTTTACATAAGCCTACTGCGAGGGGCAAGTGGACTGGCTTGAGTTAGACGCGTGCTTGAATAATTCAATGTCCAGAGCAGGGTTTCCGTTAGAAAAAATTGTTGCCGGTCTCCGTGACCTGCAAGATTTCAACTACCGGACAAATGAGATTAATTCCGGTCATAGTTTATTGAGCTTTAAAACAATTGATAGGCAGGCTCATGTCATCCTCAAGGCATGTAGATTTATAATATTATTACTTAAAACTAGGCTACTTTTGCGTATACAGTCATTAATATATTCCAAATAAAATAAGTCCCTCGATACTCCGTCTCCGTGCTGCTGCTGACTTGAAATAAAATAGACCGCGTATGTGGCAGTCGGTCCGACACTGAACAGCAGTCTGTTATAATCACATTTTTATGAGCTAACGAATTCCGTTATATTGGACATTTGTATTAATTATATCAAGCGAAGAACTGAGAAAGCAGAGAGACTGCAACATTATCGTGGTTTGCGTGACTACTCTCTCCACCTCAATGTCACGCGGTCGAAAAGGGCGCTTGTCTATTGGACAGTGGAAATGTGTGTGTGGCTGCGATCCTGTGTGTGCGCGCGCGCGTGTGTGTGTGTCTGTGTGTGTACTGCGGAGCCCAGATCAGCGGAGCCGAGTTTTGACATGGCATTGATCCATTGTTCTATTGAAGCACATTACCTACCACCATCCTCTCGCTAAACAACTTGTAGACCACAGTGTTTTTATGAGTGCCCACAAGTAGCCGTTTTAATAATATAATAAGCCGCGCGCCTCGGTAATAATAATAAGCCGCGTTTTTTCTTCCTTCTTCCCAAGATGCACAGACATAGAGAGAGAGAGAGAGATAGATAGATAGATAGATAGATAGATAGATAGATAGAGAGATTAGATGCAGTGTGCTTGTTTTGCAGTGAGTGCTGCGAGCAGTGGTAATAATAATCACTTCCTATATTTGGTTCGCGTTTGGTCCGATGAAGCGAACCGAGACCTACGTTTTTAAAGCTCTCGCTGACAACGTCGTTGTCATTATTAGAAGCAACGAGGAAACAAATGTAATGATCGTTTCGTTCATCGCATAGGCTATTTAATTTTAGCCTATTTTAATACAATTCAAATAATCAAATTGTGCTTAGACTCAGGGAATTATTTTCACCGGACAAATATGTCGGACTTCAGGAGATTTTGCCGGACAAATACCGGTAATTACCGGCTAACGGAAACGCTGGTCCAGAGAGCTCTAATCATTTTCGATATGCCAATCCTTTTATTGACTTATCAACCAAAAATATATATACAAAAACTCTTTTTACTAATAACACTGACCGCCGACCTATACGGCACATCTACACGAACACGGTCAAAAAACTGTATGGCTATTCCCCTTGCGCACCTGGGGCTCGTCACCCACTGATCAGTATATATGGGTAACTACCCCCTGTGGTGGTTGCCATGGTGACTGATAATGCCAAACCTCTGCACCGTGAGTTAAAATAAAACTAAATAAACAGAAGGGCATTTTGGCTCCAACACTTCGGCCCCTAATTGAGAATGGCAGGAGGCCAGGAACAATTCAAAATAATATTTACATAATGGAGCCAATAAATGTATACAAAAGAACTCAAAAAACAATTATTTGAATTAGAAGCTTTAAATTGCAGCTTCTTGAAGCAAGCAAAGTTTAGTTACTGGTCTATCCAGTGTGCTCGTTTTTGTCTTCACTCGTGCAGAACGCACCAGTCCTTTCCTGTCAGGATAGGTCTCCAGGACTCTTCCAAGTAACCAGGAACCACGTGGAGCTGTAGCGTCTGCGATCAATACAATGTCTCCAGGGACAAGACTTCGTCTCTCCTTACTCCACCTCTGCCGCTCCTGTAGCAAAGGTAAGTATTCTCTCAGCCAGCGTTTCCAAAAAAGGTCTGAGATGTATTGGACTTGTCTCCATCTCCTTTTGAGGTAGAGGTCAGACTTCTCAAACAATCCAGGTGGCAAGATTGGAATTCCTTTCATTGTGAGAATGTGATTGGGAGTGAGAGCTTCCAGATCGTTGGGATCTCCAGACAACTTAGTTATGGGGCGATCATTAAGAATGGCTTCGACTTCACACAGCACTATATGAAATCCTTCGTCATTCAAGGTTTGCTGGTGTAGAACTGATGTTAGTATTAGTCGAATCATCCGTATGATGCGCTCCCATGCACCTCCATGATGAGAAGCTGTTGGTGGGTTGAAGCTCCACTGAATTCCTTCTTCCAGAAAAGCTGATTGTATTTTGCTGTGGTTTAAAGCAGCGAGAGCTTCCCTCAACTCTCTTTTAGCACCAACAAAATTGGTTCCATTGTCCGATCTTAAATGAGAGATGGGTCCTCTTCTACAAACAAACCTGCGTAGAGCATTTATACAGGAGTCCGTATCCAATGAATAAGCGACTTCCAAATGGACTGCTCTACTTGCCATACAGGTGAAAATGACTCCATAGCGCTTTTCAAAGGAACGTCCCCTCTTGACCTCAATCGGGCCGAAATAATCAACTCCAACATTGGTAAATGGAGGAAGATCAGCAACGATTCGCTCTAGAGGCAAGTCTGACATCTTCTGCTCACCCAACTTTCCTCTATGGCGTTTGCAGAAGACAGTCAGACAGGACCTTTCTTGTTGCTGCATTGGCACTAGTGATCCAATATTTTCGGCGCAATCTGGAGAGAACATGGTTTCTCCCACCATGACCCATCTGTTCGTGGATATGCTTTAGTATGAGAGTCGATACATGGAGGTCTTTCGAGAGGATAACAGGATGTTTAGATTCCTCAGACATTGCTGCCCTACTCAACCTCCCTCCAACTCTAAGCAAGCCATCCTCCAGAATGGGGTCCAGTTTATAGATGGGACTGTCTTTCTTTACTTCACCCTTTCCAGATGTCAACACAGCAAGTTCATCAGGGAACCTTTGCTGTTGAGTGAAGCGAATGATGGCAGACTCAGCTGTAGAAAGATCATCTGGTGTTAAGTTCTGGTTTCCCAATGCAGCTCTACTTTGTTGCATTTCCTGTTCCACTTTGTCTGCATCTTCATGACTCAGTTGGCTTCTTTTACGACTCATCTCCAATAGAGTCTTTCGTAATTTCAGGATCCAAGCAACGGACCTTTTCAACCTTTTCCAGTCAGAAAAGTAGGTGATCAGTTGGTGTGTGGCACTTGGTGCATCGACAATTACTGCGTTGATGGTGAGATCCTTTTTGACCTCAGGGTCATCAGCAGCAATGTTGTACTCCAAGATACTATCTGGCCACTCTTCCTCTGGTTTCCAACGAAACTCAGGGCCTTCAATCCAACTTCTGTTGGTCAGCAAATCATCCACCGTAACTCCCCTTGAGGCTTTGTCAGCAGGGTTCTGAGTGGTATGAATGTACCTCCACTGCGTGACTTCAGATGTTCTTCGGATGGTAGAAATCCTATTTGCCACAAAGGTGTGAAATCTCTTGTCTTCATTTCTGATGTACTTTAAAACTGAAGTACTCTCAGTCCAGAAACAAGATTTCTCAAGGCAAAGCTGAATTTCGCCTCTGAGCATGGTGTCTACACGAACAGCAAGAACAGCTGCAGTGAGTTCCAAGCGTGGAATGGTGACTTGCTTTAGTGGGCAAACTCTGGCTTTACCTAACAGAAAAGAGACATGACACCTGTTGCTGTTGTTCCATATCTTCAGATAGGTCACAGTGCCATATCCACTTTCGCTGGCATCAGAGAAGTGATGTAGTTGACCACGAATGGTTTCTCCAAAATCTGCCGGCTTGAGGCATCTTTCAACTTTGAATGCCATCACTCTTTCCAGGTCTCTCAACCATTTCGTCCACTGCTGTTGGAGAATTGGGTGAATTTGATCATCCCATCCATAGTTCCTCCTACACATATCTTGCAGTATGAGCTTGGCTGGAAGTGTGAGTGGGGCAAGAAATCCTAAAGGATCATAGATTGAGCTGACCATCGATAGAATCCCACGTCGAGTATGAGGCTGTTCTTTGAGTGCCAACTTGAACTTAAAAGTGTCTGTATCAACACACCAATGAAGTCCAAGGGCCCTCTCCACTGGCAGTTGGTCTCTGTCGAGATCCAAGTCAAGCAAATTCTTGGATCGGTCTTCCTCTGGGATGGATAGCAGCACTCCACGGTTATTGCTAATCCATTTTGTCAAATGGAAGCCTCCTTTTTGACAAACATCTGTCAAATCCTTGACCATTTTAACAGCCTCCTCTTCTGATGGCAAGCTCTTAAGACAGTCATCCATGTAGAAGTTGCTGTTGACCGTGTCAAGTACTTCAGCAGGGAAACTGTTGTGGTTATCTTCTGCTGTCTTTCGGAGGGCATGACAAGCACAGCTAGGAGAAGACACTGCCCCAAAGAGATGCACAGTCATCCTATATTCTACCAGTTCTTGGGATACGTCGCCGTCAGGCCACCACAAGAACCGAAGAAAATCTCTGTCTTTCTGTGCCACATTGACCTGATGGAACATCGCTTTAACATCAGTCATTAAGGCTACATGTTCTTGCCGGAAACGTGTGAGGACTCCTAACAAGGTGCTGGTGAGGTAAGGGCCTTGTAGAAGCTCCTTATTGAGAGATTTTCCTCTATACTCTGCTCCACAGTCAAATACGACACGCAGATTGCCCTTCCTGGGATGGTACACTCCATGGTGTGGAATGTACCATACTTTTCCATCACACCGTTCCACTTGATGTTCAGGAACACGTTCAGCATATCCTTTACTGATTACGTCGTCGAGAAAGTTGGTGTATTCTCGGTGGAACTTCTCATCTCTCCCAAACTTCCTTTTCAGTCCAAGGATGCGTTGCCTAGCAACAAACTGATTGTTTGGCAGAGACACTTCTTTCCTTTTAAAGGGAAGCTCCAAGGTGTAATGTCCATCTTGCAGTTTGCATGAATCAGTCATGATTTCCATGAACTTCATATCATCCCTCGACATTTCCTCTTTGTCTTCTGATGACCTTTCATTAAAATCATGGTTGTACTGATTGTTCAGCAACTGCTCCAGATTTGTTATAGAGATCCTATTAACAATAGCAGCGGGGTTGACATTCTCACTCCGCTGCTCACTGTAGCCTGATAGGGGACCATTAACGACCCACCCCAATAGGGTCTTAATGGCATATGGCCCATTGCCATGACTATTCACAATTTCCCAAGGTTCAAGCAATTTGGAGGCATTGGTACCTATCAATAACTCCACATCAGCTTGAATCCGAGGAAGGGCAACCCCATCTAAGTATGGCCACTTAGCCAACTCCTCTTGGCTAATGATGTTACTCGTGGTTACAGGCATCCTCTTCTGGGTGTAGACCTTGGGCAGGTCATAGAACTGTTTCCCAGTGAGGCTGGAGATCTCCAAGTCTGTCAGTATGTAGCTGGACACAGATGCCTTTGGGCCCATGGTATGTAAGCTGATTTGTGTTTTCCTTCCTGTAAGGTTCAGCCTTCTCATTAGGGATTCTGAACAAAATGTGTCAGTGCTGCCTGGATCTAAAAATGCATATGTTGTGATGATTTTGTCTCCCTTGCTGGACTTCACCTGTACAGGCAAGATTGACAGAGTCCCTTTGCTGCTTCCGGCCCCTGTTTGTCCACATGTTTGCAAAGAGATCTGTGCGTTACTCACCGAAGGTTTCTTTGGCTGGGTTGTGTTGCTTGCTCTCTCCTTCTGATTAATATGAAGAACACTGGGATGGTTTTGGCTGCACACCTTGCAAGTCAAGCGCTTCTCGCAATTCCTGCTAAGATGTCCAATGCGAAGGCAGCCAAAACAGATTCCTTTTTGCCTTATAAAAGTAATCTTGTCCCTGTGTGTCTTCTCCTCCATCTGAGGACATTGATCCAGAGTGTGATTTTTAGAGCAACATACACAAGTGTTGGTGTTGTGAGCAGATGCATTTATTTGCTTTGCAGGGGTTTCGATGGTAGTAACTGTGGTTGCAAAACTGTCTCCTTTGAATTTGGGTTTAATTTGTGATTTCATTCTGTTCATGTTCATAGGTCTACTTCCTGTATTTGGTGGTGTATTTTGAATGTCTCCGAAGACTGGGTCTGAGACAATCTTTACCTGGCGCTCAATGAATGTGACAATATCCATGAATTGTGGTCTGCGATGGTGTTTTTCCATTATCGAACATACAGAGACTCTCCAATTCTCTCGGAGCTTGTATGGAAGCTTTGAAATCAATACTTTCATGTTCGCTGGCATATCGAGTTCCCTCATGTACTGGACATTCTCCATAGCATTACAGCACTCCCGAAGGAAAAGAGCATAGGCTTGAAGAGATTTTATGTCTTCAGCCTTCACTAGCGGCCAGTTGAGCATCTTCTCCATGTAAGCTGCTGTGATTTTATATTCATCTCCAAAGTGTTGTTCAAGTAGGTACTTAGCCATATCATAGCCTCTGTCTGGAGCCATGTGTTGACAGCTACGCACAAGCTCTTTAGGCTGACCCCTGGTGTACTTCTCCAAGAAGTACAAACAATCACCTCTGTTTCTCGTGTTCTTCTCCACACAATGAACAAAGGCTCTGACAAAGGTTCTGTACTGCAGAGGATCCCCATCAAAATATGGAATCTCTCTTGGTGGCAGTAAGTGAGTTAGGGCTGGGCGATGTGACGATATTATATAAATATCGGGTACAGTTCATTAACGATACACTTTTTAAACGTATCGTGGATATTGTGATGTTTTGCCCAAGAGGCTTGTGTTGCGTCAATCTGGTCCACACGTTGACACTTTTGAACAGCGCCGCCCCACACACACACTACTGCATCAAAAGTTACTACTTATGATAACAAAGGCATTCGTTTTGTGGCATTGACGTTATATAGTTACACTTTCAATAACATCAGCGTATTTACATAGCAACGACCGAGGTCGACCTAGATATTAGCAAGCATTAGCCGTTCATATCTCAGCCCGTGCTGACTCCGTTGTGCCCATTCTGCGGTCTGTTAATAACGTTTTCAATCAGACAGATGTATGGAAAGGCTTTTATTATAACATCCGTTGCAGTAAAATCATTATGCCTCCAGTCGTTTAGTCATTCTGCAGAGCTAAAAGCTAAACGTCGGCCGCGGCGAGCTACCGCTGCCATTGTTGTTTTCATTGAGCTCTCCAGTGGCGGAAGTAAAAAATTAATACGCGCTTGCCGATTGGTGCTAAGAACAGCAGGGCGGGTGCAAGCGATGTGACGTAATTGGCAGACGCGACTGTCAATCAAAATGATTCTGTTTGCCGACTGAATGAATATAAACGTTATTAACAGATTGCAGCATAGGTACAATACAGTACAGCTCAATACAACAACAGTCAACAGTGGACTGGAGGATGCAGACCAGAGAAAGACTTTCGTCTTGTTTACATCAGGGTCCCCCATTTTCAATTCATCATATTTCATATCTAAATCATATAATATCTCATTGCTAAATATATGCAATATATAATCTAATAATCCAATAATCTAAATCTAATATATAATATAAAAATGCTAAATGCATGGGTATTTTATTTTGTCTTTAATGTTAGCTTGCAAACTCAAATACTGTCTTGGTAAGCCTCATAATGAATTGTTTGGGGAAAAAAAGAAAAACATCGTGATGCGTATCGTGTATCGCCGAAAGGTCAGAAAATATCGTGATATCATATTTAGGCCATATCGCCCAGCCCTAAAGTGAGTGGTTTGCTGCTCCACTAGCATTGCTGTTATCTCATTTTGCCTTTTTAATAGGTTACATACAACTGAGGTTTTATTGCTTTGGGGTGAAATTATAGTTGGGGTCGTTAGCTGCACAGGAGCTTCCATGTGAGTTGTATTGTCCTGTGCTCCATCCCAAGACACATGTTGTCTTTGTAAAGATGGCGGTTGTGTTTGAATGAGGGTTGGCTGTAACAGCATAGATTGTTGTCTTTGCCAAAATGGGGGCGGTTGAATGGGTGTTGGCTGCACCAAGTGCATAGGTTGTTGTATTTGCCAGGGTGGTGGGTGTTGAATGAGTGCTTGTTGCTGTTGCATAGCTTGTGGTATTTGCCAGGGTGGTGGTTGTTGAATGGGTGCTTGTTGCTGTTGCATAGCTTGTGGTTTCCATAGTGATGGTTGTTGCACATATGATTGCTGTGCAGATGGTTGCTGCAGTTCTGGTGGTTGCATAGACGGTTGCTGTGGTAGTGATGTATATTCTTTTGCATGAGGATTGAGAGTGACTGAGGGTTCCTTTAACCTTGTTCCTTTCCTGTAGTAGGAGTCCATTCCATCGGACTGTGTGAGTGAAAGAGCTTGGTGACTGGGGGATTGAAATACTGCTATTCTTGCGTTGGTAGCTGCCAGTTGTGCATCAAGCTCCATCGTTTCCTTTTTCTTTTTCAGGATCTGTTCCTGCTCTTCCAGAGCGTGTTTATCCTTTTTCAGGGCGTGTTTCAGGATCTGTTCCTGCTCTTCCAGAGCGTGTTTATCCTTTTTTAGAATTTGTTCCTGCTCCTCCAGAGCGTGTTTATCCTTTAACGCTGCAGCTCGAATCACAAGTGAAGCTCTATCTGCCTCGGCCTGTAAGCGAGCTGCTGAGGTAGAAGATCTGCTGGACCTGCTGGTACCAGACCTTGTGTGACCTTTGTGAGCAGATTTTTTACTTCCCACATTAGAAATGCTGTCATTTGGATTAATTAGATGTTGCACGTCCTCCTCATCCTTATTAACACTTTCCACATTAGAAATGCTGTCATTTGGATTAATTAGATTTTGCACATCCTCCTCATCCTCATTAACACTTTCCACAGGTTGTGTCATTTTTGTCCATGCATTCATGTGATCAATAAAGTCATTGACATTGATCATTTTGGCTTTGAACCAAATGTCATGTTTTCCCCTTTCCTCAGGAGGTACTATTGGCAACAGAGCCTCCTGGTTTGCTTCTGCTTCCTTGCATATGTGGAGATATTGCATAAATGCGCATTGCACCTCCTGTTTGCATCCACTTTGCATTAACCCCAAAATCGTTTTTTGCAAGTTAGAAGCCTTGTTAAATTTAGATTTATGTAATTTATGTAATGTGTCAATTTTATCCAATAGGGCTTTTGGTGTTAATTTGCTCTTGCGTTTTGTGACCTGCTGATCGGTATCAACATTGTGTGTGATTTGACCTGTGTCCACCTCGGACTGTGTTTCAGCCACTGTGGGTGTGGGCTGTGACTTTTCAACCAATGAAGGTTCTTTACAATGAGTTTCAGCCATGGCTGGCTTTTCAACCATAACGCTGGTCTTTGTTGGATTCTGAACACCTTTATCAGAATTCATATCAGCAATATAAGACCAACAGATTCAATATGAAACGGTACCTTTGGTTAAATCACAATAAACAAACCCACAGTTAATCATCACATGACGTTCTAACCAAACCTTGACACACACACGAACGGGTTGCACAATCATATACCACCAATGCATTGGAATTTTCCCTTTTTATATTTTTCTCAATTGACCCTGTGTGCACACATTTGTTTTTTATATGGCCATATAAGATATACCGGTAGCGCGCTACATACCTGTTCGTTGCGCAGCGCTGTCGGGGCCGTTTGACTTTATTCTTTGAACTTCGAAAAGTCTTCAAACAGCGCTCCTTGTCCGAGCGCTATTCAACTTCAAACCTATTCAATAAACTGCTTGCGCGCAGGACAGCTCCCCTGGTCCGTTCCCTCGCCCAAATGGTGCTGGGGCAGGTGATGCCGTCCGCTCCTTGACGGTGGTGGGCAGCTCCTCCTGGTCCGTACGCTCCCCGACGGTGCTGGGCAGCTCCTCCCGGTCCGTCCGCTCCCCGACGGTGCTGGGCAGCTTGGTCCAGATAGTCCACGTTCCGCGCAATTCCAAGCGAAACGGTGAACCAAACAGTTGTCACTAATGTCTTTCAGCGGCCTCAAAAATCAAAACACTGTCCCGCTGATCAGCTGTTGAATCTTGAGCGCAGAGCGCGCTGTCTCGCTGATCAGCTGTTTGAATGAATCTTGAGCGCCGAGCGCGATTATCCTCGTCTTCCAATAAGTAACAAAGGCAATTGTCCATTTCAAACGAAGAGCCTGAGTTTTTGACTAATGTAGACTCCTTTACATAAGCCTACTGCGAGGGGCAAGTGGACTGGCTTGAGTTAGACGCGTGCTTGAAGAATTCAATGTCCAGAGAGCTCTTATCATTTTCGATATGCCAATCCTTTTATTGACTTATCAACCAAAAATATATACACAAAAACTCTTTTTACTAATAACACTGACCGCCGACCTATACGGCACATCTACACGAACACGGTCAAAAAACTGTATGGCTATTCCCCTTGCGCACCTGGGGCTCGTCACCCACTGATCAGTATATATGGGTAACCACCCCCTGTGGTGGTTGCCATGGTGACTGATAATGCCAAACCTCTGCAACGTGAGTTAAAATAAAACTAAATAAACAGAAGGGCATTTTGGCTCCAACACATATCTTTATATTACACAGACAAGCTGCAGCGTTCTGGAACACCATCCCATCACACATCCGCGGTACTAATACACTCAGATCCTTCACACACACTCTAAGCATGGCCATTAGCAAGTCACGTCTCAGTCCAGCTGCCCAACCCCTGTACACTAGCCTGACTGTCCTGATTATGTATATGTGTGCCTGCCTGCATATACAGTGCTTATACTGTACATGTATGGGCTTTGATTTGTCCCTGTACACCGTTTTTTTTTTTATAGATGCATGAATGCCTAGTAGTGACTAGTGAGTACAGAATATGTTTTAAATTGTTTTTATATTAGCTTTAATGGCCTTCTATTTTTCTGTTTGTTTCTGGCTTAAACATCTAGCCCAGGGACTACAACTGAAAACTAGCAACCCTGCTAATGTTGGCATATTTACAGTTTTTAATTTGTATTCATTTATAAATGTATAACTGTTGATTGATATGCACTGTCCCTGATCAAATAAACGGAGTAAAAAATAAAAGCATAGCAGATAGATAGTGAGATAGATAGATAGGACACAATGTATTATCGTTATTATATGATAGCTCTGCTGTGCAGAAACAAAACACGACTCAGCTTCACTGAGTACATCCAACTGTTGAAACTGCCAACACAAACCCAAAAACAGTTTAACCTATTGGTAAACAAACGTATTGTTGAAAATATACACTATGAATGACTGCTGTTGTGACATTGTTGGGATCTTATACTGTAGTTTACATTTGAAAAAAAAACGAACTCGGTAAATCAATTCAATTGGAGTCTCTTTAAACAGCGGCAACACAAACCCAATAACCTATTGGTAAACAAACGTATTGTTGAAAATATACATATATGACTGCTGTTGTGACAGTGTTTAGGATCGTATTTAGTAGTTTAAACTCACCTTCAAACGTTAACAGGTTGAAAAAAAACGCGATTCTCCAGCTCTGCAAAACGGATCTCTTCTTCTGTTCTCCTTCTTCTCCTAAATGTGGATACAGCGGCGCAGCATCCACAAACTCGCAACAGCGCCACTAATGGCCAAAATAATACATGGTTTTGTAAACAGGGAGTGGATGGTTGTTAAGGGAGTGGATGGTTGTTAAGAGGCGAGTGGATGGTTGTTAAGGGTAACTACTCAAGGGTCCCGCACGGACGACCCGCGTTCGAATCCCCCCTTTTTCCATTTTTTTTTTAGTTTTTGCCGATGTAAATGCTTCAACCTGGCGCACTTTGAGAGCTATATAAAGAATGACATCCTCAATGCATGTAGATTTATAATATTTTAACTTAAAACTAGGCTACTTTTGCGTATACAGTCATTAATATTATATTCTAAAAAAAATAATATTAGACACGCGGGGTTTCGAACTCGGGTCGTCCGCGTGACAGGAATGAGCACTAACCATTACACCACTGTGCCAGACAAAATATATCCATTATATATCCATCAATGGACAAGAGACCCGTGTTTCTAAACAAGATTACAAACATCACAAAACAAACTGGTCAGACTACTGTTACTGTTAGAGACTGTGCTAGACGCCATAAGCGCGGCACGATGTGAAAGGCGAAGTGAACTCCAGCGTCGCGCCACTGGTAACGCAGTGGGAAAAGTGATTAAACAGCTCTGCACTCAGAAGATGGCGTGCGACAATGCTGCTGCGCTGTTGAAGTGGGAAAGCGGCAGTGAAACACAGCAGCCTCTGGCGTTGCCGCCTCGGCCGCTGCCGCGGGGCGGGGCCGCGGCGTGTCACGTGGCCGTCGCGGCCAATCAGGCCAACCCCGGAAATCAAATCCGTTGCGGAAGTGATACACGCGGCGGGGAGTGGGGTGGCTCCCTGTGGAGCGACGTGGTGTCCGAGGAAGGTGATGGAGGACTGCCCGAACTGGCACTTGGTCGGGTTGACGATGAGGCCGTGTTTACTGAGCCGCTCAAACAGCTGCTGAAGGTGTGTCATGTGCTCCTCTATGGATGCACTGGCTACCAGAATGTCATCCAAATACACAAACAAAAACGGCATGTCCTGGAGCACAGAGTCCATCAGCCGCTGAAACGTCTGCGCCCGCGCACCAGGTCCACCTTGGAGAAGATGACGGCCCCCGCCAGGTGGGTAGAGAAGTCCTGTATGTGCGGGACAGGGTACCGGTCGGGGGTTGTGGCGTTATTAAGGCGACGGAAATCGCAGCAGGGGCGCCAACCCCTGCCAGCTTTTGTAACCATATGTAATGGAGAAGCCCACGGGCTGTTCGAGCGGCGCACAATGCCCAGTCGCTCCATGGTGGAAAACTCCCCCCTGACGATTGCCAGCTTGGCTGAGTCGAGACGCCGAGCCCGGGCATAGACTGGGGGGCCTTCGGTGGTAATATGGTGTTCCACCCCGTGTTTGGCCACTGCAGATGAGAACGTGGGTGTGGAGAGGTCAGGGAACCCGGCGAGCAGGCGTTCATACGGGTCCCCGGTGGCAAGTGTGTTCAACAGGCAGAGAGGTCCGCCCCCCCCCAACCGCCCCAAGTGTGCAGGGGTAAGAGGAAAAAGAGAGGGCATCGATCAAGCGACAGTTTTTCACATCTACCAACAGACTGAAGGCACAGAGGAAGTCTGCTCCCAGGAGCGGCGTGGACACCGCAGCCATCACAAAACCCCAGCCGAAACGGCGCCCCCCAAAACACACCTCCACATACCTGGTGCCGTAAGTACGTATGGGCGTACCGTTCGCTGCGTCCATCTGGGGCCCGTGTCTGCTGTCCATGGTGTCCACGCCCTGTGCCGGCAGGATGTTTGTGCGCCCGAGTCCACCAGCAGCCGCCGGCCGGACAAGGAGTCAGTGATGAACAACAGCTTGCAGTCATGGCCGGCACCCACAGCCACTAATGAGCGCCGGCCCTGGCGTTTCCCTGCCCCTTGAAGCTGCATGGCTTGCGACACTGCTTGGCCCTGTCCCCAAACCTGGCAATAACAGAGCCCGTCGTCGGGTTGGCGTCGGGCTGTCACCGCAGCCGCGGTGTCTCTATAAACATCCAGTGGTGGGGCTGAGGTGCCCTGGTGGGGCAGCAGTGAATGGACAAACTGCTGCTGCCTGTTGGCCAGGAAAACCCTGTCTGCTTGTGCAGCCAGGCCGCGATAGTCTTTGGTGGAGGAGAGGAGGGAACTGGCCAGTGCCGTGCGCACAGGCACTGGAAGCTGCCGTAGGAAAATGTGCGTGAACAGAAAGGAGGGATCTGCTGATCCCAGCACAGCCAGCATCTTCTCCATCAACTCTGATGGTTTGCCGTCGCCGAGGCCATTGAGAGACAGCAGGCGGTCCGTTTTCTCTGACAGTTCATACAGCTTCAGAAGGAATGTCTTTAGCACATTGTACTTGTCAGCTGCCAGCGGATCCTCCAACAGAATCATCGCCTGTGCCGTCGTCGAAGCATCCAACGCCGCCACCACATGGAAGTATTTGGTTATGTCCTGCGTTATTCCTCTCAGCTGGAATTGGGCTTCGATGTGTTGAAACCACGGCCGGGGATTATGCTGCCAAAAGTCGGGCAACTTGACGGTCGCAGCGTAAATGTTCGCTTGCAACATATTAGCGTCGTTAGCATTCGGCGCGGGCGCTTGTCTTGAGACATAACGCTAATGTTGTTTAACATTAACAAATGTTCTTCACAGGGTCACCAATGTGGCGATAAGAAAGTAGTGAGCCAGAGACGTAGGTCAAGTTGAGTACTTTACTTATCCTGCACATAGCATTTACAATAACAACAACCCGTCACCCGGAAACCGGAAGTGGCATTTAACCTTTCCCCTAACCAGTACAACCCACACTCTTAAAGGCACAAGCCCACCTTGGTGAATGTCTTTTAATATAGGTCACCACAACAGTAAGGTTAGTCAGGGTTAGCTTTTATTTATTTTTAAAAATCTTCAGATAATGGTTGAAGTCAAGAAGTGCGTCTTTAGTCGACGGCGAAAGATTGGACGGGTTTCGGCTGTCCTAACTGGGGTGGGCTGTTCGTTCCACCATTGTGGGGCAAGGACTGAGAATAGGCGGCTTCTCCTTGATGACCCTCCCGGAGCTCGGATAGGAGTGGGTCTGAGACGGCCAGAAGATGCAGAGCGTAGGGGTCTTGAGGGTGTGTGTAGTTAGAGACCATTGACCGGAGGTAGGCGGGAGCGGTTCCCTTTGCCGCACGGTATGCCAGTGTAATGGAGGTCCGTGAGTAATATCCACAGTCACGATGAACGCATGTGTTGTGAAGTGACTGTGGCAGTAAGCGGGCTGCGAGTTAAACTCACTTCCCCATAACAGGGTTAATTAAAAGACACATAGATACGGTACCCAGGAGTGAATTCACCTCTTAGTGCAGCGGTCTGTGTCGTCGCCCACGGCGTGGGATACCCGTGTTCGAAACTCCCTCGGGCCATCGACATTTAACACAACGCAGAAGGAGTAACATACGATCGTTCACACCCGGTCGAGGGCCTTGAAGCGGATTCGTGCGGCAATGGGGAGCCAGTGCAGGTCCCTAAGAAGTGGGGTGACATGGGCCGACTTCGGTTGGTCTGAGATCAGGCGGGCCGCTGCATTCTGAATGAGTTGAAGAGGCTTGGTGGCAGTGGGCGGGAGGCCAGCTAGCAGTGCGTTGCAGAGTCGAGGCAGGAGATTACTGTTTGTGGACACAGAGATGACATTGATATAATAGTGTTCTGTCTGTACATACCTGCATATAATCCTCCTTACATATCTGTAGATACTATATCTATATATGTACATATCCCTTACCTACTCTTACTAGTTACACTGCTGGCCAGTATGACTTACTACCATAGTGTCTTTATACCTGTATCACTGTACATAGTAATAATACAACTCTGTGCATACATCTGATTAGCACTATTTACCATTCACATATTTTATACCCAGTTTAATCACCTGTACATTGTACATTACTATTACACTTTACTGTTACATTTGCACTCTGGTTGGATGCCAAACTTATTTTCCTTGTACTGTACTTGTGCTGTATAATGACAATACATTTGAATCTAATCTAATGTAATCTTGATTTAATGAACAAATCTGTAAAATGTTGCTTCCCTCATGCGATCACACAGAAAGACATGTCTAAATCTAGTTTTCAGGAGATATGCATTCAGCATGGGGAAAAAGCACAACAAATTACTAACTGATGACTAAATGATTTGATGTGTTTATTTGCGAAGGGACAGTGCACGTTAATGAACACAACTCCATGCATTATTTACAACAATCTATTACAACAATGTATTACAACAATGCATTACAACAATGTATTACAACAATGTATTACAACAATGCATTACAACAATGTATTACAACAATGCATTACAACTAGGGCTGCAACTAACGATTATTTTGGTAATCGACTAATCTGTCGATTATTTTTTCGATTAGTCGACTAATCTAGCGATTATTTTTGTCATTCGATTAGTCGACTAATCTAACGATTATTTTTGTCACACCCTCAATCTCTGCTTCCTGTGGGCATGGCTCCTTCTCCAATGCATGTTTTACCTCACATGCTCAAGTCTGCACACCCTGTTGTCCAGTCCCTCTGCCTTAACAGTTAACTTAACATAACATGATGATCCCATAGCAAATTAAAATAATGACTCATGAAACATTTGAATTTGGATCTTAAGCAACTTTCAATCAAAATGTATTTGAACAATACATCACAATCACTCATAACAAGATAAATAAATTAAATAATACAAATTAAAGTGGAAGTGTTTAAATAACAAAAAAAAATATATAGCATACTTCTTAGCTTAAAACTCTTCGGAGTTGTGGGATATTTTCAATGTTTTAGCTAATTTTGATTTAAATGGTATAATTCCCATTTTAAAATGTTTTATCATGGTATGTTTGGTATCTTTTTTTTCAGCACAGCCTCACATATATGACCTGACCGTTAGTTTTCATAATGCATAATACTGTATATACTGTATACTGTATACTGTACAACACAAAACACAAAATCGGATTGAGAAAATGTGTTCTTTTTACTATGAACCAATGCAAACATATTCAATCAAGCATATAAAACAGTGGAAATGCCCCCTCAGGTAGCATATTTGCATAAACAAAAGAGAACAGGGCAGAATTCAATTCAAAAACAAGTATTTTCTTCATACACAGGTAACAAACCCAGACGAAATTTAGATTCTAAACTGGAAAATCTCACCATCATGCTTTTTTTTAGAAATAGTCAGTAAAAAAAGTAAGTAAAAGTAAAAAAAAATATATAGCATCATTATGGAATGTAACTAAAGTAATGTGCAATAAAAATACTTGTAAAAAGTAAAAGTAAAGAGGAATATTCAATATACATATATACACTACTGTAGACTACTGTACATCATATACATATATGTGTGTGTGTGTGTGTGTGTGTGTGTGTGTGTGTGTGTGCGACATTGTACTGTGCTGTCCTGTGTGCTCAACTGTGCCACAATTCGAAACAGTTTCGGCCAATGACGAGACAGAGGGCTACATCACAGCGCTTGCATTTCCAGGGAGTCAGGGTCCTTTTCCCCCCTTTGTGACACTGCTGGCAGATCCTGCGGCCATGTGTGGCTTTCTGTCTGACGTCCTCTGTAGGTGCTGCTATGGCAACAGGGAGATGCTCTACCTTCCTGTCAAGAGGAGCTAGTGTGATGTCCACGCCACACAACTCACGCGCTATCTCGCACATGAAGTCCTTGTGAGTCATGTGTGCCTCCTGTTTTGCCTTACTGATTTCACAGTGGAGGATGTAGGCGTTGGTGCTCGCAATGTCCACAAAGTGGAAGAACATGGTCCGGTATCAGTGGGAAGTTCTGCGGTGTGTGGAGTAGTACTGGATCAGCTGGTCTGAAAGGTCAACTCCGCCCATGAATTTGTTGTATTGAATCATGGTGGTGGGACTACGAAACATCTTGCTCGTCCAGACCCCATGCACCTTCAAGATTCAAGAGATTCAAGAGATTCAAGAGTTTTATTCATCACATACATAACAGGCATACAGTGAAATGCGGGTGGCCATGCCCGCTTCGATTGTGCAATAATACAAAATAATAAGACATAATAAACAGGTATAAAAATACATAAAGCATATACCTTTACTCTCCTCTTGACCATTTCTGTAGGTTGAAGGACCGCTGGGTGGACGGTGGAGCACGCAGACACCTAGACAGAATAGAATAGAAATTAATCATCCACAGGGAAATTTTACACTACAAATCGCTCACAGTAGAGGGTACATGGTGTGTACAGTATATGTTGTGTACAGTATATGTTGTGTACAGTATGTGTTGTGTACAGTGTGTACAGTATATGTTGTGTACATTGTATGTTGTGTACATTATGTACAGTATATGTTGTGTACAGTATGTGTTGTGTACATTGTGTACAGTATATGTTGTGTACAGTGTATGTTGTGTACATTATGTACATTATATGTTGTGTACATTATGTGTTGTGTACATTGTGTACAGTATATGTTGTGTACAGTGTATGTTGTGTACATTATGTACAGTATATGTTGTGTACAGTATGTGTTGTGTACAGTGTGTACAGTATATGTTGTGTACAGTGTATGTTGTGTACATTATGTACAGTATATGTTGTGTACAGTATGTGTTGTGTACATTGTGTACAGTATATGTTGTGTACAGTGTATGTTGTGTACATTATGTACAGTATATGTTGTGTACAGTATGTACAGTATGTGTTGTGTACATTGTGTACAGTATATGTTGTGTACAGTGTATGTTGTGTACATTATGTACAGTATATGTTGTGTACAGTATGTGTTGTGTACATTGTGTACAGTATATGTTGTGTACAGTGTATGTTGTGTACATTATGTACAGTATATGTTGTGTACAGTATGTGTTGTGTACAGTATATGTTGTGTACAGTGTATGTTGTGTACATTATGTACATTATATGTTGTGTACAGTATGTGTTGTGTACATTGTGTACAGTATATGGTGTGTACAGTGTATGTTGTGTACATTATGTACAGTATATGTTGTGTACAGTATGTGTTGTGTACAGTGTGTACAGTATATGTTGTGTACAGTGTATGTTGTGTACAGTATATGCTGTGTACAGTATGTACAGTATGTGTTGTGTACAGTGTGTACAGTATATGTTGTGTACAGTGTATGTTGTGTACATTATGTACAGTATATGTTGTGTACAGTATGTACAGTATGTGTTGTGTACAGTGTGTACAGTATATGTTGTGTACAGTATGTGTTGTGTACAGTATGTACAGTATATGTACAGAATAGAATAGAAATTAATCATCCACAGGGACATTTTACACTACAAATCGCTCACAGTAGAGGGTACATGGTGTGTACAGTGTGTGTTGTGTACAGTATGTACATTATATGTTGTGTACAGTGACCATGGTCAGGTAGAGTACATACCTCCTTTGTATCCATCCACTTGGTGAAGACCAGGGACCCCTCTCTGATCCATCTAATGGAGCCTCTCTCCGACTTCTGGGTGAGGGCATTTGGTCTGCCCTTGGGACACCCTTTCCGGAGGTCCCTGTATGTACCACAGGCTCCAAACTTCATGGCAAGCAAGTCCAGGAACAGCTTGGGACTGGAGTAGTAGTTGTCGGTGTAGATGTGGTATCCAGTCCCAAGGTACGCTGGCTGAATAATAATAATAACAACAATAATACATCAATTAGGTATAGCACTTTTCCAAATGCTCAAAGACACTTTACAGAGCAAAATAAAGAATAGTTTTAGTAGAAAAAATATTATACCTGAATGAGATCGACAACGGCATCATAGGTCAGACCGTGTGCAGTTGTCGGCTTGTGTTTTTTGCCGAGGTAGATGTTGAAATTCAGCGTGTAGCCGTTATCGGAGTCGGCCAGCACAAACAGCTTGATCCCCCGTTTTATTGGCTTGTCCTTCATGTACTGGGTGGGTAGATAGATAGATAGATAGATAGATAGATAGATAGATAGATAGATAGATAGATAGATAGATAGATAGATAGATAGATAGATAGATAGATAGATAGATAGATAGATAGATAGATAGATAGATAGATAGAATAGTTTATCGATTTAGAATGGAATAACATATATACATTTGAACAGGTATACAGGTGGATGTGGTGTTTGTAGTGTCACGATGTGTGGTATAAAAAGAAAAAAATACCTGGGTCATGCCAGTATGCGCCTTTGTTGCCACCATCCGCTCATCCACTGCCAGGTTCCTCTTTGGGTGGTAATGGGCTTTGCAGGAATCAAGAATGTCGTCCATCAGAGGCTTGATCCTGGACAGAACAAAGTCACGAATAAGAATAACAAAACAAATTGCCTAAGAATAAAATAGGCCTAAGAATAAGATAATAATAGAGTACGTACCGGCACAGCTTGTCATATTGCGGTGTTCCCTTCTTGGCGTCATTGGCGTCATCATCCACTGGATCGCTCATGTGGAGGTTCCATCGGATCGACCTGAAGACAAAGTCAGCTTTATTGTCACTTCTCATAACATAGGACACTATAAACATAAGTAACATATGGGACACGATGTACATACACTATACAAGACTATATATTATACCTGAATCGGTCCCGGACCATGACCAGCCTTGGAAATGGCACAGATAGCATGTGCTGTACTTTCCAGTAGTCCGGGATGGCAGGCAGATGGAGGAGCGCCGTGAACAACTCTAGGCCGATGAATTTGGACATCTCCTCCGCGTCGACATCCACCCACTTGTGCTTCTGGCCCCGAGCTGTCTTTCTTGCAGCATACTTGTTCGTGTTGTCAGCCACGGTCTTCATGGAATCTAGGGAGAAAAACAACATAAACAAATCTTTAGGAGAGTATGCTGCGTGGGCATCCAGCTGGGGTCCCGGGGGCCTGCGAGGCATGAAACGGCTGACTGGCGGGGCTTGGTCAGGATCCTTTTCAGTCTTCCAGGGTGTCCGATCCGCCTGGGCTGCGGGTCTTTTCCTGGACCGGGACCTGGCAAGGGTGCTTCCGGTCGATGTTCCAGGTTCATCATCATCATCATCATCATCATCATCATCATCATCATCATCATCATCATCATCATCATCATCGCTGTGTAGACAATGACATGTAAATACTTTATTTTCAACTTTTATGAACAGTTTTATAAACAAAAGCACTAACTTCCATAATAAGTCTGTCTCACCTGTCTGGGTCATTTGACCTGGCCGGGCCCCTCCTGGCCGGGCCTTTTCCCCTTGTCCTTCCGGTCGTTGTTCCCCTCCTGGCTGGGCCTTTTCCCCTTGTCCTTCCGGTCGCTGTTCCCCGCCTGGCTGGTCCAAGTTGTTCTGGGATCTCATCGCTGTAGACAATGCCATGTAAATACTTTATTTTCAACTTTTATGAACAGTTTTATAAACAAAAGCACTAACTTCCATAATAAGTCTGTCTCACCTGTCTGGGTCATTTGACCTGGCCGGGCCCCTCCTGGCCGGGCCTTTTCCCCTTGTCCTTCCGGTCCCAAGATGTTCTGGTATCTCATCGCTGTGTAGACAATGAACTTTTATGAACAGTTGAACAGTACATCATACAGCAAGCAACCCTTTTATTTAGTTTCTTACCTGGTCCTGATCAACACAAAGCAGTGACCCCCCCCACCCCCCACCCCACTTGTGGCCATCAACGCAAAGACACACACACACACATAGTTGTTTACAACCAAACATAGATACACTTGCATGCAACATACAGTATATATATTAGGGATGTCCGATATTATCGGCAGACCAATATTATCGGCCAATATCGGCAGTAAAATGTGATATCGGAAAATATCGATATCGGTTAAAAAAAAAACAAAAAAACAATAACAATATTTGTTATATATATATCCAGTGAAATTATTAGTTACCTGAAATTATTCAGTTTTTTGGGGTGGGAAACCCTGCATATATCGGTATCGGTTGATATCGGTATCGGAAATTAAGAGTTGGACAATATCGGAATATCGGTATCGGTAAAAAAGCCAATATCGAGCATCCCTAATATATATCCATGCAAAAGCACACTACTCACAGCAGCATGGATATGAATGAATATGCAGAAGCCAAAGCACAATACATCCATGGATGAGCACACACACACACACACACACAGTATATTGCAAAGTCTGCAAGCAATAAAATAAAAAATAAAAAGCAATAACAGTCTGTATCTCACCTGTCGGTCTCATGCATGGCCTCCTCTCCTCTCCTTCCTCTCCTAGTCCCAGGCTCATCGTCTCTGTGTACAATTCCATGTAGAAATACATTACTTTCAACTATACTAAGTGTTTTATTCAAACGTTGTACATGTGTGAGGTGTTTCCCAGACAGAACAGTGAGATAATATAGCTGTACAGTACCCGTCAGGGACGAACGTTGGGTCATCGTCGGAGCCAGATTGTACGTCCGAGCCAGATTCTGAGCCAATTACTCCATCAATTTCCAGGTCATCTTCGAAATACTCTTTGCGTATAGGACGCACTACGACTCGCTTCTCCATGATCTCCATGATACCAAAATGTTTTCCAAAAAGTCAAATTTTATACACAAACTTGCTCCGACAATCTTCCGACTGCTAGCTTCCAAAACACGAGGTCTGAGCAATGGAAACGTCTAGAAAGCTATGGGAGGAGTTAGCCCTGGGTCTACAGCTTCCGTTTCCGTTTACAGTGTGATGATACGATAATCCCAGCCAAAGTTATTCAATAAATACAAAATACATGTGGCACATTTTACGCACGCGTAAAAGTTTTATAGCACGAATTTAAATGATCCTGGTTCAGTTATTTATTGTTTTATCAACACCAAATAAAAAGTAGCGTGTAGTTTGAAGGCCACGTCAAAATGCTACGTCAAAAAAAAAACGGAAATAGACTACATTTCCCAGGCAGATCACGTCAAACAATGACGTCATTCTATCTCGCCGGCGATATCAGTGTCTTCTAAGAGTTCATCCCAGGGAACTAATGGGATAACTGGGGATGTTGTTTGCTCCTGACAAGAGTCTCAAAGTCTGGGGTGATGGTAGACAAAGCAACTCTGAGGTCATGCTCAATGTCCAATCTGTTCCTCTGCTTTGTCTTCAGCTGGACCAGAGCTGAGAAGCCACTTTCACAAAGATAGATAGTGCAAAAAAAATGTATAAAAAAAAATATATATATATTATAAAAAAAAATAAAAAATGTATGACTAATCGATGCAAACATTCTGCGTCGACAAGTTTTTATGATCGACGTCGTCGATTATGTCGACTAATCGTTGCAGCCCTAATTACAACAATGCATTACAACAATGCATTACAACAATGTATTACAACAATGTATTACAACAATGCATTACAACAATGCATTACAACAATGCATTACAACAATGTATTAAAAAAAAAGCTGGTCAACAAACCAGATTATATCCAAAGCTAGTTTCCACCAGTTGTCCCTTAAATCATAAAACATCTAAACAAACATTTGATTACAATTGTATATGTATATGGTGCATTTATATAGCACTTTTATCCAAAGTGCTTTACAATTTTATGACAGTAGTACATTGTGTACAACAAATCACAATAACACTTTAATATATATCATATAAAATACATAATATTACAGTCATTAATTCACTGCTATCTTTAAAACATACTGCTCAACTATTTGTGCGTGCAGGTTTGGTTTGGTGGTCGACAAAGATGAAACTGTCTGAATTGAATAAGGAGTGGCGGCCATACTGTATACTGTATATACTGTATGAATCTAATGTAATGTAATAGAATAGAATAGAAATCCTTTAAAGGGGCTATGCACTGCTATTCCTAGCACTATTTGGGCAACTTTACACAATTCCTGTGAGTCTATGTAACACATCTGTAATTTTTATTCCAAAAATAATCATTGTTTTATATTTCTAATCTTGTACTCAAAACCAGCATTTTTCAGCCTCATGAAATCAGGCTATTATTGGCTTGGCTCCACCCATACTAGCAGAATGCTTTGAGTGACAGCCACCCACCAAATAGCTCCGCCCATCTCCCCGTCCTTCCCTCTCTTCCCTCTCAGGTGTTTATATTTCGACACGCAAAACATATACCGATTTTACTAACTAACAGCATTAATAACAATCAACAATCATGGCTGTACATTATGTTTGGGATCCAGAGAGCGACCCACAGTATGATTCAGAAGAAGAAGAAGAAGTCGATTTGCAACAGCGAGGCTTACATTACATCGTTTCCGATTGGTAAGTTGATTGCACTGTTACTGTTAGTCTAATGGTTGTGTACTTCTGTCGCGGCCCGTCGAAAACACACACTAACGTTAGATTGTACTCACACCCCCCCCAAACAACAGCGATCGAGGCTTACAAATAGTTTACGATTGGTTAGTTGATTCCACCGTTAGTCTAACGGTTGCCGAAATAACGGTACTTACTTACTTGATCGATCAGCCAGCTTTTGCTTCGATAGCTTACTATAAGTAACGTTACCTTGCTTCAATAGTTTGCCAAAATGTTAGTTTATAAAGAGCAGCAGTTATACTGTATACAGTGTACTTACTTCTGTCGCGGCCCGTCGAAAACACACACTAACGTTAGATTGTACTCACACACCAACAGCTTTATACAGTGTCCCCCCCCCCACTCCTATGTACAGTTTCTACGGCAAATGTATATCCTTTTTTTTCTGGGCTCTTTGCATCACAAACAGTACTGTATTTACAAATATGGTATGTCATAAATATATAGATGTAGCAGTACTGTCTATCTATATGTCATATATGTTACGATGAATTGAAATTGGGGGACCCTGATGTAAACAAGACGAAAGTCTTTCTCTGGTCTCCATCATAGCAGTTGTGTTGGTATTGAGCAGTACTGTATTGTAGCAATTTTGATCATTGATTGATAATTTCATTCACCCTCAAATCAATCTACTAGGTGCACGTGCGGAAATTGTGAACGGATGCCAACAGAGGCTGAGAATGTATGCTGCATGGAAGTTCCACAGGTAAAGTAGTAACACAACCTTGCATCTTGGTAGCACTGAAAACCATGCATATGGCTAACGATTTAATTTTCTATATATAGGTCAGACGTCGAATTAACCAGGAACCAACTGGACTACTGTGCATGGTTGATCATCCGGGATTGGATCCAGTGTGCTTCAACCCCTATACCATCCAAATGGCAACTAATATCTACAAGGCAGATTTTGGCCGGATACCAGAAAGCGGAATCAATAAGTAAATAATATTTATTACAGATTTATATATTTTTTTACAGGTGTTTCTCCATCTTGCATCTCTCAGACTATACTAATCTTTCTTGCAAACACAATCTAATCCTTATTGCACATCACATATAATCAATGCTTGCTACTGTCCAATGACATGACATGACAAATGGTTATTTCCCAGCTTTTTTTTAATTTTATTTGTGCATAAATATAATACTTCTTTTTCTTTAGCCGTTTCAGATATATCGCGTACAGGTGCTTTGTGGCGTGGTGTTGGGGATACTTAGGACACAGAGTGAGGGTAGTAATCCCTTCCTGTGTAGTGGTTCGAATCCGCACCGAATTTCCGGATGCTGATGGTGTCTATACTGGCTTCAGACCGGTACAAGATTGAAGCGTGACACATAGGCGGAAACCGCTTCTTCCATGGAAGGCCTGTTGAACTGTGCGCACAGATGTTCTGGGATGGGAATCGCCTCAACCACCTGGATATATGGTTGGGGGTCACGAATGACGGAGTCAAACAGGAGCTCCATAAGCTGGTTGACATAGTCTGTAAATGAGAAATTGTTATTTGTTTTGTCATGTTAAAAAGGTTATTATTTATTCAATTTATTGTTATTAATGCTGTTCCACTGTAAGTGGAAATATTTTTCTATTTATATAGGTCATGTGTGTGCAATAATAAATGTTGATATTTTGACTTACTGACTGTCGGAGCGATTTTCCTTGGTTTTATAGTGTGCCCACCCTTTTTGGCCTTTGGAAAGCTCATCTTGTAAGCCGGGGCTCCCGAAGCGTCTGTCGCTTGCTGGCGATTTGAGTTTTCATTGAAATGCATTGCAGCTAGGTATAGTCTGAAAGGAAAATTTCAATAAGCACAAGCAATATATTTGTAGTTGATCTGAGGTTATCTAATGCAACATAATGAGTTATTTGACAAATCAGGAGTCCATAATTAGTCATTTGTACACAATATAAAATACCTGCAAAGCATTCCAATGTATGAAAAAACAACGTTTTTTGGGGCAAAACGTAAAATCACACTGTGATAGGACTCCAGTGAAGACGTTTGATGGTGTGGACTTAGTTTGGCGACATCTTTGATGATCCTTGTGTTTAGCAGAACCTTCTCGAGCTGGTGGGCCGGTTTTGAGTCTAAAGTAAAAAAGAAATTGCATTCAGATATTTCATTAGAGTATATTACAGTAGATTAGAATTATTCAAGCAAGTATACATTTGTAAATCACACCAATCTAGAATGAGGACATAAATAAATATGTTGAGTATATATTCATGATGAAAGACAGACAGACATACCAGGTTTAACCCACTTGCTACTATCTCTCGATACACGGTCAGCATGAAGACAGCGCGGATAGAGTGGTTCTTCGTCGTGTTCATGTACATTCATCATGTGATTGAGACATGACTTCCACCTAGCCACCCTCTCAGCGGGCGCCTTCGATGTGGCAGCGGTCCAGTAGAGGTGGTTAGATATGTGTGGGCGCCATTTTTCTATCACCTTGCAGTCTTTTGCTTGTGCAACCTTGTCTAGCTTCTTAGACAGACCTTGAATTACATAACATAACATTACATAACAGTCGTATGACATACATGACATACAGATAGACAGTACTGCTACATCTATACATTTATGACATACCAGATTTGCAATTACAGTACTGTTTGTGATACAAAAAGAGTCCAGAAAGAAAAGAGTATATACATTAGGCGTAGAAACTGTACATTGGATTGGGTAGGTGGGGGTGGGGGGGACTGTACATTGGAGGTGGTTGGGTGGGTGGGGGGGGGGGGGGGTTGGGTAGGAGTGGGGGGGGGGGGGGGGGGGGTTGGGTAGGAGGGGTGGGATTGAATGTGGGATGCCTTTCGACATACCTTTGGCCACGTGCCACACATCGTAGAAGTGTTTGATGCCCAGATCTCTCAGGTACTTTTGAATCTGCGGGTGACGATCTGTGACAATACAGTCCAAGGTCACAGATCGGTCCTTCAGAAGAGCGAGGCTTCTCCTCAAGCCTTCTAATTCCATATGGTAGCTGCCCCCCACCTCATTGCTCTGTTGAGGTACAAGCAAGGAAGGGAAGAGCAATGAAATGGCCTTTTCAAAATAGTCACCAGCGTTAAAAATAACTATTCCACCATCCCACAATTTCCATTTCCTAACCCCCGCTCACACACACAGCCAGACCACTTCACACCTACAGCGATTCAAGATTCAAGACCGAGAGCTTTGTGTTTGTTTGAGCACAATGAAGGGTGCGGTGTCTTCAGACTTGTTAATTACCTGAATTAGTTGGACGTCTATGACATGATTGGTGGCGAGTTCCATCACAGAGTAACTACCGTACTTAGCACTGTGGCCTGTTGAAAATAATAATAACAATTTCAATCAATGTAGTGCAATATTAAAAATGTATTCATAAAGTAGAAATTTTACATTGGGGAGCTTTTTCTAACCTGGAGAATCGGCTCTCATGTCACCACCGATTATCACCATCTCTTCCTGGCTTAATCTGGCGAGGGTAAGCTCTTGGTGCTGAGGGTAAGCACTCTTGGTGCTGATGGTGTCTATACTGGCTTCAGACCGGTACAAGATTGAAGCGTGACACATAGGCGGAAACCGCTTCTTCCATGGAAGGCCTGTCGAACTGTGCGCACAGATGTTCTGGGATGGGAATCGCCTCAACCACCTGGATATATGGTTGGGGGTCACGAATGACGGAGTCAAACAGGAGCTCCATAAGCTGGTTGACATAGTCTGTAAATGAGAAATTGTTATTTGTTTTGTCATGTTAAAAAGGTTATTATTTATTCAATTTATTGTTATTAATGCTGTTCCACTGTAAGTGGAAATATTTTTCTATTTATATAGGTCATGTGTGTGCAATAATAAATGTTGATATTTTGACTTACTGACTGTCGGAGCGATTTTCCTTGGTTTTATAGTGTGCCCACCCTTTTTGGCCTTTGGAAAGCTCATCTTGTAAGCCGGGGCTCCCGAAGCGTCTGTCGCTTGCTGGCGATTTGAGTTTTCATTGAAATGCATTGCAGCTAGGTATAGTCTGAAAGGAACATTTCAATAAGCACAAGCAATATATTTGTAGTTGATCTGAGGTTATCTAATGCAACATAATGAGTTATTTGACAAATCAGGAGTCCATAATTAGTCATTTGTACACAATATAAAATACCTGCAAAGCATTCCAATGTATGAAAAAACAACGTTTTTTGGGGCAAAACGTAATATCACACTGTGATAGGACTCCAGTGAAGACGTTTGATGGTGTGGACTTAGTTTGGCGACATCTTTGATGATCCTTGTGTTTAGCAGAACCTTCTCGAGCTGGTGGGCCGGTTTTGAGTCTAAAGTAAAAAAGAAATTGCATTCAGATATTTCATTAGAGTATATTACAGTAGATTAGAATTATTCAAGCAAGTATACATTTGTAAATCACACCAATCTAGAATGAGGACATAAATAAATATGTTGAGTATATATTCATGATGAAAGACAGACAGACATACCAGGTTTAACCCACTTGCTACTATCTCTCGATACACGGTCAGCATGAAGACAACGCGGATAGAGTGGTTCTTCGTCGTGTTCATGTACATTCATCATGTGATTGAGACATGACTTCCACCTAGCCACCCTCTCAGCGGGCGTCTTCGATGTGGCAGCGGTCCAGTAGAGGTGGTTAGATATGTGTGGGCGCCATTTTTTTATCACCTCGCAGTCTTTCGCTTGTGCAACCTTGTCTAGCTTCTTAGACAGACCTTGAATTACATAACAAGTCGTATGACATACATGACATACAGATAGACAGTACTGCTACATCTATACATTTATGACATACCAGATTTGCAATTACAGTACTGTTTGTGATACAAAAAGAGTCCAGAAAGAAAAGAGTATATACATTAGGCGTAGAAACTGTACATTGGATTGGGTAGGTGGGGGTGGGGGGGACTGTACATTGGAGGTGGTTGGGTGGGTGGGGGGGGGGGGTTGGGTAGGAGTGGGGGGGGGGGGGGGGGTTGGGTAGGAGGGGTGGGATTGAATGTGGGATGCCTTTCGACATACCTTTGGCCACGTGCCACACATCGTAGAAGTGTTTGATGCCCAGATCTCTCAGGTACTTTTGAATCTGCGGGTGACGATCTGTGACAATACAGTCCAAGGTCACAGATCGGTCCTTCAGAAGAGTGAGGCTTCTCCTCAAGCCTTCTAATTCCATATGGTAGCTGCCCCCCACCTCATTGCTCTGTTGAGGTACAAGCAAGGAAGGGAAGAGCAATGAAATAGCCTTTTCAAAATAGTCACCAGCGTTAAAAATAACTATTCCACCATCCCACAATTTCCATTTCCTAACCCCCGCTCACACACACAGCCAGACCACTTCACACCTACAGCGATTCAAGATTCAAGACCGAGAGCTTTGTGTTCGTTTGAGCACAATGAAGGGTGCGGTGTCTTCAGACTTGTTAATTACCTGAATTAGTTGGACGTCTATGACATGATTGGTGGCGAGTTCCATCACAGAGTAACTACCGTACTTAGCACTGTGGCCTGTTGAAAATAATAATAACAATTTCAATCAATGTAGTGCAATATTAAAAATGTATTCATAAAGTAGAAATTTTACATTGGGGAGCTTTTTCTAACCTGGAGAATCGGCTCTCATGTCGCCACCGATTATCACCATCTCTTCCTGGCTTAATCTGGCGAGGGTAAGCTCTTGGTCCTTATACCACATGCTCAGAACTGCCGGTTCCAAGAACTTCTTGGCGTGTTCCCGAAACGCTCTGTACTTTATTGTGGAGACGTGTAACGCATTGAGAACCTAAAAGAATAAATGAATAACGCTTTGTTAATATGCACGTGTGAATCACAAACAAAAACATAATGTATATCTGACTTGTCAATCAAATCAATCAAATCAAATACCTTCTCCATTTGGGTGAAAGATGAGCCAGTGAAAAAAACTGCTGCAGACAGCTGAATATTTCCAGCTGGTGTGCTACCTATGAGAGGCTGACTGGCCCACTTTCGGCTATATTTACAACTGGGGCAAACTTGGGAGACAGCCAAGAAGGTCCCTCGCATAGTTTTGTTGATATGACATAGAGCATCGCACACCGGACACTGTTGGAATAATTCCAGTAGACTGTCTTCGTAAACGATGTATTTCTGGACCTCATAGATTGGTTTTGACGGTTCCCTGCTCGAGAAAAACACAAATAAATAACACGGCACAACTATACAGCTTTTCTATTTTTACGGGCCATGGAGATCTTTGTAACAACTTACGCTACAATTGAGGGCTCGCTCATCAAAGAGTCAATGTTGAAAGTGGAATCCTGAGGCTCTGGAACGTCTATCGAGCTGTAGGTCACTTCATCGTCATCAGACTCCAGTCGTGGTCTTTTACTGGGTCTAAACGCCTTCACAGGTGTTGACGTGGAGGGTCCCTGTTGATTAGACCAGTAGCCAGTAGTTGGGGTCCCCACCGCGACAGATACAGACACGACTTTCGCCTGAACACCTATTTACAAAACATAGTTTAGTCAAACAAGGGATTGATTGATAACTTTGCTCACTCACTCACTCACTCACCCACCCACCCACCCACCCACCCACCCACCCACCCACCCACCCACTCACTCACTCACCGACTCACTCACTCACACACACACACAGATGAATAATCTTTCGTCTTGTTTACATCAGGGTCCCCCATTTTCAATTCATCAGGACATATATGACATACATGACATACAGATAGTCAGTACTGCTACATCTATACATTTATGACATACCAGATTTGATTGCAAATACAGTACTGTTTGTGATACAGAAGGAGTCAAGAAAAGGGAGTATATACATTTGACGTAGAAACTGTATATTGACAACCATACTGGGTAATTTACATTGGAGGTGGGGGGGGGGGCACACTGTATAAACAAGTAAAACTGTACATTGAGGGGGGGGGAGACACTATACAAACAAACAAAATTGTACATTGGACTATTGACAAAACCATACTAGGTAAATGACTGTACATTGGAGGGGGTTGGGTTAGGATATTTACAGGGGCCAGTGTTGAATTGCAGTCTCCCGTAGGTGTCCCTTGAGAGAGGTTTTGAAAGTGGGTAGTGATCCACATTCCTTTACAGCTTTGGGTGAAAGCGGTGAAAGGAAGGGCCAATCTACACAATCCTGGGTCACATTATTACATTACATCACACTGAGTTACAAACCTACCTTGACTCTTGACATGTGACCATAGTGTTTTCATAGACAGCTGTGTACCAACAGAACGTATCTTTGGGTTGTCTGTCTGGCAACTGATGTCCCTTGAAGCTGGAGGCAGGCGTACATTGGCGCTGGAACTTGTGGCCTAAGAATGACCAAATAGTAAAACAATTACAATATAACCACAAATATAACGTTACCTTGTTTACCTCTCACTAGTTGTGTTTTTTTATTTAGCAGTTATGACTTGGCTTGCTTCAATAGTTTTCTATAACGTTACTTTATAAAGAGCAGCAGTTATATACAATAACGTTAGATTGTATTTATGATAACATATCTCACCCACCCCCCAAGGTTCCCTCCCACATACAAACAGTGAACGTAGCTAACTTGTGGCCTAAGAATGACCAAATAGTAAAACAATTACAATATAACCACAAATATAACGTTACCTTGTTTACCTCTCACTAGTTGTGTTTTTTTATTTAGCAGTTATGACTTGGCTTGCTTCAATAGTTTTCTATAACGTTACTTTATAAAGAGCAGCAGTTATATACAATAACGTTAGATTGTATTTATGATAACATATCTCACCCACCCCCCAAGGTTCCCTCCCACATACAAACAGTGAACGTAGCTAGCAACAGTCAGTAAGTTAGCTGGCTAATTACGACATATCTACTTACTACTTGTGTCGGGTCGCGTATTGTCTACTTACTACTTGTGTCGGGTCGCGTATTGTTGGTACAACTCCTTTGTTTAGCACCAACATGGATACCACGCCAGCATCAAAAATACCTTGATTGGCAACGTCCTCGGTGGAAAAATGTGCAGTACAAACCCGAGTATTAGACATCGCGACAAAACTTGGAGGGTCCCCAAAAACGAACTTGTTCCATTGTTGGCGAAGTTCGGCATCAACGGGAAAACCGCGCAAAGACGTATTAGTAGCTTTACAGCCAGGAACAGAACATGTTCTGCGGGGTTTGCTCATCGTGGAAGATAGGAGAGTGACGGCATTCCTGTTTCTAGCTTGTAGGTCTAGGTTGTAGGTAGCAAGAATGGGGGCGGGCATTAGCTCCAACCACAGAGCCAATCGCATCACCGTGCGCTATCCACAGCGCCCAGTGACGTGCTCAGGGACTTCAAATCAAAATGACCCGATTTACTAGAGGCACAGAGGGGTTGGGCTGTAACTGAGCAATTCGCCAATATGGTATTTAGGCCCAAAAACACATTGATACGAACTCCTATTACTATAATACAATGCTAGAGACTGAAAAATGACATTTATAATGCATGGGACCTTTAATAATCCCGAGGGAAATTCGGCACTACAGATCGCTCACATTGAACAATAAACATTTAGGTAGTCAATAGGACTCAAATAAGAATAAGAATATAATAATATAAAATAAATAAGAATAAAATAGTATACATAATAAGTGTACAAATTTAAAGTGTCCAGGAAGATTGTGAGAAGTGATTTCGCCAGGCTGTACTGTCACCCTGTGCTCAGTGATGCAGTGAGGGACAGTGATGCGTTTTAATCTAAGAGGGAAATGCCATATACAGTATAATGTACACACTGATAGCATTCCTACTGTAGACGGCCACACACCGGTACTGTAAATCAAAATCAAATAAAATGTATTTGTAAGGCCCCGACAACACACGTTAATGTTAATGGCTGTCTCCAGATGTCCCAAACCATGCAATAGATCAAATAAAAATCAAATAATCAAAATCAAATAAAATGTATTTGTAAGGCCCCGACAACACACGTTAATGTTAATGGCTGTCTCCAGATGTCCCAAACCATGCAATAGAACCGGCAGATCACTTCTTCGTTCTCCGTAAGGACCGAACGGCAGAAGAATCACTAAAGACGAGAGGAGGCGGCATTGCTTTCATGGTAAACAAGGAGTGGTGCGATATAGGCAACGCAAAGGAATTGTCTAACCACTGCTCCCCAGACCTGGAGTATATCACCATCAAATGCCGACCCTTCTTTCTCCCGAGGGAGTTAACGTCCATCATCATGATCGGAGTATACATTCCACCACAAGCGAACACTGGGGCCGCACTTTCAAAGCTACACGACGAGGTAAACAAACTACAGATAGCTAACGTTGACGCTGCCATTTTGGTTCTGGGCGATTTCAACAGCGCGCGTCTTAAAAAGGTGTTGCCGAATTTCTATCAGCATGTGACCTGTCCCACCAGAGGCGAGAACATATTAGACCATGTATACTAGCAATTTAAGAATGGGTACAAGTCACAGGCTCTTAGTCCATTCGGTAAGTCCGATCACGCCGCCATCTTTCTTTTGCCAAAATATAAACAAAGTCTCAAGCGAACGCCGGTAGTATCGCGAGAGGTTAAGCGTTGGACTGTGACGTCAGAGGAGACACTCCAGGCTGCACTTGAATGCACAGACTGGAATGTATTCCGTGATAACACAGCCAATATTAACGAATACACTGAAACAGTGCTCGACTTTGTCTGTACTCTGGTAGAAGAAACAATCCCCTCTACCACAATTAGAATCTACCCAAATCAAAAGCCCTGGGTAGATAAATTCATCCGTGAGGCTCTGAAAGTGCGCACCTCAGCCTACAACACCGGGCTTGTGACAGGCAACATGGATGAACACAAGACGGCAAGATACAATGTCAGGAAAGCAGTAATATAGGCAAAACGAACTTCAGTTTAAACAGGCTGACTCTAGAGGTATGTGGCAGGGCCTCAGAACAATGACATTACAAAGGCACCTCCCTCAAACTGAACAGTGACATCTCCCTAGCAAATGATCTCAATACCTTCTATGCAAGGTTTGAGGCTGTGAATAACAACACCAGCCTACAAGCCACGGCAATGGGGGGGGGGGGGGTCTGCTGATGGAGACTCAGTGTTCAGGGTAACAGAGCATGAGGTGAGGCGGACCTTTAAAAAAGTGAATATCAGGAAGGCAGCAGGACCGGACGCCTGTAGCTGTTCCGCAACCGTTCCTACTTCCGGGGTAGGCCTGATTGGCCCCGACAGGCACGTGACCCGCCGCGGCCACGCCCCGCGGCAGCCCCAGGAGCAAGCGCGCTACTGCTGGAGTTCGCTTCGCCTTTCACATCGCTGCCGTTGGCGAAAGCAGACAAATGAATGACTAATTC
Organism: Notolepis coatsorum; assembly: GCF_963971535.1. NCBI lineage: Eukaryota > Metazoa > Chordata > Actinopteri > Aulopiformes > Paralepididae > Notolepis > Notolepis coatsorum. The sequence continues at coordinate 157,987,330 of NC_140169.1, read as the reverse complement.
GGTCAGAAATAACGTAACTAATAACGTTAGTAAGCACTGCTTATATGGTTATTATGTCTGCGGGGTACAGTAAACGTTTCTCCCGGTACATTCTGAAGAGCACACCGCTGTATGTTGGAGAACCAGCGGTACATTCTGAAGAGCACACCGCTGTATGTTGGAGAACCAGCGGTCTTCCTCACTCGAGTGAGACTAAAGCCGTGCACAGCTCAGCCCTGTGAGACGCTTATGTCTGCGGGGTACAGTAAACGTTTCTCCCGGTACATTCTGAAGAGCACACCGCTGTATGTTGGAGAACCAGCGGTCTTCCTCACTCGAGTGAGACTAAAGCCGTGCACTGCACAGTCTCTAACAGTGTAACAGTAAGAAGCATTTTGGATAAAAGTATTCTGTACTTCTGTATGACAACAATGTATGCCTTTCAATCACAGTGTTTCACATTAGGATCTAGCATCCCAATAGGCTCTCCGCTTACAGTTTTCAGTAACACAAATAGTAAAAATAGTTTAAAATGATTCAGTTTAAAAATAGTCAAAAAATTATAAAATATAACGGACATAAAAAATACAGGCATGAGCGAGCATAGCAAGGTATGGCAAATCACAGTGTTTCACATTAGGATCTAGCATCCTAATAGGCTCTCTATTCAGTAATACAAATAATCACAGTGTTTCACATTTGGATCTAGCAAATAATAGAAAAATTGTTTAAAATTATTCAGTTTAAAAATAGTCATCAGTCAGGCGGTTAGGTGGTCGAGCGGAGATTGCGTTCGTCACCAGCCCCGGAGCTGTGAGCTTGGTTCGCCTGTTCGAATCCAGCTCACAGCTCCGGGGTTGTCACCAGCTTGGCTGGCCGTCTGCACTGATACAATTGGCTGTATCAGAGGGTGGGAGAAGCTGGCGGGGTGGGTCCGGGTCGTTGTAAACAGCGACTCCTACAGTTCGGTCGGGGCGCCTGCTAAGCGCGGATTGGACGTGAGGGGGATAGTGTGGTCCTCCCACACGCTACGCCCTCTCAATGAGAATCCGCGCTGCCAGGTGAAAAGAAGCGGTGATTGGCTGGACGTGTGTCGGAGGAAGCACGTGGTAGCCTCCACTCTCCCAAATGATCTGACTGTGGGGGGTAAAGCGCAGCGACCAGGAAGGGACTGGGAATTGGCATACGACTAACATTGGGATGGGAGAAAAATCGGAGGAAAATGGAGGGGGGAAAAGACAAAAAAAAAAATAAAAAAAAAATAGTCATCAGTAAGAAGTAAAAAGTGCAATAACCAACACATGAATTTGATAGGCAGTGTATAAGAGTAGGCAGGGTAAGAATAGTGCAGGTAAATACAAGTTGTGTCAGGATATCCCTGATGTTTCCTCTTGCCACTAGGTGGTAGCAGATATCTATCAGTGAAATGCCTGAGCAAAGAGATAGGTTTTAAGCTGTCTTTTAAAGATGTCTAGCGAGTTGGCTTCCCTGATGTTTTGGGGTAGTTTGTTCCATAGTTTTGGTGCATAGTTGATAAAGGCTGCATTACCGATCCTCTTTTGACTGCTTCTGGGAGCCTCTAGTAGTCCAGCAGCTGATGATCACAGTGTTCTTGCTGGTGTGTAATTTATTAGAGTGTTGGCGATGTAGCTAGGTCCCTGTCCATTTAGAGCTTTGTATGTAAGGAGAAGGACCTTAAAGTCAATTCTAAATGTTACAGGAAGCCAGTGTAAAGCAGCTAAGACTGGACTAATGTGCTCTCTCCTTTTGGTTCTAGTTAGCAGTCGGGCTGCAGAGTTTTGGATTAGCTGAAGCCTCTCTGTGGTTTTTGTTGAATGTCGGATATTGCGTATTGGCTAGACATCATAACCTGGACTATACAGTATATAGAGAGAAGGAATAAAACGCTGAGTGTCAAGTTTGTTCTTATTTTCCCCACTTGAAGGGCTCAGGCAACGTGATCAAGGATGGATATAACTCTGTGACTTCTTTGACCTTTGTTTGTCATTTATTTGGTTGACAAATGGTTGTCTCAATAGCAGTCACAATAGCAGGTTATAAACCTGAAAGGGTATGAAAGGAAATGTTTCAACATCAACATAAATACATAGGCTATAATAATACCATAAATTATAGTTAACATTAATACATTTAGCCTATATTATCAGTTCATTCAAATAAACAATTACCAAATGCATTTTCATTAAGAACATTCATTCAGCATTTACCAATACATTTGACATTTTGTATTATTCTTATTATATATATATATATATATATACCATATAACCTATATTATATATATATATATATATATATATATTTATCTATTTATTTATTATTTATTTATATATTTATCTATATATATATATATATATACCACATATAACCTTTAATATATATATATATATATATATATATATATATATACAACATACCATATATAACCTATATTATATATATAGTATTTACTTATTTATTTATTACACCAATCAACATTGTTCTTTAAACTTAACCATGTCATGAATGTCATGCATCAAAATGTTCAAACAATATATTCAAAAACTGTTGTAATGCCAGACATTACAGGCCTACAGAAACACCATTTCCCAGGGTGCACTGGGGCCGCATGTCAAACATTTCATGTTGAGCAGAGCTAACATGCTACAAACATTTCATGTTGAGCAGAGCTAACATGCTAACACAAGCAAAGCACATGAACAGAGCAAGCAGAGCATATATCATAAAGCAAGCAGGGCACATGCACATCTAAGCAAGCAGGGCACATGCACATCTAAGCAAGCAGGGAAGGTAAAAGTGAACATACCATTGGGTCATCACGTTCCTGGTTTGATTGCAGTTTAACTCATTTAGCACAATGAGCTGACTCAATGACTGACTGAATCATGGACTGAATGAGCAGGTCCTCTGGGCTGCCCCCATATATGCCAGATGGTAAACCAGTCAAGCCCTCCCATGCTGCCCACATAGATGCCTGATGTAAATTATTCTCTTTTTACCCTTAAATTTCATTTCATTTCTGGTTTACCTTGAAAATAGTTGCAAGGAGTACATTTGATCATTTAGGGGACATTTAAATTGTACCATTTGTTTTGGATAAATAATATATGTAATTTTGAGTCAATAAAATACATTTGGCTCTCTTTTCTCCTAAAGAGTTCAACACCTCCCACTTAAGTTCCTGATCGCTTGGCTTGATCAGAAACTTACTTCACATCAGAGATTGACCCCTCTTAATGACACCTTTTTTTTTTTTTTTTTTTTATGTCTTCTTTATATATCTTTTTTTCTTTTTGGTTTACGAGTGTGTATGGACGAGCAAGCATAGTCCAAAGCCAGCTACGTCTCTTGGCAGGTGTGTCTGGTGCCAAGATCGATGTGGGAATGGGGTATGAATGCACTTAGTCTTCTTGTATGACGAGTGTGTGTAGACGAGCAAGCATAGTACAAAGTCAGCTACGTCTCTTGGCAGATGTGTGTGGTGCCAAGATCGATGGGGCATGGGGTATGAATGCTCTTAGTCTTCATGTATGTGCGGAGTGTGGGATATAGTGGTAGCGCATGGCGTCCACCAACCAGCCGAGAGGGGGGGGGTTAGGGATGGTGACCAGATCCAGGGGCTTGCGCGATGAACTGGGTGAGGGGTGTGGGCAGGGAACTGCATCAGGGCGGCTCGGGCAGACGAGTTTGGACCTCCACAGGGAGGAGGACCACCAATCTTCTTACGTCTCTCCTGATGACGGTCGTGGGCAGTGCAGAGCTCCTCTTCTTCTGTCCACCTGCAGGGGAGACGATGAGGCCGGCACACGTCTTGATATCAGCGTCCCTGACGATCCCTTTTCTGTCTGGGTATACTGATAAGATTCTTCCCAGATGGAACTGGCCTATCAACGCGTTCTGGTCGGCGATCCAGACAAGATCCCTGACCTTGACGTTCCGCTCTGTCCGAAGCTTCACTGCAGCCTCCGCTGCCCCATTCCGATGGGGAGCATCTGCAGGGTGGAACTTCCACTTCCATTCAGTCCCATTCTTGGCCTTTTCTTCATGCGCTTCTCTGACCAGTAGGAAAGTGACAGTAGTGTCACAGAACTCAACACAGTCTTGGGCCACGAGAGCCAAATCCTGAAAAGCTGCTGCTCTTTCTTTTGCAGATTGGGCCTGCCTCCCACTTTGCTGTTCCGGGAGCTTGGCCGTTGCCACCAAGCCAGGTTTCCACTCAACACCGTCTAGGGCCACAAGAGCCAAATCCTGAAAAGCTGCTGCTCTCTCTTTTGCAGATTGGGCCTGCCTCCCACTTTGCTGTTCCGGGAGCCTGGCCGTTGCCACCAAGCCAGGTTTCCACTGCTCGTCTGGTCCAGGCGACAATTTCGCACAACTTCGCGTCGCTCTGGCCTCACAGCTGTTTGGACTGGTCTCTGGTGACCGCTGCAGAGAATGCTTTCCTCTGGAGTCCTTTGATTTGATCAGCAACAGAATCTTGCTGGCGGTCTTCATGGGCGAGTCCGATTCAGGTGAGGCAAGGCCGATGGGATCATAGATCTGGCTTAACAGCATGCGCCGGGTGAGAGGGTTAAGTGTGCTGCTCCTGATCTCCTCCTCCCATAGATCCAGCCCTGTTCTCATCTTCCCTCGCTTCTTTGAGAAGTTTATCGATGTCAGAACACAGAGCTTGTCTGTTTTGGGTTCGTATCCAACCCCCACCACCTTATTCTCCTCGTCCTGCATCTGGTTGGGGAGAATCAGGGTTCTGGGCGAGGTTGAGCGGCTTCTATTGGGGTCAGTGGAGTCCTCACTCCTCCCACTTTGACCCGTCCAGACCCACGGTTTGAGGGAGAAGCCGCCAGCTCTTAGGATATTTTCCACTCCTTTGGTCGTCTCAATCAGAGGAGTGTTGCTGTGTTTGTCTGCCAGCACATAGGTGAGGCAGTCCTTTATTTTCTCGAGGTCCCTTTCTTCTCCAAGGGTCATCTCTTTGCCTTCTGGGGGACACTTGCTGCTCTTGCAGCTCCCGCACTTCGGATCACAAGCCGCTCCAATGTTGTCCCACTTGAACCACTCAAACAACTCCTTGTTGGTGGCAGTGGTGTTGCTGAGGACCACGTCCTTTCTTGCTCGGTCTTCAGTCAGGCCTCTTGAGTCCACAAGGACCTCCTTCTTGACACTGGGAGGCTCACTGAGAGAGAGAGGTTGATCATCTTTACTGGATCCAGGCAGATATGGATTGGCTGGCACTTCAGCATTTACCCTCTCCTCTTCCTCTTCCTCCTCCTTATTCTTGCTCCAAGCAAAGCCCTTTCGTGACTTCAGGTTCATCCGCTGCCATTTCCGCTCCCAGTCACTCTGTTGGTTTCTTAGCCTGTCTCCTTGCTTTTTAAGCTCCTTTGTCTTTGTGCTGGAGACAAGACCTTCCCAAGCAGCCATTTTCTGCCCGAACCTGTGGATCTTCTCACCCAAGCTCTCCCTCTGCACATCAAAGTCCTCCGCTAGTAACTCCTTCAAATCCAGCGCTTCTACTTCAGCCCAATTCTTTTCCGCTTTCTCGGCATCCAATTTGATGTCATCTTCAGCGAATCTGGACCATAGTGCTTCTTCAGTGAGTGTAAGCACTTCTTCATATCGGGTTGCGCACTTTGTTGTTTTCGCTTTTATGCTCTCGGCTTCCTCTATCACCTTGGGATCGTCGTTTTCTTCTGCCTCCTCTTCGAGAGCATCGACGTATTCAGTCCCTGTGTCGCTGACCCTACCAAAGTCCACAACAAGGCCATTTAGCTCATCAATGAGATTCCTCTCCTTGAGCAGGTGAATCGTAAGAGCCATCCTGTTGGTCCTCTTACTGAAGGCAGTCTGCGCTCCCGCGCGCTTTCCCTTTAGGGATTCCAGCACAGCTGAATCCATCCTCCTTTCTTAGAGCTGTCCAAGGTTTTTTCCGACACTGGCAGGGGGCCTGTTGGACCTTTTCCTCCCTCCGTGGCGCTCCTCTTCCGGGCAACACTCTTCGGGGCAGATTCAGCTGGACGCTTGGGCCCTGGTTTATAACTGTCAAGTTTTCTAGACGCTTGGGCCCGTGGTTTATAACTGTCAAGTTTTCTAGACGCTTGGGCCCGTGGTTTATAACTGTCAAGTTTTCTAGACGCTTGGGCCCGTGGTTTATAACTGTCAAGTTTTCTAGACGCTTGGGCCCGTGGTTTATAACTGTCAAGTTTCCTAGACGCTTGGGCCTGTGGTTTATAACTGTCAAGTTTTCTTCTTGGTTTTCCCCACTTGAAGGGCTCAGGCAACGTGATCAAGGATGGATATAACTCTGTGACTTCTTTTCCTTTGTTTGTCATTTAATTGGTTGTCACAATAGCAGTCACAATAGCAGGTTATAAACCTGAAAGGGTATGAAAGGAAATGTTTCAACATCAACATAAATACATAGGCTATAATAATACCATACATTATAGTTAACATTAATACATTTAGCCTATATTATCAGTTCATTCAAATAAACAATTACCAAATGCATTTTCATTAAGAACATTCATTCAGCATTTACCAATACATTTGACATTTTGTATTATTCTTATTATATATATATATATATATATATATATATATATATATATATATATATATATATATACCATATAACCTATATTATATATATATATATTTATCTATTTATTTATTTATTATTTATTTATATATTTATCTATTTATTTATTATTTATTTATATATATATATACCACATATAACCTTTAATATATATATATATATATATATATATATATATATATATATACAACATACCATATATAACCTATATTATATATATAGTATTTACTTATTTATTTATTACACCAATAAACATTGTTCTTTAAACTTAACCATGTCATGAATGTCATGCATCAAAATGTTCAAACAATATATTCAAAAACTGTTGTAATGCCAGACATTACAGGCCTACAGAAACACCATTTCCCAGGGTGCACTGGGGCCGCATGTCAAACATTTCATGTTGAGCAGAGCTAACATGCTACAAACATTTCATGTTGAGCAGAGCTAACATGCTAACACAAGCAAAGCACATGAACAGAGCAAGCAGAGCATATATCATAAAGCAAGCAGGGCACATGCACATCTAAGCAAGCAGGGCACATGCACATCTAAGCAAGCAGGGAAGGTAAAAGTGAACATACCATTGGGTCATCACGTTCCTGGTTTGATTGCAGTTTAACTCATTTAGCACAATGAGCTGACTCAATGACTGACTGAATCATGGACTGAATGAGCAGGTCCTCTGGGCTGCCCCCATATATGCCAGATGGTAAACCAGTCAAGCCCTCCCATGCTGCCCACATAGATGCCTGATGTAAATTATTCTCTTTTTACCCTTAAATTTCATTTCATTTCTGGTTTACCTTGAAAATAGTTGCAAGGAGTACATTTGATCATTTAGGGGACATTTAAATTGTACCATTTGTTTTGGATAAATAATATATGTAATTTTGAGTCAATAAAATACATTTGGCTCTCTTTTCTCCTAAAGAGTTCAACACTGAGAGACAGAATCCGTGTATCAAGGAACATTTTTATTTGTGAAGGTCGCTCTTATATACACACACTCAGCTGGTATTAATGAGTCCATCACTCAGCTGGTGTCAATCAGTCAATCACTCTGAATGGATGACGGGAGAGCACACTCATTATTGTCAACACCCCCACTTGCTATCAACTGACCTATCTGAACTGGAGAAGGAAAAATAATAACAAAAAAAAACAATTTAATAACAATCAGTTATTGTAACACTTTTACATTCCATTAATCAAACGAAGGCCGTCATTGATATGGTTCCTCTCCTGAGTGAAACAAGAACATAAATCATTAGATTTCATTATTTACACAGTCAGTTTTTTTTCACTGGCACTCTTTTATAACATTTTGAAATAAACAAGAATAACAAAAATGTGACCACTTGGTCACTACTCACACTGATGTGGTTTCTCTCCCAAACATAACCTTTGTGAACCTATTTAGTTTGTCCTTAGTTGCTGGTTTGGTAAATACATCAGCCACCATTTGATCTGTGGGACAGTATCGCAAACAGATCTGTCCATTTAGTACTGTAGATCTGATAAAATGGTACTTTATGTCTATGTGTTTGCATCTTTGTCTGCGGACTGGGTTCTTAGTTAATGCTATGGTTCCCTGATTGTCCTCATGGACAATGGGTGGTGCATACTTACATGCATCCATATGTGTCAGCAGTTGTACCAGGTGTAAACACTCTTGGGTGGTTGCAGCTAGTGCCATGTACTCTGCTTCACATGTGGACAATGCCACCGTCTGTTTTTTTTTTTTGGTCTTCCATGAGACCAATGGACCAGTCTCATGTAGACTAACACAGTACCCTGTTGTGCTGCGTCGGTCTGTGACATCTGCTGCCCAGTCCGCATCACTGTAAGCCTGTAACCTCAAATCAGAATTACACTTCTTGTAACACAACATTTTATCACTGGTGCCCTTTAAGAACCTCAATACATGTTTGACAGTAGCCCAATGTTCCTCAGTTGGTTTGTTAAAATACTGAGACAGTTTACTCACTATGAAACACAGATCTGGCCTAGTACACATAGTAAGATAGATTAGGCTACCGACCACCTCTCTATACCGGGTGACATCATTCATTAGTCCTGCCCCTTCAGTGTAATCGAGTGCCCGCTCACATGGTGTTGATCTGGGTTTACAGTCCTGCATGTCAAACCTCTCTAGCATGTTCTTTACACACTGCTTCTGTGACATTGTCACACATCCATCACACTGTTCAAAGTCGATTCCTAGGAAGTGTGTCAATCTGCCCATATCCTTCATCTGAAATTTCCTTGTGAGCATCTCTTTTACAGCCTTCATTGCATTCTCATTACTGGCTGCAAGAACCAAATCATCAACCCATATAATCATGATTACCTTCTCATGCTCAGTTTCTCTTGTATATACACAGTGATCAGCAGTGTTTTGCACAAATTCATTCACAATTAGATAGTCATGTAACATGTTGTTCCAATTCCGGCCAGACTGTTTTAGACCATACAGTGACTTCTCTAGTTTACACACCAATGTCTCTGTGCCAGATGTCTGTTCATAACCCTCTGGCTGTTCCATGTATATCTCATAATCTATCGGTGCATGTAGGTAGGCAGTTTTAACATCCATCTGATTTAAAATCAAATTTTCTTGTGCAGCTTTCTGCATCAATACTCTGACACTTGTCAGGTCGGCTGTGGGAGAAAAAGTCTCTCCATAGTCAACACCCCTTCTCTGACTGTAGCCTTTAGCAACATATCGTGCCTTGTATTTATCTGTACCATCTGCATTTTTCTTGATAGCATACACCCATCGACCCCCCACTGCAACTTTGCCCTGTGGCAAGTTGGTCAAAGTAAATGTACCGTTCTCTCTCAGTGATTGCATTTCATCCTCCATGGCACTGACCCATTCCTTTGATTCGGGTGACTTCACTGCATCACTGTAAATTAAAGGTATGTTACACAACATTTTGTAACAATAATCAACATTAACCTGTGTCTGGTCTTGACTTACTTCATATATCATTACCAAAAGTCAAAATAGAACTTCTAAATACACAATCTCTCAATAATAAATCATCATTCATACAAGACCACATTATTGACAAGGAGATAGACTTCATGTGTCTCACTGAAACCTGGCACCAGCCAGAGGTTTACTTCACCCTAAACAAAGCCTGTCCTCCTGGCTACAGTTACCTGGAGAAAGCCCGCAGCACCGGTCGTGGTGGAGGCTTAGCCGTTATTCACAGAAAGGAACTGGAACTGTCCCTCCTGCCCCTGCCTGTACTGTCCTCATTTGAATGCCTTGCTTTCAAATGTAAACCCCCTCTCCTCATGACAATGCTACTGATTTACCGGCCACCTAAACCCAACTCTGTTTTCATCCCAGAGATGCAGGACCTCCTCACTACACTCTGCACAACCTCTGCCAATATTATAATACTTGGAGATATAAATATTCACGTCGACACGCCCTCCTGCCACCCTGCAGCTGAGTTTCTGCTACTCCTGGACTGCCTCAACCTCACACAACACATTGATGTCCCCACACACACAAAGGGCCACACGCTCGACCTGGTCATCACAAACTCCGCCCCCATCAATAACCTGCTAGTCTACGATCTAGGGGTATCCGACCACAAGACCATCTCAATGGAGCTGTCTTTCCAGTCTCCACTCAACAAGCCCAAGCGCCAAATCCGTTTCAGGAACCTCAAAAATATCAACCCGGACACCATGACCCTGGACCTCCAGCTTCTCTCCTCTGTCAACTTCTCATCAGCAACTGAGTCAGTGGACTTCTACAATAAATCCCTGAACAGTCTTCTGGATCTCCATGCCCCTGTTAAATCCAAAACGGTCACCTTCGCACGCTCAGCCCCCTGGTACACCAGCGAGCTGCGTAGTATGAAGACTGCTGGGCGTGTCCTTGAGCGGCGACTCAAGGTCTCAGGACTCACTGTACATAAATTGGCCTACCGTGAACACCAGAAGGCCTACTCTAAATCCCTCAGTCTGGCACGGTCCCAGTACTACTCTTCCATCATAAATGACAGTCCTGGAAACTCCAAGCAACTATTCTCCACCATCAACCACCTCCTCAAACCCCAAATATCACCTCACTCTGATTCTTCTGAGGAACAGTGTAGCAACTTTGCCACCTTCTTCAGGACCAAAGTTGACACCATCCGCTCCCTCCTCTCTAGCCCCTCTGCCCCTCCAGTCCAAACAGTTGAACCACAGCCGGCGACTACTCAACCTCTCTGCTGCTTTTCAATCATCACACAGCGAGAGGTTGAGGAAATCGTCAGGAAAATGAAACCTTCCACTTGTATCCTGGACCCCTTTCCCTCAGCCCTGGTGAAATCCAATATTGTCACTATGAGCCCTCTCATCACCAAGGTCATGAACCTCTCTCTCCAGGCTGGCCATGTCCCCTCTGCCCTTAAAACTGCAGTCATAAAGCCACTAATTAAAAAACCCTCCCTAGACCCGGAAATCTTGGCTAACTACAGACCTATATCCAACCTCCCATTCCTATCTAAGGTGCTGGAGAAGGTAGTTGCCGCTCAGCTTCAGGACCACCTAAACTCGAACCAACTTCTCGAGAAGTTCCAGTCAGGTTTCCGCTCTGGCCACAGCACAGAAACTGCCCTGGTCAGGGTCACCAACGACCTACTGATGACGGCTGATGCTGGCTCTCCTTCCCTCCTCATCCTCCTTGACCTCACAGCAGCCTTCGACACTGTCGATCATGACATCCTCCTTCACCGGCTCCAGTCCACCATCAGACTTTCAGACTCTGTCCTTGAGTGGTTCAGATCCTACCTCACCGGAAGAACGGAGTATGTCTCCTTGGGAGAGGCAGGGTCTGACACCCATCATGTCACTTGTGGTGTCCCACAAGGATCAGTCCTCGGCCCCACACTATTCACCCTCTACATGCTCCCCCTTGGCTCTGTCATCAGCCGGCATGGAATATCATTCCACTGCTACGCTGATGACACCCAACTATACCTAAAAATAAACCCCACCCCATCCACAGTTCTGCCATCTTCCACGCTGACCACATGCCTGGAGGAGACCAAGGCATGGATGAAGCACAACTTTTTACAGCTAAACAGTTCAAAAACTGAAGCCATTATCATTGGCACCCCACACCAGGTTCGTTCATCCACCATCACCACCATCACCTTTTCCGGCCAAAACATCACCCTGTCACCAACAATAACCAACCTAGGGGTAAAAATGGACCCTCACCTGACCTTTGAGGCACACATAAATCAACTATACAAAAATTCTTTCTACCACCTTAGAAACATCGCCAAACTACGCCCCTCACTCACGCTGTCAGATGCCGAAAAGCTCATCCACGCCTTTGTTTTCTCCAGGCTGGATTACTGCAACGCACTCCTCATCGGGATTCCTAGCAAGAACATCCAAAGGCTACAATGTATCCAAAACAGCGCTGCTAGGATCCTGATGAGAGTGCGGAAATACCACCACATCACCCCCATCCTCAAGTCCCTTCACTGGCTCCCTGTCTCACTCAGGATTGAATTCAAAGTCTCCTGCTCACCCACAAATGCCTCTACGGAAACGCCCCCCTATACCTCAAAGAACTCATCATCCCTCACTCCTCCTCTCGACATCTCCGCTCTGGCCAGGCAAACCTCCTCCAGCGCCCAAGGACAAATCTATGCACTATGGGAGATCGGGCTTTTTGCTCCTCCGCTCCCAGTCTGTGGAATGCTCTCCCTGACTACCTGAGAGCACCACAGACTGTGGATGTTTTTAAGAAAGGCCTCAAAACCCACCCTTTTAGTAGAGCCTTCTGTTGACCTTTTATCAATTTTTAATTTTTTTTTGCTCCACACATTTTATGTTCTTTTACCAATTTATTTTATCAGTTTTATTATTCTATGTTTCTCTGCTATTTTATGTTTTAGTCTTGCCTATTTTTATATTCTTTCTTTCCTTTATTCTCGCTAGCTTTTAAGTCCCTTTAACTGTAGCGCTCTGAGAGTTGCCCCGCAACTGTAAAGCGCATTACAAATGAAATCTATTATTATTATTATTATATACACTATCACCAAAATAATCTGGCTTCTTCCGGTCCCTGGAAGGATAGCGAGGAGACTCCTGTTTGACCTCCTGTTCCTCTCTAGCCTGATCCTGGCTATTCTCTGGCCTGGTCACAGGAATCTGCTGTTTAGCATTCTCTGGACTAGCATCCATTTGTTTGCTTGTGCTAGCCCTAAGTGGCCCACCAAAATCCTCATCATCTATGGATATCTCAGTCTGTGTCTGCTGCTCACCTACTGTTTTTGGCATAAATCTGACCAGCCTGTGCTTCCTCACCTTTCCACTGTCGGGGTAGAAAACCAGGTAAGCTGGCCTCTTCTTGTCATGCCCGACAAAGAAGCCCTTCTCACTCCTAGGATCTAACTTTTTCTTGTGCTGTCTGTAGGCATAACACAGAGTTCCAAACTTCTGCATCCTAGACATATTAGGACGTTTCCCTGTCAGCAGCATGTGAGGTGTCTGTTTAGTGCGATTGTTAAAACATATATTCCTTACTTGAGCTGCAGTCTGTACTGCATAAGGCCATAATGCTTTTGGGAGCTTGCTCTCTAATAGCATGCATCTAGCCATGTCGAAAAGAGTCCTAAACTGGCGTTCTGCAGTACCATTCTGATGTGGCGAACAGTGATGGGCAGTAGCTAGCTACAAGTAGCGACGCTACATAGCTTAACTAAATTTTTCAGTAGCGTGATGGTAGCGTCGCTACTTTTGAATCAAATAGCGATCTCTGTAGCGCAGCTTGTTTTCGAATCAAGTAGTGACGTAGCGTCAGCAAAACGCTACACGCTACATATCCGGAGAAACAGAAAAAAACAAAAAAAAGTGTCTTCGGTCCTGAGAGTGTTGTGTTCTTCTGTCCTGCAGCTGGATGCTATTGGAGAAAACCCACTATGATTGGTTGGTTGGTTTAGGTATGAGTATGACGACTCACGATTAGGCCAAAACATTACGGGTAGGCCATCAGAGGCAGGATAGGGCGGGACATGCCACTCCAGCTCGGCAAACCAGGAAGTAAAAAAAATCTAAACACAGACCATGAATGAATGAACGAACCAGTCCCGCGAAATAGCAGAAGGATTCGATGTTTCCAGGGCTGATGGCATTGATGAAGATGATGTCAATAACAACAACATATGTGTTTATTGTGTCCGCCAAAAACGAAGCTTCTCTCAACATCCCACACGTCCAGCACTAACTTGAGAACACATATATTCAGGTAAGCTGATGAAAAGCTTTACATAAACATTGTCAACTGTTCCCAAACAGCACACAAGTCAGTGCACTTTTTGTCAACAGATTTAACTAACATGTTTCACTGTAGGCAGAAAATGAACAATATTATGGGGGTGGAGAAAAGAAAAAACAAACTACCATAAATAGTACATACACTAAGAGGGAAAATATCACCTAGAGCAGTGGTTCTCAACCTGATCTCAACCTGATTGATTGATTGATTGATTGATTGAAAAGTTTATTAACAGATTGCAGAATGGGTACAGTACAGTACAGCTCAATATATACAATTGTTAAGGGGATGCAGACCAGAGAAAGACTTTCGTCTTGTTTACATCAGGGTCCCCCATTTTCAATTCATTGATTGATTGATTGATTGATTGAACACTTTATTAACAGATTGCAGAATGGGTACAGTACAGTGCAGCTCAATACATACAATTGTTAAGGGGATGCAGACCAGAGAAAGACTTTCGTCTTGTTTACATCAGGGTCCCCCATTTTCAATTCATCGTAACATATAATATGACATACATGACATACAGATAGACAGTACTGCTACATCTATATATTTATGACATACCATATTTGTAAATACAGTACTGTTTGTGATACAAAGAGAGCCCAGAAAAAAAAAAGTATATACATTTGCCGTAGAAACTGTACATTGGATTGGGTTGGGGGGGGGGGACTGTACATTGGAGGTGGTTGGGTGGGTGGGGGGGGGGGTGGGTTGGGTAGGAGTGGGGGGGGGGGGGTTGGGTAGGAGGGGTGGGTGGGGGACACTGTACACTGTACAAATGTACAAACAAAACTGTACATTGGAATATTGACAAGACCATACTTGGTAATTTACTGTACATTGGAGGGGGTTGTGTTAGGACATTTACAGGGGCCAGTTTCGAATTGCAGTCTCCCGTAGGTGTTTTTTTAGAGTGTTTTTGAAAGTGGGTAGTGATTCACATTCCTTTACAGCTTTGGGTAGGGCGTTCCACATTGATGTGGCATAATTGCTAAACGTGTTTAGTCCCTTGTTTGAGCCGAATCTGGGTTTAACATGATTTGTGGAGCTCCCTCTGGTGTTGTGATCGTGGTATTCACTGACCTTTGGGAAGTATTTTGACATGTACATGGGTACCTTGGTCGTGTAGTGTATCTTGTAGACCAGGCCCATAACATATATGACATACATGACATACAGATACAGTACTGCTACATCTATACATTTATGACATATCAGATTTGCAAATACAGTACTGTTTGTGATACAAAAGTGTCCAGAAAAAGAGTGTATATACATTTGACGTAGAAACTGTACATTGGAGGAGGTTGGGTGGGTGGGGTTGGGTGGGTGGGTGGGGGCTGTACATTGGAGGTGGGGGGGGGGGTTGGGTAGGGGGGACACACACATTTTACACTGTACATTGGAATACTGACAAAGCCTTACTTGGTCATTTACTGTACAACTAGGTTAGGACATTTGTAGGGGCCAGTTTCGAATTGCTGTCTCACGTAGGTGTAGGGGGGGTCCCCACATGATTTTGGGGCCATGGAATGTTTTGTGAGTTACATATTTAAATACATTTGGTCATTTAGCTGACGCTTTCATTCAAAGCAACTTACAAATTGTGTACAACAAGTCAGCAGGAGTGGTACATCTAGCAGCAAAGGATAAGTAGTATTGTTTGTCTAGCAGTGTCGAGCTTGAGTGTTATACTCTTGAGTACATACTGTACTGTAGTAGTATAGACATATTAGCATAGTTGGTGGTAGTATAGACATGGTAGCATAATAGTAAAATGCAGTAAGACAGTTATTATTAGTTAAAATTCAGATATTGAAGAAGTGTGTTTTTGGTTGATAAAGTGGGCAGGTTTCAGCTAGGAGAGGGTATCAGGCAGCCAGAAGATGCAGAGTTTAGGGATAAATAATACATAAAGATAGAATAGAAAAGAAAAATACCATTACTGCATCAAAAGTAATCAACAAACTATACTATAAAAACTGATCAAACCAAATGGTCTCTTTCTTTTCTTTTGTAGAGGCTGCACCCAGCTAAACTTGCCTTCCTGGATTTTGTACATAATACAAGTTCATGTTAAATGGATGACACAAAAAGCCAGACCGAGGGCTTGTTTCAGTTTTATAATAAACAATCAAACTGAGCATTTATTTTGCCTGTCAGTGTCTATTTGTTTGGTGGAAACGTGATCATGAAGTAAAAAAAAAAATTAAAAAAAGTAGTGCCGATGTAGCTAGCTATTTTTGCCATGTTCTTGTAGTGTAGCTTGCTACATTTATCTGGGGATAGCTTCCATTGTAGTTGAGCTATATTTAATCGAGAGTAACTTGTAGTGTAGCTTGCTACATTTTCCAAGTAGCTTGCCCATCACTGGTGGCGAATATGGTGATGACGTCTCATGCTTTATACCATTTTTCCTCAGTAGCCCTTGGTACTCTCTACCAGTGTATTCTGTACCATTATCAGACCGGATGCGTCTGATCCTCCCATATGAGGCGGTGTCAGCTATGAACTGCTCTGTTGCTTGCACAGTATCACTCTTATGCTTCAGATTATAGATAAACACCGTACTTGAGTGGTCGTCAGTAAACGAAAGTGTAAATCTATGCCCATCTATGGACACTGGGTCAATAGGACCCGCTAGGTCTGTGTGCACCAACTCTAGAACCTTTTTGGCTCTCACATCAGGCTTCCTGTTGAAGCTTTGTACAAACGTTCCCTGAGTGCACACTTCACAGTTCAGTTTAGACTTGTCAATTTTCCCTTTAATAGTCATACCATCAACAATAGGCTGGAGTTTCTCAACATCAGCATAATTGCAGTGTCCTAGAATGTCATGCCATGTCTGTATATCAAAACAGCCCTTGCTCTGATCACATTGGTCATCCACTATGGGCAAATAATACAGCCTATTATGCTCATGGATGTGAAATTCAGTACCGTCTCTGTGCTGTAGGACGTCTTCTCCTTGTCTGAAGATCACAGTGGCTCCAGTGTCAGTGGTGGCTGCTCTCACAGAGAAGATGTCCTGCGGGAATGAGGGGATGTACAGCGCCCCTCTCAGTGTTGTAGTCAGTCGCCTCCCTCTGCTGTCAATCAAGCACACCTCCGTGTCCCCTCTGCGCTCTGCGACCCCGTTGCTCCTCATGCCGTCAGCCAACTCCACGCAGTGAGACTCGGCCTGGAATCCGTCATCGAACACTTTGAACTTGGCCAGGTCGGTGATTATATGCGCAGTCGCACCGGTGTCCACCATCAGGCCCTTCTTCTTAACACCGCGTCCTGGATCGCCTTCCCTCGTCAGAAACGCATATGTGTTGTCATGACAACTCACTTGCACAGACACGCCTCGCGCATCGCTCTGCTCCGGTCTCCGTCTGCAGGTCGCCCCTTGATGTGTGGAGCTTTTACAGTGGTGACACCACAGCTTGCGTCGACAGGTCCTTCTCATATGCCCACTTTGGCCACATCTGTAGCATATAATGTCTGTACGCTGTGCGCTCTGAATGCGCGCGCTCTGGGCATTCTGTGCACCCCGGTCAGACAGGGCTTGGGCTCGCATAACATTGTCATCCGATGTGGTAACGCGCATTTTCTCAGTGTCCTCAAAACTCCTGAGCTTAGTCTTAAACTCAGAAAACACTATAGTCTCATCACTCTGTGTGACATGTATCGCAAAGGGTTTAAATGCCTCGGGCAGTCCTTTTAATACCATAGCCACGAGTAGACTATCACTCAAAGTCTCATTTGTGTTTCTTTGCAGTTATTGCCCTTTCTGCCCGAATTACATAGTCAGTCACCGCTTCACTGCTAGACTTGTGCAGTGTAGTCAGCTCTATATAGAGACTGATAATCCTTGGCTTCCCTGAACCCGCATAATAATTGCGCAATATTCCGATGGCTTTCCGTCCATCATCAGACGCTTCTCGCATTACCAGCGATAAACTCTTATCGTCCAGAAACTGGATGAGCTCTGCGTATATCAATGCATTTTTCTCACCATCTTCTCTCAACTCGTCAGCAGACGCCTCGTCAAGGAGATCCGTTTCGAGAGTGTCCTTTAGTCTCCGTAGCCGGAGATGGCCCATGAACTTAGTCTCCCACAGTTCACAGTCAAACGCTAGACGAGACCAACGCGAACTCCCTTCCGATTGTCTGGTCGTCATGATTCTAGCGCTCTGGGCCCATAACCTGTTGAATGTCGGATATTGCGTATTGGCTAGACATCATAACCTGGACTATACAGTATATAGAGAGAAGGAATAAAACGCTGAGAGACAGAATCCGTGTATCAAGGAAGCAACATTTTTATTTGTGAAGGTCGCTCTTATATACACACACTCAGCTGGTATTAATGAGTCCATCACTCAGCTGGTGTCAATCAGTCAATCACTCTGAATGGATGACGGGAGAGCACACTCATTATTGTCAACAGTTTTCTTAGGGAGACCTGTGAAAAGTGCATTACAGTAGTCTAACCGGCTAGATATGAATGCATGAATTAGCTTCTCAGCATCGTTCTGATTAATAAATGGTCGTACTTTTGCTATATTTCTGAGATGGAAGAACGATGTTTTCGTCACTTTGCTAATATGAGAATTGAAGTTCAGTTCTGAATCTATGATAACCCCAAGACTAGTGACCTCAGATTTGATCCAAGGGGTTAGTCCCCCCAGGTTCTTTATTAATGTTTCTTTTTTAGTTTTGGAGCCGATAATTAGAATTTCAGTTTTGTTCTCGTTTAGTTTCAGGAAGTTCTTACTCATCCATTTATGTATTGCCAGTAAGCAGTCTGTAATGGAGCTAATCGCTGTATCATTTGGTTCAGCAGATATGTACAGTTGTGTATCATCCGCATAGCTATGGAAATCTACATTATGTTCTCTGATGATATCACCCATCGGTAACATGTAAAGGGAGAAGAGTAAAGGACCTAAGCAACTCCCTTGTGCAACTCCATAGTTGTTGTCGTATATATCAGACATGTGATCTCCTAGTTTAACATAGAATTTCCTCCCTCTGATGTATGTTTTAAACCAGCCCAGCACATGTTCTGAGAAACCAACATGGTTTTCAAGACGATCGATTAGAATATCGTGATCGATTGTATCAAATGCTGCACTGAGATCTAACAAGTAAGAAGCATTTTGTATAAAAGTATTCTGTACTTCTGTATGACAACTATTAAAGAAACTTGAGAAACTTGAACTTGTCCCCATCGGCCGTGTGAGTCTCAGCAGAGTCTCATGCAGCTGAGTCTCTCTGACATCACAAATCAGCACATTTTCAGATGACTCAGTTCAGTGAGGGTAAATATTGTGAGAGGAGAATTGGAAGAATGCGCCAATATGAGAATTAGAGACATAGATCATATTAATATAAGTCCACATAGCTAGGAAACAATGCTAAACACTGAAAAAGGCCATTTATAAGATAGTTCCCCTTTAAACAAGTCAAGAAGAAACATCACAATAAATCAAGAACAAAACAAAAAAAAACACCATGAAATCCAAAATAAAATGTAAAATAAATAAATGCGCAAACTGTTCAAATGTTCACAAATATTGATTGGACTAATATATATATATAT
>NC_140169.1:157886410-157967627 GCF_963971535.1 Notolepis coatsorum | reverse complement strand
CTTCTGCGACTGATTTACGGTACCCAGACATAATTCAGATTATTTTTTTATTCCCTTCTCCTCTTCCTCCTCCTCCTCCTCTCCTCCCCCCTCCCCTCCTCTTCCTCCCCTCCTCCTCCCCTCCTCTTCCTCCCCCCCTCCTCCTCCTCCCCCCTCCCCCTCCTCCTCCTCCTCTTCCCCCTCCCCTCCTCCTCCTCCTCCCCCTCCTCCTCCCCTCCTCCTCCCCCCTCCCCCTCCTCCCCCTCCCCTCCTCCTCCCCTCCTCTTCCTCCCCCCCTCCTCCTCCTCCTTCCCCTCCCCTCCTCCTCCCCCTCCCCTTCTCCTTCCCCTCCTCCTCCCCCTCCCCTCCCCTCCTCCTCCTCCTCCCCTCCCTCCTCCCCCTCCCCTCCTCCTCCCCCTCCCCCTCCCATCCTCCCCCCCTCCCCCTCCCCTCCTCCTCCCCCTCCCATCCTCCTCCCCTCCTCCTCCTCCTTCCCATCCCCTCCTCTTCCCCCTCCTCCCCCCCTCCCTTCCCCCTCCCCTCCTCCTCCCCCTCCCCTCCTCCTCCTCTCCTCCCCCCCCTCCCCTCCTCCTCCTCCTCCCCCCCTCCTCCCCCCCTCCTCCTCCTTCCCCTCCCCTCCTCCTCCCCCTCCCCTCCTCCCCCCCTCCCTTCCCCTCCTCCTCCTCCCTCCCTCCCTCCTCCTCCTCCTCCCCCTCCCTCCTCCTCCCCCCTCCCTTCCCCTCCTCCTCCTCCTCCCTCCCTCCTCCTCCCCCCTCCCCCTCCTCCTCCTCCCCCCCTCCTCCACCTCCTCCTCTCCTCCCCCCCTCCCCTCCTCCTCCTCTCCTCCCCCTCCTCCCCCTCCCCCTTCTCCTCCTCCCCCTCCCCTCCTCCTCATCTCCTCCCCCTCGATTAATTTGAATGAATGATTTAGGACGATTTTCAAAAATGAAAAACGATTTTCCAATTTCTTGTATTGTTTGGTGAAAAAGTGGTGTTTGGTGAAAGTTAGATTTGCACTTTATCAATCCAAATAGGGACATTCTGTGAGGTTTTTGTCCTTTGCTCACTTACTCGCTCTGTTCCTTTAAGCCTACTCGCTCTGTTTCCATTAGTTTTCTGTTAATCATTGCATTCCCCTATTCACACGCTTCTTCCCATAGACGTCGTTGATTGGTGCTCCCCCAACCACACGCTTGTCAATCACATCCCTCAGCTGTCACTGCTTGTCAATTAAGTTTTCCCTGATTATTTATACCCCGTTTCTAGTTTTGTTGGATCGTTTTGATATTTCAGTTGCATTCGCCGTTCCTGCCTTGCCTGCTGTTTTTTCCCTGTGCTTTGCCTCCAGGATATTCAAGAAGCATTCCTCTTGGACACCCTTTTCCCGTGGCGACGCGCTCGCTCCGTTCTGTTCCAACGCTCTTTACGCACAGCGCCTGGGTGAGTTTTTATGACTGTCTTTGATCCTATTCCGTTTTTCGTGTGTTTATATAACACTGAAGATTTCCTGCTTTTTATCAGACAGTCACTCACCCAGCGTTTAGCCCTTTTTGGATTGTTTCATTGGGATAATATTTTGGCCTAACATCGCCCACTGTGTGTTTACACACCGAAGATATTATCACTTGGATTTGTATTTTGGGACTTCGCTCACAGTGTTTATTTTGCACCGAAGATTTCTATCACGTGGGATTGTGTTTGGAACGTTACTCACAGTGTGTATATACACCGAAGATTCAGTCACTTGGATAACTCTGTTTTTGGGTACAAGTCACCTCTCCTGTCACCTGCTCTGTTCCAACTGCACTCTGAGCTAACTCGCTCCCTCTCTCCCTCTCGGTCCCGCAACCACCTCGGAGATTCTGCCGAGAGAAGTCTGCAGAGCGGCTCTGACGTCATCGTCTGCTTCCCCAGACTACCATCCCGGGAGAAGCTGCAGAGCAGCAACATTCATCCTTGCTTGTATTCCAGTCTTTGTTTGAACTCTACCAAGTCTATGCTGTTTATTTAGTGTAAATAAACAAGCCCTTGTTTTTGGCAACTCTGAATCCTACTCTCTTGTGTCGTTGCGTTTGGGGTCGGTGTCAAACCATAACATTACGATCCAACCAAAATGACGACCCCAGCCGACACAGAGAGGGTCAGAACCGCACTAGCTAATCAGATCGAGTTGACCAAGGATCACAGTCACCAACTAGAGAGTGCTGCGGCTGCGGTGCAGGATCTCAGGGAACAAGTCCAGCCTATTCAAGGGTCACTGGCTGCTCTGGCAGGACAACAGTCTGGTATCCTCATTCAGCTTCACTCGCTGAGCGACACCGTTAACGCTTTGCTTCCCTCACTTCCTTCAGGAGCATTCCCCGCAGCCCCAGCAGTTCCCGCGTACCCCGATCCCGCACCTCGGGAACCCCGTCTCTCCGTCCCACGGCTGTTCGACGGCAATCCCGAGGAGTGTGCCACATTCATCATGCAATGTGAGTTGGTTTTCCGTCATCAACCAAGTCAATTCACTTCTAGAGGGGCCCAAGTGGCCTATATGACAAACTTGCTTTCAGGCCGGGCTGCCCAGTGGGTCACTTCCTCCTGGGCAATGGATGCAGATTTTGTTTTCTCTTATCCAGACTTCGTGGCGGAGCTCCGCAGAGTGTTCCACCATCCAGCCCGTGGTCTGGACCCTGGAGCCCGATTGGGGACCTTCCGACAGGGGAGCGGCGGGGTAACTGACTACGTCCTGGAGTTTCGACTGGCGGCGGTGGAGAGTGGATGGAACGACCCTGCACTTCGCCTAACCTTCTTGAGGGGGCTCAGTGACGCAGTCAGGGACCAGCTCGCTACCCGGGAGGTGCCCGACTCCCTCGAGGACCTGTTTAGCCTCGCCATCCGCATCGACGGACGCCTCCAGGAGAGAAGGCGCGAGAGGACCCGACTGTTACCTCCTGAGGTACCCCGGATTCCCCGGACGCATGACGTCACTACTGGTCGCCCTGCCCTCAACACGACTGGTGGTAGCGGACCCTCCCGTTCGGTTCGCGAGGAGGAACCCATGCAGCTGGGACGCTCTCATCTGAGCCAGGCTGAACGTGAGGCAAGGTTCAGGTCCGGTCTCTGCCTCTACTGCGGAAGGGAGGGACACCGAATCGCCAACTGCCCCACCCGGCCAAAAGACCAGGCTCGCCGAGACCCCGGGAAATCCTGGTGAGCCGTTTTTCCCATTCCCAGAGCCGCGCACCATCTGGCCATCTGATGAGCGTCACCCTGGCCTGGGGGGACCAACGAGCCACGGTGAAGGCCCTCATCGACTCTGGGGCAGACGAGAATTTCCTCGACTTCGAGTTTGCTACCCGAGCCAACATTCCACTTGAGGACCTTGTGAGGCCCTTGGAGATCTTTGCGTTGGACCAACACCGCCTGGCCGACATCTCTCAACGCACCGGCCCAGTCGTGCTGACCATCGCTGGGAACCACGTCGAGAGAATCCAGTTCCTCATCACCCGATCCCCCCTTGTCCCGGTGGTCCTGGGTAGGCCCTGGCTCGCGCTGCACGAGCCCCACATCGCCTGGTCCTCCGGTACCATCAAGGGCTGGAGCTCCTCCTGTCACGCCCTGTGTCTGCAGGCGGCGTCCTGTCCCCCGCCCCGGAGGCCCGCTGGTGAGTCGCCTCCGGACCTCTCGTCCATACCTCCCGAGTACCACGACCTCTTGGAGGTTTTTAGTAAATCCAGGGCTCAGGCCCTTCCACCTCACCGCCCCTACGACTGCGCCATCGACCTCCGCCAAGGGGCTCCCCTTCCCGGCAGCCGCCTTTACAGTCTGACAGTTCCGGAGAAGAAGGCGATGGATCTGTACATCTCTGAGTCATTGGAAGCAGGACTCATTCGGCCTTCCTCCTCCCCGGTGGCGGCCGGTTTCTTCTTTGTTGGGAAGAAGGATGGGGACCTGCGACCCTACATCGACTATCGCCAGCTCAACGAGATCACCATCAAGAACAAGTACCCTCTACCTCTCATGAACTCCACATTCGAGCCACTGACCCAGGCTACCGTCTTCACCAAGCTGGACCTCCGGAGTGCCTACCATCTTGTCCGTATCCGTGAGGGCGATGAATGGAAGACCGCCTTCAAGACCCCCAGGGGCCACTACGAGTACCTAGTGATGCCGTTCGGCCTCACCAACGCCCCGGCGGTATTCCAGGCACTCATGAACGACGTCCTTCGTGACATGCTGGAGGTGTTCGTGGTGGTGTACCTGGACGACATCCTCATCTTCTCCAGGACCCTCGAGGAACACATCCAGCATGTCCGCCGTGTGCTGGAGCGCCTCCTCCACAATCGGCTCTTTGTCAAGGCGGAGAAGTGCCGTTTCCACTCCGACTCCGTCGACTACCTGGGCTTCATCGTTGAGAAGGGCTTGACCCGAGCGGATCCTCGCAAGATCCAAGCTGTGGAGGATTGGCCTGAACCCACCACTCGGAAGGAGTTACAGAGTTTCCTCGGGTTCGCCAACTTCTACCGAAGGTTCATCCGGAACTACAGTCAAGTGGCGGAGCCACTTACCAGACTGACCTCTCCCGCTCTGCCGTTCGACTGGTCCCCTGCGGCATGTGCTGCGTTCCGCTCCCTCAAGAAGAGGTTCACTTCCGCCCCTATCCTGCTCCACCCTGACCCCAAGAGACAGTTCATTGTAGAGGTGGACGCCTCGGATACTGGACTGGGCGCTGTCTTATCCCAACGTTCGCTTTCGGACCAGAAGGTACATCCTTGCGCCTTCTACTCGCGTCGGTTCCTCCCTGCCGAGAGGAACTACGACACCGGCAATCGGGAGCTACTGGCGGTCGTGGCTGCGTTGGAGGAGTGGCGTCATTGGCTAGAGGGGGCCGAGGAGCCTTTTACCATCTGGATGGACCACAAGAACCTGACGTTCATCCGCGCTTCCAGGTCGGCAGGCGAGATGGGCCAGCTTCCTCAGTCGGTTCGACTTCTCGCTGACCTTCCGCCCCGGTTCCCGCAACACGAAGGCCGACTCCCTGTCCCGGTTACACTCCAAGGGGGCTCCACCCTCTGAGGACCCGACTCCCATCCTCCCGGAGGCCCGAGTGGTTGGAGCCATCACCTTGGGCATCGAGGGTGTGGTTAGACGTGCCCTACGCTTCCAGCGTGCTCCAAGCAACGTTCCGATTCATCGTCTCTTCGTCCCCGACTCTGTCCGGTCCATCGCACGTTCTCCTTCCTGGCTCGTCATTTCTGGTGGCCCACCATGCGGAACGACGTCAAGGAGTTCGTATTGGCCTGCGCGGTCTGTGCCCGCAGCAAGGCCTCGCACCAGGCACCCTCCGGGCTCTTACAGCCACTTCCCGTTCCAAGCCGTCCTTGGTCACATGTGGCGCTAGACTTCGTCACCGGTCTTCCCTCCTCCCAGGGGAACACTTGCCTTCTGACCGTGGTGGATCGATTCAGCAAGGGGGTTCACCTCGTGGCCCTTTCCAAGCTTCCCTCGGCGGCCGAGACGGCGGACCTCCTGACTCACCACGTGTTCCGCCTTCATGGGTTTCCCCAGGACATCGTCTCTGACCGGGGGCCCCAGTTCACCTCCCAGGTATGGCGGGCCTTTTGCAAGGGATTGGGGGCGACGGTCAGTCTTTCCTCTGGTTATCATCCCCAGACTAACGGACAGACGGAGAGGATGAACCAGAGCGTGGAGTCTGCTTTTCGGTGTGTGGCAGCCGAGAGACCGGCATCCTGGAGCCGTTTCCTTCCCTGGGTTGAGTACTCCATCAATTCAATGGTCAGTTCCGCCACCGGCCTCTCACCATTTGAGGTTTCCCTGGGCTACCAGCCCCCTCTTTTCCCCGCACAGGAGGCGGAAGTGGCAGTTCCCTCCGTGCAGGACCACCTCGACCGCTGCCGACGAGTTTGGGAGATCACCAGGACCGCGCTGCTCCGGACATCTGAGCGCGCCTGTCGTGGGGCCGACCGGCGCCGGGTTCCTGCGCCGACTTACCGCCCTGGGCAGAGGGTGTGGCTCTCCGCAAGGGACCTCCCGCTTCGATCCTCGGCCAAGAAGCTCAACCCCCGTTTCGTCGGACCTTTCGAGGTCCTGAAGGTACTCAGTCCGGCGGCCCTACGCCTGAAACTTCCTGCGTCCATGCACATTCACCCCGTGTTCCATGTCTCCCGGGTTAAGCCCGTCTCCCTCAGTCCCCTGATGCCTCCAGCTCCTGATCCTCCGCCTCCCGTGTTGGTGGATGGTCACCCCCAGTGGCAGGTCCGCCGGTTGATGGGCGTTCGTCGGCGGGGTCGGGGGTTCCAATACCTGGTGGACTGGGAGGGTTACGGCCCTGAGGAGCGTAGCTGGGTCTCCCGGCAGCTCATCGTGGATCCCGGCTTGATCCCCATCGTGCCCATCCTGACGAGCCGGGTCGGCCTGGTCGCCGGGTGGCTCCCGTGGAGGGGGGGGTACTGTGAGGTTTTTGTCCTTTGCTCACTTACTCGCTCTGTTCCTTTAAGCCTACTCGCTCTGTTTCCATTAGTTTTCTGTTAATCATTGCATTCCCCTATTCACACGCTTCTTCCCATAGACGTCGTTGATTGGTGCTCCCCCAACCACACGCTTGTCAATCACATCCCTCAGCTGTCACTGCTTGTCAATTAAGCTTTCCCTGATTATTTATACCCCGTTTCCCCATTCTAGTTTTGTTGGATCGTTTTGATATTTCAGTTGCATTCGCCGTTCCTGCCTTGCCTGCTGTTTTTTCCCTGTGCTTTGCCTCCAGGATATTCAAGAAGCATTCCTCTTGGACACCCTTTTCCCGTGGCGACGCGCTCGCTCCGTTCTGTTCCAACGCTCTTTACGCACAGCGCCTGGGTGAGTTTTTATGACTGTCTTTGATCCTATTCCGTTTTTCGTGTGTTTATATAACACTGAAGATTTCCTGCTTTTTATCAGACAGTCACTCACCCAGCGTTTAGCCCTTTTTGGATTGTTTCATTGGGATAATATTTTGGCCTAACATCGCCCACTGTGTGTTTACACACCGAAGATATTATCACTTGGATTTGTATTTTGGGACTTCGCTCACAGTGTTTATTTTGCACCGAAGATTTCTATCACGTGGGATTGTGTTTGGAACGTTACTCACAGTGTGTATATACACCGAAGATTCAGTCACTTGGATAACTCTGTTTTTGGGTACAAGTCACCTCTCCTGTCACCTGCTCTGTTCCAACTGCACTCTGAGCTAACTCGCTCCCTCTCTCCCTCTCGGTCCCGCAACCACCTCGGAGATTCTGCCGAGAGAAGTCTGCAGAGCGGCTCTGACATCATCGTCTGCTTCCCCAGACTACCATCCCGGGAGAAGCTGCAGAGCAGCAACATTCATCCTTGCTTGTATTCCAGTCTTTGTTTGAACTCTACCAAGTCTATGCTGTTTATTTAGTGTAAATAAACAAGCCCTTGTTTTTGGCAACTCTGAATCCTACTCTCTTGTGTCGTTGCGTTTGGGGTCGGTGTCAAACCATAACACATTCATTCTTGTTTGATGATCAAGAGGCACATTTTATTTGTTAAGTGAAGTTTGGTGAAAAAGAAAGTTATTGCACTATTAATCCCAATAGGGACATTCATCTTTGTTTGATCAAGAGTAACCTTGTATGTATATATATATTATTATTATTTTTATTGTTTTTAAGTGAAGATTGGTGAACGTTTTGGTTTGCACTTCAATCCCAATAGGGAAATTCATCTTGGTTTGATATTTTTTGTGTCAAATAAAAACAAAGCTTATTTGAATGATTACCTTGGCGTTTCTAGTTTTTAAGAGAGAAAAAATCGATTAAAATCGTAAATCGGATGTGGTGTGAAAAAATCGGAGATTTCTTTTTTAGGCCATAGCGCCCATCCCTACTTGTGTGCTTTCTTTTTTTTCCCTTCGTCTTCTTTTAATTGTCGGTATAGTAATCATTTTAATTGCTTTCCCATTCAGCGGGGCCACGTTTGACACCTGCGTGTGCCTGTCAGTCCTTATACTCCTCCTCCACTCTGTGTGTGCAGCACCCGAGAACTGGGCATAACACAGCGTCCTTTTAAAAAGGAAGATTGTAAGCCGAGTGAGAGATTGTATTATAGAGGCCCAATTAGAAGCGCGGAAGGATTCTTTGGGGGGGGGGGGGGTGATTTTCCAAAGTGACAGTTCTCATTGTTTTAGAGAAACATCTTTTGAGATCCTTTCAGGGGAGATTTCGTTTTGCATTTGTTCGGAACCCCCACGTGATTCAGAACGCTTTTCAGTTTTCTTTTCGTGGAAAACGGGAGAAGATCGTCAGTATCTATTCAACTTCGTTCAAGTTTTGGCAGAGAAGATTGTTTGTTCCAAGATTGCTCTTCCCTTTTCAGGAGGAACCATTTGTGCTGTTAATTATAGTGTTTGGCTACGATCTTAATGAATTGGCTTTTGTTAAGATTCCTGTTCATTTGAAGGAATGGTTGGACAGAGAGAGTTTGACATTTCGTAGGCCTATATATGCTGTACTGTATCTACATTATGACCTCTCTCACTCGTTTTGACTATAAATACTGACTGTGTAGGGCAGGACATGTCCTATACATCCCTGGGATGACACCAGTTATTTATCTTGGAATCCCTGTGTTCTTTCTTTGATCTCCTTTATTTTATATTAACGGTAAAGCACAGGTGTGTTGTTTCATTGTGTGTTCACTGCACAGGTGTGTTGTTTCCTTGTGTGTTTACTGCACAGGTGTGTTGTTTCCTTGTGTGTTCACTGCACAGGTGTGTTGTTTCCTTGTGTGTTCACTGCACAGGTGTGTTGTTTCCTTGTGTGTTCACTGCACATGTGTGTTGTTTCCTTGTGTGTTCACTGCACAGGTGTGTTGTTTCCTTGTGTGTTCACTGCACAGGTGTGTTGTTTCCTTGTGTGTTCACTGCACAGGTGTGTTGTTTCCTTGTGTGTTCACTGCACAGGTGTGTTGTTTCCTTGTGTGTTTACTGCACAGGTGTGTTGTTTCCTTGTGTGTTCACTGCACAGGTGTGTTGTTTCCTTGTGTGTTCACTGCACAGGTGTGTTGTTTCCTTGTGTGTTCACTGCACAGGTGTGTTGCTTCATTGTGTGTTCACTGCACAGGTGTGTTGTTTCCTTGTGTGTTCACTGCACAGGTGTGTTGTTTCCTTGTGTGTTCACTGCACAGGTGTGTTGTTTCATTGTGTGTTCACTGCACAGGTGTGTTGTTTCCTTGTGTGTTCACTGCACAGGTGTGTTGTTTCCTTGTGTGTTCACTGCACAGGTGTGTTGTTTCATTGTCAGGGTTCCCACGGACCTGGAAAACATGGAAAACATGGGATTCATGTGATTCATTTTCCAGGTATGGAAAGGCATGGAAACTGAGCAAAAGTGACCAATTACATGGAAATAGAAACAGTTGTCCTGGAAAATTTTATTGGATGATGTGTAATAAAATTTAACTATTGAGCACAGAATTAACATGAGTTTATAAAAACCCTTTACATGTGAACAGCTTTTACTGTAGATAGAAATGGACGATCCCATGTTGTAGAGCATGCTCTTGGCATTCTATATGGTATATTGGATGTTGGAATTTGATGCAGACATGCTCCCCTGTTTTGTAGCTGGATGCTTAAGACAGTGGGGTGCTGTTCTGCAGCTTGATGCCCCTCAGACATGCCCAGACATGTCAGTTGATTGATAGTCAGCATTTATATATTAGAGAGGGCTTAGTTGATCCCCTCAGTCTGTGTGCGCGTCCCTGATCACAAGTAAGTGTTAAATATGTGTATATTGAGGACGCTTAGTTATATATGTATATAGTTAATCTATATACTATATAGATTTATATAGTTAAGGCTTATAGTAAGGTCATAATTCTACCAGCTGCTTAGGAAGCAATTTACCAGTACGCTTATAGTGATAATCTAGCCCAGTGGTGCCCAACCAGTCGATCGCGGGCTGATTTCAAGTAGATCTTGATTAATAAAATTTGATTATACATTTTTTTTTTTTTTTTTTTTGCTAAATCAACTTTGCCTCTCCTTGTTAACTACAACAAGCAATGCTGTTTGTTATTTAAGATGAGGTTGGACTCTGCACTGACAGATTTGTGTTAATTATGCTGCTTTTATAAAGCCTCAAATGACGGCTTACAATATACAATTTTGGCTGGTAGCTCTCGGCTAAGTGGTAAATTAAAAAGTAGATCTTGGTTCAAAAAAGGTTAGGCACCCCTGATCTAGCCTATTGAGTATAATCTATATTGTTGATTGTAGTATTTAGTACCTGTTTATCACCTGTTGAATTGTCACAATTAGAAT
Organism: Notolepis coatsorum; assembly: GCF_963971535.1. Taxonomy (NCBI): domain Eukaryota; kingdom Metazoa; phylum Chordata; class Actinopteri; order Aulopiformes; family Paralepididae; genus Notolepis; species Notolepis coatsorum. The sequence goes on along the minus strand of NC_140169.1, from coordinate 157,957,312 downwards.
CGATGCATTTTGATTAATCGATGCATCGTTACACCCCTAAAGAGTAGGCATACTACCCCTTCTACATAAGACTCATAATCTCAAATGTGTGATGCATTACAGGAGTGAGTGACAATGACACGCGGCAGTTTCAAGTCATAATTGGAAATATGACTCTCAATACAAGGACTGGATTAGAGAGGTACCAGGAGATGTCCACAAGGCTTATTGCAAGTTTTGCCGCAAGTCATTTGACATCAGCAATATGGGGATCTCTTCCCTCAAGAGCCATTCAAAAGGACAAACCCACACCAAGTTAGCTGGACAGCTAAATAGTGAAAGAAGAACGACAGATTTCTTGGCTACAAAAACAGGAGAGGGGAGAAGCGGCCCAACAAGCCAGGATATCGAAAGTGACAGTCAGGTGCCCAGTACCAGCAGTGAACAGCCTACGGAAAAAGGCTCTAGAGCTCAGGGGAATTTTTTTTTTCAAGCCAAGCTGTATTTGAAGCAGAGATTCGCTGGGTCATGAAGATGGTCAGGTCACACTTCTCATTCAACTCCAACTCTGACATTTCAAACACTTTTGCTCAGATGTTCCCAGGGGGTTGTGTGTGTGTGTGTGAGGGGAGGGGGGCGCGGATGGGGGCGGAAAACTTCAGGGGCCTATAGATCATCACTTAATATGGTACCTGGAAAATCAGGAGGTAGTATGGAAAAAAATTTCAAGGCAAGCGTGGGAACCCTGATTGTGTGTTCACTGCACAGGTGTGTTGTTTCCTTGTGTGTTCACTGCACAGGTGTGTTGCTTCATTGTGTGTTCACTGCACAGGTGTGTTGTTTCCTTGTGTGTTCACTGCACAGGTGTGTTGTTTCCTTGTGTGTTCACTGCACAGGTGTGTTGTTTCCTTGTGTGTTCACTGCACAGGTGTGTTGTTTCATTGTGTGTTCACTGCACAGGTGTGTTGTTTCCTTGTGTGTTCACTGCACAGGTGTGTTGCTTCATTGTGTGTTCACTGCACAGGTGTGTTGTTTCCTTGTGTGTTCACTGCACAGGTGTGTTGTTTCCTTGTGTGTTCACTGCAGTGACTGCACAGGTGTCAGGGGTGTAAAAGGTACCCAGAAATTATACTTAAGTGAAAGTATGGGTATACCGTCTCAAAATCTCACTCAAGTAAAAGTATCTGGCTAAAAACACACGTGAGTAAAAGTAAAAAAGTTTCTACTTTTAAATAAAGTACTAAAAAGTAAAAGTAAACACTTTTTTTCTGACTGTATTCTTCTGATGTTTTTTTTCCTCTGAAATGTAATTGAGTAAAAGACGTACAAGTATACAAACCTAATAATACTCGAGTACAGTACAAATCCCCCCAAAAACAGTACTTAAGTATTGTAATGAAGTACAATTACTCAAGTACTTTACACCCCTGACAGGTGTGTTGTTTTTTCCGTGTGTCTTCACTGAACAGGCGGAGATCCTCAGTGTCCTCAGTCATCGAAACATCATCCAGTTCTATGGGGCCATTCTGGAGGCGCCCAACTATGGAATTGTCACCGGTGAGTTCTGAATCATGAATGAATGAATTTTTATTTGTATTAGGGATGTCCGATATTATCGGCCGATATTGGCATTAAAATGTGATATCGGAAATTATCGGTATCGGTTTTCAAATCTTTATTTATTATTATTATTTTTTTTTTTTACATTTATTTAACCTTTATTTACCCAGGCAAGCAAGTATGATATAGAGCAGGGGTGGGCAATTATTTTTCCCAGGGGGCCGAATGAGCAACTGAAAATATGTTGGGGGGCCGGGCCAAAATTCCAAACTCAATTATGCATAATATACATTTTATTTCTATATAAAAAGCAGTAAATGGCATTGTTTTGACCCCTGGTAAGAGTGTATGTTATTATTTGGCAATTAAAAGGTGAGGTTAGCTTTCAAAAATATAATTTATTCAAATAGAATTTATTTCCAAAATGATGAACAAAATGTGAAACATTAATAACAAAGGGCATTTTGAGTTTCATATACTATTGAAACAAGGATTTTCTTAGCTTTCTAAAGACATCACATCATCTTATAGCAAAAATAAACAAGACATGTCACTGAACTGTGTAAAGAAAAGTGTCCCAGTTTTGTAGCCTTTTTTACTTTACATGCCTATATTAAACATTTAATGTTTTCAGAACTGTGCAAAAAAAAGAGAAAAAAAAGATCAAGTGTCCCATTTCACTTGTTATATTTCCACATTTTAGTGTTCTTCAGTTCTTATTTTTTTCATTCAGTGTGAGAAATCCAGTCTCTGTTGAGCTTTAACAAGTCCATCAAAGTCAGGTTGCATGTCTGAGGTGGAGATGCGAAGCACAGCTGCCAGATGTTCATCAGTGAGAGAGGATCTGTACCTGGACTTGGTAAACGTCATGACTGAGAATGTCTGTTCACATATGTAGGTGGATCCAAAGAGAACCAACATCTTCTGAGCATGTCTCCTAAGCGTATACTGTGCGTGTGAACGTTGACATGAAAAAAAAAGTTAAAAAATATATATATATAAAAAAAAAAAAAAAATTATTATCATGTAATCTTTCGCGGGCCGGTCAGAATCATCCCGTATCCGGCCCGCGGGCCGTACAATGCCCAGGTCTGATATAGAGTGTCTGGTCAGTAACATGGGTCTCCCAGTCCCTCCACTCTGCAGTAAACAGCCATCACTGATATAGAGTGTCTGGTCAGTAACATGGGTCTCCCAGTCCCTCCGCTCTGCAGTAAACAGCCATCACTGATATAGAGTGTCTGGTCAGTAACATGGGTCTCCCAGTCCCTCCGCTCTGCAGTAAACAGCCATCACTGATATAGAGTGTCTGGTCAGTAACATGGGTCTCCCAGTCCCTCCACTCTGCAGTAAACAGCCATCACTGATATATAGTGTCTGGTAGGGATGCCCCGATCGATCGGCCACCGATCGTTATCGGCCATTAATCAGTATAAATATGCGATCGGTGATCGGTGATAATGCTTTATTTTCGCCGATCGTTAAAACCGATCTCACTCGCTCGTCTCTGTCTGTCTCAGACACCGGGAGCTGTGCGGCGTCTGCTCCTCCCTCCAGCCCCTCCCGCGCGCATATAAACACGGGTCCAGTAGTCTAGTCTAGTGGGACGGCGTCTCCCTTAGCTAACGTTAGCTACCATTACAAAATTACCCAGTCAACCATTCACTTCCAGTCCAATACATGATGAGGCATTGTCTAACCCAGGGGTCAGCAACCTTTAGTATCAAAAGAGCCACTTTTCCCCCGTCCCACAAAATAAAATGCTCAGGGAGCCGCACAACCTATTTACCCTTAAAATGAAGATAACACAGTGTATAACGTTTTATATATCCCCAAGCATACCCCACATTTAGCATAAAATGCCAGACAATTGCATACCCAAAGTAATTTGCGATTTATTATACTTTATACTTATAGCACACAGTTTGTTGCATTAATGGGATTATAAAACAACAAAAAGAAAAAAAATTACTTTTTAATTGCTGTTTTTACCTGTTATAACAAAGGAAAACCTCAAACTCTTATGAAGAGGAGAAAAAATACTGGCTGTGTAGACCTATTTTTTAATAAAACACAGAAGAGGAGACAAAACACTGGTGTCTGTAGACCGACTTTGAAATAAAACCCTGAACTATTCAGGTATATTTGAGTCCTTCCCTTATTTGTGGAACATTTATCAAATAAAAAGTAGTCTACTTTGAAAAAAGACTACCATGTGTAGACCTACTTTGAAATAAAACACAGAAAAGGAGAAAAAACACTGACATCTGTAGACCTACTTTGAAATAAAACCCTGAACTATGCAGCTATATTAGAGTCCTTCCCTTATTTGTGGAAAATCTATAAAATTAAAAGTAAATTTTTCGTTGTTCACAAATTTCGCACCACATATCAGGCATACAGGCAAGCCTTTTGTTGACTAAATATCTTAGTTGATGAAATATTTTTTCATTTCAGTGTCACAGTATGACATAGATCTCCAAAATAAGAGAAAAAAAAAAGTAAAAAAAAAAAAAGTAAATTTTTGCCAGGGAGCCGCAGCTGATTGGCTAAAGAGCTGCATGCGGCCTCGAGGCTGCAGGTTGCCGACCCCTGGTCTAACCGAACAGTATCTAGCCGGCCAGCTACAGATAGCTCCTGACATCAACAAACGCTCCAGCAAACTCTAGTAGAGACGTGTATGATACCTCAGCTAGCTCATGTTAGCTGACGCCAGCTCACTGTTCAAAACGAAATGTCCCACTGAACTAAATAGTTCACAGAGGCGCTGTATCAACGTTATATAGCCGGCCAGCAGTAGCCACAGATAGCTCCTGATATCAATGTTTTATAACACTCATTCGATGCATATTCGAGCTGAGGGCATGTTGTTGAATATGATCAATAGGGTCCAGCTGCACCTCCGGAGAATCCTGGCCGTAGCTGCAGGCTACTCGAGTATAGGTCTAGCTGCAGCTCCGGAGAATCCTGGCCGTAGCTGGAGGCTACTAGAGTACACACAGACAGTGGAGCTTGTTGCGTGGTGGCGATGTCTCACAGATAATACAAGTACAAGTCTAATTATATAATATATATATTTTATAAAAAAAAATCCAATAAAATGATATAAAATAAAATAAAATTTTGTTTTAATCAAAAACGATCGGTATCGGATCGGTATCGGCCGATATGGCTCACGACGATCGGTGATCGGTATCGGTGGCAAAAAACGTGATCGGGGCATCCCTAGTGTCTGGTCAGTAACATGGGTCTCCCAGTCCCTCCGCTCTGCAGTAAACAGCCATCACTGGTATAGAGTGTCTGGTCAGTAACAGTCCCTCTACTCTGCAGTAAACAAAATACATTTTCTGGTATCCTATTCCCACTTTATCCAATCAGGAGAGAGATAACTCTCACTGCCAAAAGTGTCTGACAAAAAAGAGAAATAAATCGTTTAAACAAATATGTGCTCTAAACAAGTACTGTATAATAATCTACCAGTGCAGTGAGCTAATTTGGCTCGGCAAGATTTCTCGAAATACAGTAAGTACAAATATCTAGGGTTCTCTCTCCTGATTAATATCACTATTAGATGTCCCCACTATGTGAAGCCTGTATTCCTTGCTGTAAGAGTAGGTTATTCAGGCAGCTCTATTGTCACGCCAGAGGCGACGTTATCTTTCTTCCCTGTGAGCTCTTTATTAGGTCAGACCTTGTATGGCCGTGTTTGTATCCCTGCTCATTAATCTTCCTGTCCCAGTTTGACTTCAAGTGATATGACCAGATTAATATAGTAACAATCTGTTAGCTTATTGCATTGTTTCAACTTAAATCACAAGTTGTCTCAAGCCTTATTGCGTTGGCTTTTTTTTCTTTTTACATACTAAGTCAATCTTCATATCATATCATATCATGAACCCAGTGTTCTCACTCTTTTTGACAAATAATTTTTCCTTGACAATCCAGGACAGCACTCACAAAGGGTCATATCATTTACCGGTAGGCCTAGTATTGACACTTTTAACCCCAGTTCTATTCCTCCTGTGAAGTGTCATGAGAGGTACAATCAGGTCATCTGGCCTCCTCTTGTCCTTAGATGTAACCAGCGCTGGTTCTGTTTTGTTTTATTTGACTTCCAAGCTCTCCTCAACTGTTTGAATTGTGGACAGTTACGATACGATATATTCTTATTCATACAAGGTCAAAGAAGCGTCACACAGATCATGTAGTAATAAGTTGAGGTTGTACGAAAAGGAAAACCACAGGATAAACTGCAGCCACTGCTTTTGAGAGGAACCCAGCAAAAACAAAACAAATAAATACATCTATAACAACAAAACAAGACCTGTTATATAGAACATATCACGACACAGACATAGTACAATAAACTTACCAATAATGATGTACTATGATGAGGAGGTAGCTCAACAATAATGATGTAGTATAAGGAGGTAGCTTACCTATAATGATGTAGTATAAGGAGGTAGCTTACCAATAATGATGTAGTATAAGGAGGTAGCTCAACAATAATGATGTAGTATAAGGAGGTAGCTTACCAATAATGATGTAGTATCATAGTATCATGTCTCCGGCTGTCCCTGAGCAACGACCGGAGTGTTGAATGTCCCGTGACTAAGACGGGGAGGACGTGACCCTCTTTGCGCCGCCCCTGTGCCTCAAATAGATCCGCTATCAACTCTATCTTTAATCTTTCAAAATGTTCAGTTGCTATCGCTATTAGCTCTATCTTTAATCTTTCAAAATGTACAGTTGCTATTGCATGCACTCATCTGTGTTTCACTACGCACATGAGTGCATGCTTACCAACTGTCCGTCTGCAACACTACTATCACCAACATCTAAGAAGGGAGATCCCCCCTTGAATGGCCCTTCTAAGGTTTCTCTCCTCCACACTGCCTGTGGAGCTTTTTTCCCTATTGTTAGGTTTTAGTGAGTTTTTCCTTACCTTCGCGTGGGGTATGTCTGGGAGAGCTTGCATTCTTTCATTTATTTGCATTCATCTAAAAATGTTTGGACCTTGTGGTGTTCTTGTTCTGTTCTTGACTTATTGTTATGTTTTCTTCTTGACTTGTTTAAAGAAGACCTGTACGGCCCATGGGGACATTAACGTGTGTTGTCGGGCCCTATAAATAAATTTGATTTGAAATAAATAAATTTGATTTAGTATAAGGAGGTAGCTTACCAATAATGATGTAGTATAAGGAGGTAGCTTACCAATAATGATGTAGTATAAGGAGGTACCTTATCAATAATGATGTAGTATAAGGAGGTAGCTTACCAATAATGATGCCGTATAAGGAGGTAGCTTACCAATAATGATGTAGTATAAGGAGGTAGCTTACCAGTAATGATGTAGTATAAGGAGGTAGCTTACCAATAATGATGTAGTATAAGGAGGTAGCTTACCAGTAATGATGTAGTATAAGGAAGTAGTTTACCAATAATGATGTAGTATAAGGAGGTAGCTTACCAGTAATGATGTAGTATAAGGAGATAGCTTACCAATAATGATGTAGTATAAGGAGGTAGCTTACCAATAATGATGTAGTATAAGGAGGTAGCTTACCAGTAATGATGTAGTATAAGGAAGTCGTTTTCCAAAAATAATGTAGTATATGGAGGTAGCTTGACAATAATGATGTAGTATAAGGAGGTAGCTTAACAATAATGATGTAGTATAAGGAGGTAGCTTACCAATAATGATGTAGTATAAGGAGGTAGCTTACCAGTAATGATGTAGTATAAGGAAGTAGTTTACCAATAATGATGTAGTATAAGGAGGTAGCTTGACAATAATGATGTAGTATAAGGAGGTAGCTTACCAATAATGATGTAGTATAAGGAGGTAGCTTACCAATAATGATGTAGTATAAGGAGGTACCTTATCAATAATGATGTAGTATAAGGAGGTAGCTTACCAATAATGATGCCGTATAAGGAGGTAGCTTACCAATAATGATGTAGTATAAGGAGGTAGCTTACCAGTAATGATGTAGTATAAGGAGGTAGCTTACCAATAATGATGTAGTATAAGGAGGTAGCTTACCAGTAATGATGTAGTATAAGGAAGTAGTTTACCAATAATGATGTAGTATAAGGAGGTAGCTTACCAGTAATGATGTAGTATAAGGAGATAGCTTACCAATAATGATGTAGTATAAGGAGGTAGCTTACCAATAATGATGTAGTATAAGGAGGTAGCTTACCAGTAATGATGTAGTATAAGGAAGTCGTTTTCCAAAAATAATGTAGTATATGGAGGTAGCTTGACAATAATGATGTAGTATAAGGAGGTAGCTTAACAATAATGATGTAGTATAAGGAGGTAGCTTACCAATAATGATGTAGTATAAGGAGGTAGCTTACCAGTAATGATGTAGTATAAGGAAGTAGTTTACCAATAATGATGTAGTATAAGGAGGTAGCTTGACAATAATGATGTAGTATAAGGAGGTAGCTTACCAATAATGATGTAGTATAAGGAGGTAGCTTGACAATAATGATGTAGTATAAGGACTGAGGTAGCTTAACAATAATGATGTAGTAGTATAAGGAGGAAGCTTAACAATAATGATGTAGTATAAGGAGGAAGCTTACCAATAATGATGTAGTATAAGGAGGAAGCTTAACGATAATGATGTAGTATAAGGAGGAAGCTTACCAATAATGATGTAGTATGATGAGCAGAGTCAGCAGAGACACTAACCCTAAGCACATAGTGATTCATATCTGTTCTGAGTACTTTATATTATTATACATACCGTATTATAGTAGGCTGAGTTTCTGACTTTCTGTGTCTCAGTTTAAAGATCTCGGAAGTACTCTGGGAGGGATTTGATTCAGGGATTTGCGAGAGTCAGCGGGAGACGTCGGAGATGTTTGACGTCTACTCGAGCACACAAGACTGTGGAAGACACACGTTTGTCCTGATGGGATTTGGCAGGAAAGACCCGTCGGCGTAGAAAGAGAAAAGAAAACGATTGATTTGATTGACGTTGATGACGCCTGAACCGACTTGTTCTGTCAGACCCTGAAGGGACGGGGGCTAAACTCAAAGCTTGGGTAAAATGAGCTCGTCCACCGTGACAGCTCGATGACAGAAGCGATCTGTGACAAGACACCTGTCGGCCCGCCTCTTCAAATCCTCTGGTGCAAATTCAGTTTTCAACTATTTTCTTTTTTTATTACACATTTCACTCTCACATTTCGACCCTATATTACTATATTTCATACAGCAGCGCTGTATATACTGCATATTTACATTAATATTTAACGCATATATATACATATTTGTCATGAATATATATGCATATAATCCTTCTATATACCTACTTATACATCTACATTATAACCCATAACTGTATGTATGATAGCATGTACAATAATGCTGTATATACTGTGTATATATATATCCACACCTGTCTGTACATACCTGCACATAATCATCTTACATATCTGTAGATACTATATCTATATCTGTACATATCCCTTACCTACTCTTACTAGTTACGCTGCTGGCCAGTATGACTTACTACCATAGTGTCTTTATACCTGTATCACTGTACGTATTAATACTACAACTCTGTACATACATCTGATTAGCACTATTACTCAGTAGTACTAATTTATATATATTATACCCAGTTTAATCACCTGTACATTGTGTATTACTATTGCACTTTACTGTTACATTTGCACTCTGGTTGGATGTCAAACTTATTTTCATTGTACTGTACTTGTGCTGTATGATGACAATACATTTGAATCTAATCTAATTTAATCGAATCTACGTAATGTAATGTAATCTAAACAAATCTAATCTAGTCTAGTCTAATCTAATGTCATCTAATCTAGTCTAATCGAATCTAATGTCATCTAATCTAGTCTAATATAATGTAATCTAATATACTGATATAGTATAGTATATTAGATTACATTATATTATATTATTAGATTACATTATATTATATTAGACTAGATTAGATGACATTAGATTAGATTAGATGACATTGGATTAGATTAGACTAGACTAGATTACATTATATTAGATTTGTTTAGATTACATTACATTAAATTTTATTAATTAATTTAAATTTAAATTAAAGCATAAAATGATTATATTATATTATATTATAGTATAATATAATATAATAATTGTATGCTCACAAGACCTTTTTACAGCCTTAAGATTGCATTTAGTTGTTAAAGGTTGTGTTACGATGCGTATAGCTCTATACTGTGGTCCTGTAGCTTTACAATTTTGTTCCTCACATTCACCCGTTCACTCACACATTCACTCACACATTCACACACCGACGGCGGAGGCGACCATGCAAGGTGCCGACCTGCTCATCGGGAGCAATTAGGGGTTAAGTGTCTTGCTCAAGGACACTTCGACACACTGCCTGGGAGGAGTGGGAATCGAAAACCAGGAACCTTCCGATTACCAGACGACCGCTCTACCTCCTGAGTCACTGTCACCCCCAAATCATAACCTTTTGTTGTTCTTTGTTTGTTCCTTCCTCCCAGAATACGCCAGCGGGGGGTCCCTGTACGACTACCTCTCCAGCGACGAGAGTGAAGAGATGGACATGGGACAGATCTTGACCTGGGCCATGGAGATCGCCAAAGGTACGTTTTAATTTAATTTCAAACCTTTATTTAACCCCTTTCACTGCTACATGACACTACACACTTGTTGTGTGGCAGTGAAATGGTTAACCTGCTGTTGTTGTGTGGCAGTGAAAGGGTTAACCTTCTGTGTATTGTCGCAGTGAAATGGTTAACCATTTGGTAGCGTGGCAGTGAAAGGGTTAAACTCCAAAGGCAACTGAGGTTTCCCTCATTTACAGTCACGTCGAGTGGACATACAGAGTTAAGCAACAAAAGGCATATAAAATCACACAGCATATAATAAAATCATAACAATAATTAAGGATAACAATCAATTAAAAAAACACATACAACTTGATCGACAACGGTTGGAGATCGAGGTTTTTAACTCTGCAACAGAGGGGAGAGTCTCAAGCGTTAAGCCTTTCACTACCACACTGCAGAAGGTTTTTTTTACCAACTTTTTCTCCTCCTTTTTCCTGCGATTTTTCTCCCATCCCAATTTTCCTCTCGTGCCAATTCTCCCTCCCCTGTCCTGATCGTTGCTCACATGTGCCCCCCACTGGCCGGTCGTAGGGAGGATAGAAGCCCATCACATGTCCCCTCCGATACATGTGGAGGCAGCCTGTCACATCTTTTCACCTGCCAGCACGGACTCTCATTGGCGAGGTGTAACGTGTGGGAGGCTCACACTGCCCCCGCCATTTCCTGTCTCTACATTCTGCTGTACAGGCGCCCTGACCGACCTGTAGGAGTCGCTGTTTACAACGACCAGACTACCACCCATCGACTCCCCTCCCGCTGACTCTGCCAATTGAGTCAGGATTCGATACCGGTGTCTCTTGCGTTGGTGACGAGCGCAATGTCCGCTGTGCCACCCAGCCGCCCCACACTGCAGAAGGTTAACCCTTTACTATCACACTACAGACGGTTAACCTTCTGTAGTGTGGTAGTGAAAGGGCTAACCCATTGTTGTGTGGCAGTGAAAGGGTTAACCTTCTGTGTATTGTCGCAGTGAAAGGGTTAACCATTCGGTAGTGCGGCAGTGAAAGGGTTAAGGTCTGTTGGAGTTACGCCGTCGTCCCGGATTAATGGCCGCCATAAAAACGCGTGTCCGGTGATTCACGGTGTTCCGTCACAGACGCCTCTCGGCGGGCAAATGACAACCCGCGGCCAATGAGCCGTGACCTGGAGCGCCGTGCCGGTCGGCACGACGACGGGTCCCGGGGATAAACGCTGTGAGCGCGCAAGGTCACGGTCAAAGTAGACGTTAGTGTCCTGGAGGAGAGATCTGTGGTCTGCAGACGGGCTAGCAGCCTGGAGAGGAGAGAGGTCTGCAGACGGTAGGGCTGAGCCCAAACGTTCAAACGTTCGTTCGTTACGTTGGCATTCGAATTCTAAATCAACATTTGAATTTTGTATTTTTAATAAATAAAAATTGTGTCTATTCGTTCTGTTTAAACCAATGGGGTTTTTCTTCACAGTTGCAGATAAAGATTAGGCTACTACACTAATATTATAGTATTAAAACCGATGAGTTATATTCATTAAATAAAGTTGATTTAATAAAAAAAGAAAAAGACTAATTTAATCAGATTAATCACTTTATTCAAATTGAGGATTTAGTTTGAGGATATAATAATTTTTTTATAATAATAATAATAAATTTGACAAAAGAAATTGTGATAAAGAAAAATTAAAAACAAAGGTTCGAACCTCGAATCCCAAAAACAGACTTCGGGGACAGCCTTATTGAATTGAATTGATTGATTGATTGATTGATTGATTGATTGATTGATTGATTGAAACGTTTATTAACAGATTGCAGAATGGGTACAGTACAGTACAGCTCAATACATACAATTGTTAAGGGGATGCAGACCAGAGAAAGACTTTCGTCTTGTTTATATCAGGGTCCCCCATTTTCAATTCATCATAACATATATGACATACATGACATACAGATAGACAGTACTGCTACATCTATACATTTATGACATATCAGATTTGCAAATACAGTACTGTTTGTGATACAAAAGTGTCCAGAAAAAGAGTGTATATACATTTGACGTAGAAACTGTACATTGGAGGAGGTTGGGTGGGTGGGGTGGGGTTGGGTGGGTGGGTGGGTGGGGGCTGTACATTGGAGGTGGGGGGGGGGGGGGTTGGGTAGGGGGGACACACACATTTTACACTGTACATTGGAATACTGACAAAGCCTTACTTGGTCATTTACTGTACAACTAGGTTAGGACATTTGTAGGGGCCAGTTTCGAATTGCGGTCTCACGTAGGTGTTTTTTGAGAGTGTTTTTGAAAGTGGGTAGTGATTCACATTCCTTTACAGCTTTGGGTAGGGCGTTCCACATTGATGTGGCATAATTGCGAAACGTGTTTAGTCCCTTGTTTGAGCCGAATCTGGGTTTAACATGATTTGTGGAGCTCCCTCTGGTGTTGTGATCGTGGTATTCACTGACCTTTGGGAAGTATTTTGACATGTACATGGGTACCTTGGTCGCGTAGTGTATCTTGTAGACCAGGCCCATTGCAAGTTGCTGTACTCTGTCGTCTACTCTAAGCCATCCTAGGTTGTCAAAGTGGGCAGGGGTGAGGTGGGTTCTAGGAGTCAGGTCAAGCAGTAGTCTGACTAGCTTGTTTTGAGATGTTTGTAATTTGTTTTTTAGTGCCTTTGAGGTGCTTTGGTACCATGAGGTGCAAGCATAGTCGTAGTACCCTTGAATGAGTGCTCCTGCTAGAGTCTTCAGGGTATTCTTGTTTACCAGAGAGGAGATCCGGTACAAGAATCGAGTTCGTTGGTTGACTTTTTTTATTACATTGGATGCCATTTTGTCACAGGAAAGATTAGCCTCTAGGATGGAACCCAGGTAGGTAATTTCATCTTTCCTTGTGACAATATTGTCACCCACTGTAACCGAGAAGCCGTCGGGCTAGCAGCCTGGAGGAGAGGAGAGGTCTGCAGATGGGCTAACAAAAATACAAATAATAAAATAGAATGATAAAATAGAATAGATAATAAAATAGAATAGACATGATAAGAAGTAATACGAGTAAAATACAATGCTAAGCTTAAAAATAAAGGTAATGATTACTATATACAATAATATACAAATATACAGTTCTGTTTTTAAAGTGTACCTTTTTGTAGTGTATTTGTGTGCGGGGTGTGTGAGAGAGTGTAAGTGAGGATGTGTAGTGTGTGTGTGTGGGGGGGGGGGGGGGTGGGGGGGGGGTGAGAGAGTGTAAGCAGGAGAGAGCAGGAGAGAGCAGGAGAGAGCAGGAGAGAACAGGAGAGAACAGGAGAGAACAGGAGAGAGCAGGAGAGAGCAGGAGAGAGCAGGGAAGCATTGTTATATGCCGTATTTGCTATCGCGTTCCGCTCTGAGCCGTATGCGATATTCTATCTCATATGATACCTAATGTATCTCCCTACGAACAAAAAAATACATGCACCACACCTGTATGGGGCTCCGCCCCCATGGTGGCACCGCCCATATAGCAGTGACGGTAGTCACCACACACCCTTCCTCTATTTTCGTCCCAGTGTACTCGGATGCGTGCACCGTACGATAACTAGTAGGATGAAAAGATCAGAGTCATAATGTTGGAAGCTTACCGGAGGTTGCTGGCCCCTGGCATCTTCGATGCATGTTTTCGGCGACACGACGGGCCTGTGTTGATGTTCCTCGTTTGATGACAGCACACGAGGTTCAGCTGTACAAGACTGGCTGTCGGGCCAGCTTGTACTCAGGTAGGCCCTGTGTCTTCAGGCATGGGTATTAGTGTGAGTAATGCTGGTTTGTTTTGTTAACACAACCATGTTGTGTGTTGGCGCCGGGGGCAGGATGGTTTGGTGAACGTTCTCTGCAGGGAACGGTTTCCAAGCTGTCTTGGGCGTGCTGCTAAAACATCTAAAGCTATGCTACATGCTATCGCTAATGCTATTACTACTGCTAATTGCTATGCTGTTTTAATGTCTCCGCCGTGAGATGTTGTCACTCTCCCTCCTCTTGCCCGGTTCATCAATGAAGGTCAGTCGGTAGCTGTTGTGGGTTTTTTTGCTGAGTTCTATTTACCTTTTTCGGGTAAATGGGTTGACAACAGGGTAGGCCGTGGCTAGGTTCCTAGCCAGGTATTTTACCTTGTGTTCCGGCGGGGTTTGTTGAACGGTGTTCCCATCTGGGTTGGCGTCGGGTAGTGGGGCTATGGGTCCAGCCGACATGGTAAACATGTTGCGTGTCTGTGCACAGGCAATTGTTGTCTTGGGTCCCACATCGCCTGGCGCTAGGCTGCAGTAGTATAAGGGCAGGGCCGCCTGGGAGAAATGTGAGGCCCTGTGCGTTTTTAGACGCGAGGCCCCCCACCTCCTGGGGCGGCCCTGTGTAGGGGGCTATTGTTTCGTTTTGTCACTCTGCTATGAGAAGGTCTGTCTTGCTACAGTTTTCTCTCCTCTCAAACCATTCATACTGACGGTCAATCGGTATACTGGGGGAGTAGTGCGGGGGGGGGCTTTGTTTACCTTTTTTGGTAAATGGGCTAAACTAGGGCTGGTGTCCTGTTGTGAATATTTTGAATGAAGACGGGTCTGGTCCGTCTCCCCTTAAACTTTGTGTGTATGGGTTTGCTCATTCTACAGTTTTTTGTGGTTTAGCTCTTTTATTCATTTAACCCTTTCATGGTGCACACCACAGTGGAGGGTGCTGTTTGCAATCACCACTGGTGCTCCATGTTAACATCAGTCCTTTGTTTTTGATATATTGAAACAATGCCCCGCCCGGCCGACACCATGGGTGGGTCGGCCTGGCGAGTGGCTGGTGGGCTGTTAAGGCTTGTACCGCCACGGTATGGAATTGGCAACGATTAGAACTGTGTTCGAATTGCTGTTTTTTTCTATTAGAAAAATGGTGTCTGGTGGAGGGGCCTTGAGGGCCAGCCGACGTCGACACATCGCGCAAGGTTGTTGACGTTATTAGCTTTGACCCAGCCGCAAGCTATAACCGCTCAGGGTTCCCCTCTCCGCAGGGGATTTTGGTCTTCTGCTGGAGCGCGGGCGGTATTGTCCTAGGCCCTACACCGCCTCACACCGCGCAGCCAGAAGAAGAGAGAGCACGGCCTCGTCAGCGGCGATGACGGGGCAGAGAGCACGGCCTCGTCAGCGGCGATGACGGGGCCCTCGACAGGCGGCCATGTTTTTCCCCCGCCAGAGGTATCCTGGGCGTCGATTCGACAGGTGTCCACAAGGCCGACAGCCTTGGCGGCCGAGGGATCGGCCATGTAGGATGGGTTCGGCTTGAACAAACAAGCCGTCACCGTCCTGCCGCGAGCAGCCCGCTCTCCGATCGCTCCCTTCCCCAACACCAGCGGAAGAAGTGGGCTCTGATTGTTTCCTTTGGCTGCGGGCCGCGTGCCTTCGTTGATGCGCGGGCGGCCCCCCTTTTCGCTTCTCATGGGGACAGGGGCTGACACCCAGTTTATGGCTGAGCCTGGGTCTGTCCGTGAGAATGTTGTGCTGTCAAGCGGCTCCCACACCTTGATCTGTGTTGGTTGAGCCTGGTGTTACGTCTGTCAACTTAAGTGTTGTCAGCAGGGGGGCTCGAAACCTTTTGAGGCACACAGTGCGGGCTTCCCCGGCCTCGCCTTCGCCAGGCCTGGTATCATGTTGGTGCCTCCCACTCCTGGAATATTGGCAAGTGGTCGCAGCTCACATGATTTGGGGTGGTAGTAATATCACTGCAGGGCTACGGTGTGTAGGAACCCATGGGGGCCTTACACCTTGCATGTCCGGCTGCAGAACAACTCCTTCAGCATGTTCTGGAGGGGTGTTCAGTGGGGGGGCTTTTTTCATCGGAAGCCCCCCGTATCAGACCGGCCCTTTCTGTCGGGGTTCCCCCTTGGGTGCGATTGCCTCGTGGGTGGTGTCAGGGTCAGGTGTTCCGACACGGAACGCGTTCCTCGCACGGTTCCAGGTTTGGCTACGCACAGCGGGGGGACCGGGCCAACTATCTACGGTTCCTAGCGGACCTGCGCCACGTGACGGCGGGTGCGTTGGGAGTGTCGTCACATATGACTACGGCAGTATCATATGTCGAGGTGGATGGAGAGAACGCTGAGGCGGGGACTTGTGTTTACACAACCCCACCCGTTTTCAGGTTTGGTACAGACCCTATTGTCGGGGTCTCCGGCTGTGACAGCTCTGGTCAACGAGATCCAATCTCTGTGGACGAAGCAAGCCATCGTCGTGGCGTTCTCCTCCCGGTGTTCTCTGCCCGAGAAGTCGGGAGGGAGGGGTGTAAGACCCAGGCTGGACCTGTCCCATGGGAAGGTTCAGCATTTTTTTGGATCGTCTCCTACACTGTCAGGTGGGGGTCTGGTTCTCCCCCATAGACCTGTAGGATGCGTATGCGCATCCCCGATCTTCCATCCTAGGGCTTACCTACGCTTCCTTTGCAGGGTTAGCGTATGAGTACCAGAGGCTGCCGTTCGGTTTTCTCTGGCTCCCCGCATCTTCACCAAGTGCGTGGAGGCCGCACTGGGGCCTCTGCGTCGTCCGGGGTTACGGAGTGTTCTGCCCTGATGACGTTCTGGTCCTTCGCGGTCAAGGTGGATCGTCAGGTCTCGTACCAGGCAGGTCTCTACCAGCCTGGGGTTGCTGTAGACTGGATGTAGAGTATTCCTCTTCCCAGTCAACGGTTGGAGGGCTATGGGCATCCATCTCAGAGCGTGTTGTCAACACGCTCGGGAGGTTCCGTCCTAGGACGGTTACGGCGCTGTCTCACGTCGCGTTTTCACCGACGCCTCCCTCGCTGGTGATGCGTCGGGCCAACGCAGTAGGGGGCAGCTGGCAAACCATGCTGCCCGGTCTGCGCTACGTTCAATGTGTTGGTGTTGAAAGCGGTCCTTCTGGTCCACAAATGGTGTTGATCAGGACGGACGATACAACGTCAGTGTCGTGTATCGACAGACAGGGAGGAGTACGCTCCCCCTGTCTGCACCAGGCGGCGGGCGGCTGGCTATGGGCGTCCTCCATCTGCGCGGCCTGAGGGCTCCCCACATCCCCGGCAGGGAGAATGTGGGTGCAGGTGTACTGTCGCGGGGCGGGCCTCATCCTGACGGGTGAGGATTGCGTCTGGACATGGCCAGGCGGGTCTGGGACCGATGCCGTGCCGCCAGGGATTCTTCCCCATACATCTGTTAGGTCAGTTGTTGGGACGGGTACGTTGAGGGGCGCAGGTTCTTGATCCTGTTGGTGTTACCATCTGGAATGCGCATGCTCCCTCCACTGTCGCGCTTACGCGGGCAGATGACGTATGTTCCAAGTGTGGTGTAAGGCGGGGGACCGGGACTCAGTCTCCTGCCCCCTGGATGCTGTCCTTAGTTACCTCCAGTCTCTCCTTGATAGACTGTCGGCTTCGACGGTGAGGGTATATGCAGCAGCTATATCCTCCTATCATGAGGGGTTTGAGGGGATGTCTTGTTCAGCCGCCCTCTTGTGAAGCGTTTCCTGCTTGGAGCTCCGCTTACGCGGGCAGATGGCGTATGTTCCAAGTGTGGTGTAAGGCGGGGGGCCGGGACTCAGTCTCCTGCCCCCTGGATGCTGTCCTTAGTTACCTCCGGTCTCTCCTTGATAGACTGTCGGCTTCGACGGTGAGGGTATATGCAGCAGCTATATCCTCCTATCATGAGGGGTTTGAGGGGATGTCTTGTTCAGCCACCCTCTTGTGAAGCGTTTCCTGCTTGGCGCTCGACGTGTTAAGCCGGTGCAACGCTCCTTGGCTCCGACTTGGGATCTTCAATTGGTCCTCGGTCGGTTGTCCTTGGCCCCGTTTGAGCCGCTCGAGCAGGCGCCGTTGGGACAGCTGTCCTTCAGGACCGCGTTCCTTCTGGCTGTCACTTCCGCTAAACGCGTAGGTAAGCTCTGTGCTCTCTCGGTACGTCCAGAGTGCCTGTCTTTTCGGACCGATTGCGGTGTCACTCTGCGACCTGATCCTGCTTTCGTGCCTAAGAATATCCGGAGTTCCTTCCGCTCCCGGGATATTGTGGTTCAGGCGTTTCGTCCTCCTCCTCACACTAGTGAGTTAGATGCGGGCCTTCACCTGTCATGTCCAGTCCGTGCTTGGGGATTTACCTCAGCCGTACTCAGGATTTCAGGGTTACCGACCAGCTTTTTGTCTGTTACGGTGGGGCTCGTGCTGGTAAGGCACTGTCGGGGCAGCGCCTGTCCCATTGGTTGTGCGAGGGTGTTACCCTCTGCTACACGTTGGCTGGGCAGGATCCCCCTGGGGGCGTCAGGGCGCACTCCACTCGTGGGGTGGCTGCCTCTGCCGCTCTTCTGGGTGGGGCCTCGGTGGAGGCCATCTGTGCTGCAGCTTCATGGTCCTACCCGGGCTCCTTTGTAAGGTTTTTCCTCATGGACATGACCGGGGGTTCTGTCTCCCAGGCGGTTCTGGGGTCTGTGGCCTTTCCTGCTTCCCGTCCTTTGGTCGGGTAGCAGGAGTGTATGGGTATGGGCCACAGTGTGTTGAGTCACACGTGGTTCCGCCTGTACGGTGTGTTCAAGGGGTTCTAGTTTCCCTCTTGTTCGCATTCAGGTGGAGTTGACTGCGCCCCCCCTTCATTAGGGAGGATGGGGTGACAGGGCTCCCCACACCCCTTGATGTGGGCTTACGGGTCCTCAGGGGGTACATTTGTCGGGCTTCGCGTCCGCTCTTCCCCATATCTCATACGGCTCAGAGCGGAACGCGATAGCAAATACGGCATATAACGGTAGGTTATGTGGATAACCTAGTTATATTAGTATTGGCTGAGCGTTCCGCTCTGCGCGGCCCTGAGTTCCCTCTTGAGGA
Source organism: Notolepis coatsorum (assembly GCF_963971535.1). NCBI lineage: Eukaryota > Metazoa > Chordata > Actinopteri > Aulopiformes > Paralepididae > Notolepis > Notolepis coatsorum. The sequence continues at coordinate 157,938,300 of NC_140169.1, read as the reverse complement.
ATCTTTTCCTGGGACGGGTTTTTGGCGAGGAAGGGTGTGTGGTGACTACCGTCACTGCTATATGGGCGGTGCCACCATGGGGGCGGAGCCCCATACAGGTGTGGTGCATGTATTTTTTTGTTCGTAGGGAGATACATTAGGTATCATAGGAGATAGAATATCTCATACGGCTCAGAGCGGAACGCTCAGCCAATACTAATATAACTAGGTTATCCACATAACCTACCGTTCTGTCTGTTGTTGATGTCTTTCAGAGGACTCAGTTTTTTATGTCTCCCATCAGGAATGCACTATTTACACTCAGAGGCCCCGGTCAAGGTCATCCATAGAGACCTGAAGTCCAGGAACGGTAACTGTAACTGAGGGGTACAATTCCCTGACTGTATTACTAGATATGATACTTACTACCACTACCTTTGTACTTAATATTCGGCCACCCAGTACACGGCATAAATATATTATCATAAACACTCTCACGTAGATGAAACGGATCCAACACAAATGTACGAAGTCGAAGTATGCGTTTATTACTACACAGCAATGGTGTGTAGAGCAAGCACGTAATCACTTAATTACATTTATGAATTGAAATAGTATGCACTTTTATGGCAAAGAGTATTCGTCGGTATATCAATAGAGAATGTCCAATCTCTGATGGCGCAGGTGGTAAATATACGACCTGGAATAGTTAAGGAATAACAGCAATGATACTTTAATGATTATATACTAGATACACTAAGGGGGGGTTAATCCGGTCGCTTGTAAGCCGACAGGAGTAGGAGGGGGGGGGGGTAGAATCCGGCTGCCTCGTCCGGCCAAGGGTATCCCAGGTGAACCCACTGTAGTGCCGTTCAATAGTAGAATGGAGACTATTATGGGATGTTCAGTAGGCTAGAATGGATATTCAATGCATATTGTACAAGGAATATACAAGGGATATCAGGGAATATTAGAGAATATACAAATACAATTAAATATATATATATAAATAAATATATATATTCGGTTTAATCTGGCCCTTCACAACAGCCACCCCCTGAATAGGTCCCAGACCTAATCAGTTAAACAGAGACAGATTAATCGCGTTGTCTATTTACACATAAGGGTTTGCTGTAGGGGTCAGTCAACTTCACAAAGTCATAGGGTTGTAGGGTCATGGTCATCATCGATTGTGTCTGGGAGTCGAGGCAGTTCTATGAGCCTCGCCACGGGACGGGTGTAAGTGCGACCCTGGACGAGCACTTCAGCTGCTCGGACCTTGCCGTCGGCACCGGTGATCACTTTGCTTACGCGGCCGGCCGGCCACATAGCTCTGGGCAGTGATTGATCAATAATCATGACGACTGTTCCTTCTGTCAAATTGTCTCTCTCCTTTACCCACTTCTGGCGGGTCTGTAGAGACGGTAGGTAGTGCAGTAGGAAACTGTTCCAAAACTTGTCGGCTAATACTTGGCTGTACCTCCACATTCGTCGGCCGTTCGCTTCTTCAGGCCGGTACGTTGTCTGGGGTAATGCAGGATCTAGCCGCCCCATCAGGAGTGTGTTGGGGGTAACTGGGTCGATATCCGCCACATCACTGGAGACATATCCGAGGGGCTTCGAGTTAAGTACTCCCTCAATCTCCGTGAGGACTGTCATTAGGACTTCTTCCGCCACAGTCTGGGCCCCAAGTACTGCGTACAGGGCTGTCTTTATGGAGCGCACTTCTCGTTCCCAAGTGCCACCGAAGTGGGGTGCGTTTGGGGGGTTGAATTGGAAATCAACCTGTGCTGGAGCGAGGTGGGTCTTAAGTTCTGGGCCCATAGCTTGGAAGCTCTCTCTCAGCTCTCTTTCGCCGCCTTTGAAGTTTGTCCCATGATCGGACAATAGGGTAGACGGTCTTCCTTTCCGTGATGTGAATCTACGGAAGGCCATAAGGAATGAGTCTGTGCTCATGGTCGGGAGAAGCTCGATGTGTATCGCTCTGGTGGTCATGCATTTGAATACAATACCCCACCGCTTCTCGGTTCCTCTTCCTTTCTTTATGTGCAGCGGGCCAAAGCAGTCCATACCCGTTGAGTGGAATGGCTTGTCACCGATTTGGAGGCGACATGGAGGAAGGTCAGCCATCCTTGGTATGCTGGGCTGCGCGCGCCACTTGCGGCAGTCTAGACATGTTCGCTGGAAGCATCGTACCGCCTCTCTTCCTTGTAGGATCCAGTAACGACGTCTGATTTCCGCGAAGACTCTTTCTGCTCCTGCGTGATGTACATCCTCATCGTATTTCTTTATAATCAGCTCTGTGACCTTGTGTCGGCTGTTCAATACGATCGGGTATTTAATGTCATCCGGTAGATTGGGGGCTCTGCGTAGGCGACCACCCACTCTGATGAGGGTATGAGCGTCGCTCTCGGGGGCCAGATGAATTAATCTGCTGTCGGATGGGACGGGCTTTCCTCCCTGTAGACAGGCCAATTCATCGGGGAACGAGTCTCTCTGGGCTCGCTGCAGTAGAAGCAATTCTGCTTCCTCATAGTTAGCTGCTGACATATCAGCGGGGGACTTGCACTCCGGGTGGTACCGCAGGAATGTTCTTTGTTGTGCACTCTCTATGGACGTGCAATCGTCTATGTTAGGGTCGGTGGAGGCTACGGTGCTCAATCCACAGAACACAGACTTCTTATTTTCCACCTCCTCTGGACTTGCTTCCCTCGGGATAGGCATGGGCCACTGTCCTTCCGGGAGTCTTAGGAATGCGGGGCCGTCACTGTAGACATTGCGACGGGTGAGGTCATCCAGGGGCATCCCCCGGGTGATGACGTCAGCTGGGTTCTCTGCTACATGTTTCTGTAGTGCAAATGTAGCACAGCAGGGGCTGCATGTCGTTCCGAAGGGGAGGACTTCCCATTGGTAGATGGCTGGGTGCTCATCTCCTGGCTTCTCTCTCCATAGGAACCGTAACAGGGGCTTGTCCGCCTCTACTAATCTCACCTGCAGGAACATTCCTTTAATGTCCCCGCTGATGGCCACCTTTTCCTGGCGGAAGCGGAGTAGAACGCCGAGTAGGGAGGGGCCGAGTGTGGGACCGGGCAGTAACTCTTTATTTAGATTTTGGGATCCGATCTGGTAGCTGCAGTTAAATACTATGCGGTCTTTACCGTTGTGATGGACCTTGTGGTGGGGCACGTACCACGATTCAGTGGTCTGGTCAGCCTCTTTAATGTCCATCTTTGTGACGTGTCCCGCTGTGATGAGCTTCTCAATCTCAGCGCGGTATACACTCTCTTGGGCGGGGTTCTTGGCTAAGCGCCGCTCCGTGTTCAGCAGGTACCGTTCTGTGACGTCTGTCTTGGCGTGGAAAGTAGGCATTCCTTCTCGCCGCAGGAGTGGCGTGGCGTATCTCAACACGCCGTTGACCGGGACTCTCTTGGTCCCTGTCTCGAGGAGGTGAATGGCGTAAATGTCATCTTTAGAGCGAATGTCTTTCTTTCCGTTCTTAAAGGGCATTTGTTCCAAGGTCCATAGCCGCTCTACGTGTTGCAGGAGTGCGGTTTCTCCCTCTGTGACTCGGGAGTGGAGACATCTAGTGGCTGTACTTCGGTTGAGAGATTTGGCGAGCGGGCCTTGGAGAGTCCATCCCAAACGGGTCTCGACTGCTGCAGGACAGCCTCGGGGTCCGGTATGAACCCGGTCTATCGGGACAATGAGGTCTGCATGGTCGGAGCCTATCAACAGGGTCGGCATAGCATTGTCTATGAGCGGGATCGGTAACTTGCGCAGATGTACATATTTCTCCATCAGCTTGGCGACGGGGTATGTGTACCGCGACAGTCCTATTTCTTGGCTGGTGAAAGCGTCTGCAATCTGGTACTGTCGCTCAGGCTGGCCGCTTGCTGCGATAGAGAATGAGACATTCTCGCCCTTTATCGTCTTCAAATCTCGTCTTATTGTCCGAATTGTCATTTGGGTTTCGCTTCCCCGCAGCCCTAGCTGGGCCGCAGCGGAGGCGAGCAGCAGGGTCTTCTCTGACCCGTCATCGAGGACGGCGTAAGTGTCCAGGACTTTATTCTGGTAGCTTAGTGTCACACGCACTACTTTTAGGAGTACTCGGGCTCCACTGCTGCTGGCGGGATCGATGTACATGACGCTCGCTTTGCGGCTGGATGGTGCGGGTGAAGGGCGCCGTCTGTTACTGTCGTGAAGTATGTCCAGATGGGCTCCATCGCACTTGGTGCACCTTTTCTTTAAGCGGCATTCAGCTGCCATGTGTGAGCGCGCACAGCGAAAGCAGCGCTTGTTGGACTTTATCCATTGACTGGCTTCCTCCGCGTTCAGCTTGGGGAAGGAGTCACATTGCGCTAGCCAGTGTTCTTTCTCACAGTAGGGGCACACTATCTTCCACTTCTCCGTTCTGGAGGGGGTACTGTGGCTCCTGCTGCTCGGTACTGACTCCGATTGGTGCATCACGGTCACCGATCTTCTTCCATCATTTAGTCGTCTGGTTCCTTCTCTGGAGCCAGGGGTGCTCCGTCCGAATGTATCTAGCCGTAGGCTGCTGACTTCTCTCGCCAGGAAGTCTGCTAGATCGAGGAGGTTCGGTTCGGGGCCATTCGGGTCTCTGTGGTCCCTCTGCCGCCTAAAGCGCTCCTGACGAGCGGGCGGCAGCTTCTCCAGAATCCTTTCCACATTTGAGTTGGCGTAAAGTTCATGCCTCCCCTTCTCTCTTTGCGCTCCCAACATCCCTACCAGGGACTGCACTCTGATGGACAGGTCGTCCAGTGCTTGATTGTCTATTGCTGGGGGTAAGCGGTCGATGTGTCGGATCTCCTGGATCACGTAATCCCATATGCGCCCATACCTCTGGTCCAATGCTACCAGCGCTGCTGTGTATGGGGTGGTGGAAGTCGCGTAGGCGAGCGCTATATTATGTGCGCGGGGTACCTTTAAGTGCTTCAGTAGGATGGCGTATTTGTGGCGTTCATCCAATACATCCACCAACATGGTCTCCAGACACATGCAGAGTTCTGTATACTGGGCCCGGTTCTCTTGGGTGAAGTCGGGTACCATAGGCGTGCCAATGTATGACGCTGACTGTGGATACATCGGCGAGCGTTGGGGGAGAGGCCTCCTAGGCGAGTCTCCTCCCGCTCCTTGGTATGGGCTGGTACCGGCAGTGTACCATGGCCCGCTTGTCCAGGTGCTGTTCCTCGGTGCGGGTCGTGCGTCGTGCTCACCCGTGTATAGAGTCGGGGGTCTGTAGCGCAGCTCCGCGGGGGTATAGCCTGGGCTGTACCGGACCTCCTGGTCCGGTAGAGTACTGTGCTGTCTTCGGGCGTGGTTCTCCTCCTCTTCCTCTTCGTCTTCAGTTAGGTCATCCAGTGCTTGTAGTCTCTGGTTTAGCCTCTCCACAGGATATGCTGCTCCTTCCCGGTTGCTAGGTCTCGCTTGGACCGGTGGGGGGAGGTGGTCTGTGGGGGGTATAGACCTCGTCTGTTGGTCAAGTTCAGGGTTGTTTACTCGGCTAGGGGATGCCGCCCTGGAGGTGTGTCTAGACGAGTTCCTGGAGCCTCTGGCGGAGGGAGAGGGTGTTGTCCGTCTGATCAGCTGTTCTATTAGTTGCGACTGCTGTCTGTCGCGCGCTGCGTCCCGTTGAGCACCGGCTCGTTCTCGGGCCACATTCTCTTCCATCTGAATGCGTCTTATTTCTAGACGTATCTGCTCGTGTTCGCTTCGCTGCTGGATCTGCAGTCGGTCGCGTTCAGCAGCGGCGTTCAGGCTGATGAGGAAGGCCTGCTGTAGGGTCCTCTCTGCCTCGCTGGGAGAAGGCGGTTGTATAGGGGAGCCTTCCCTCGGGGTACTCCTTGCGGAGCCTTGGAGCTCTATCTCCACGGTGCTCTCCCCGTCTTCTTCCGTGCCGAGTTCTCTCTCGGTAGCGTTGTATTCCTCCCGGGACTCATCGGGGACTACTTCTTCAGTACTGGCGGGGTGTGAAGTCATGTCTGGTTCCCACTGGTCCCCACCGTGAACTTGGTCAGTTACATTAGAGCCCGTAGGGGCCTCTATGGTCGGGGTAGTCTGGGCGTTGGGGTTAGACATACTTTTACTTTCTAGTTTTACCGCGTTTACTGTTAGTAGAAGACTAGGTTGTTGACTGACAGCGTAAGCCTCTAAGTACTGAGGGAGCCGTCGTTCGCGCTGCGGGCGTTGGTTAGGAGGATCGTTTCGTGGAGTGTTCATCATAGGCCATTTCAATATTAATAACACTATATTAATATTACACTAATTACCCTCCGGCTCGAAGGACCAATTGTAACTGAGGGGTACAATTCCCTGACTGTATTACTAGATATGATACTTACTACCACTACCTTTGTACTTAATATTCGGCCACCCAGTACACGGCATAAATATATTATCATAAACACTCTCACGTAGATGAAACGGATCCAACACAAATGTACGAAGTCGAAGTATGCGTTTATTACTACACAGCAATGGTGTGTAGAGCAAGCACGTAATCACTTAATTACATTTATGAATTGAAATAGTATGCACTTTTATGGCAAAGAGTATTCGTCGGTATATCAATAGAGAATGTCCAATCTCTGATGGCGCAGGTGGTAAATATACGACCTGGAATAGTTAAGGAATAACAGCAATGATACTTTAATGATTATAAGACTGGATACACTAAGGGGGGGGTTAATCCGGTCGCTTGTAAGCCGACAGGAGTAGGAGGGGGGGGGGGGTAGAATCCGGCTGCCTCGTCCGGCCAAGGGTATCCCAGGTGAACCCACTGTAGTGCCGTTCAATGCGCCGGCGATCCTTGGACCACAGATGAAAGCAGGTGGACTCTTTGTGGGCCGGCTCTCTCCGGTCCACGGGGGAGAGACGTGAAGCGACCTCGTCTTGCAGAGCGTCTCCTCACCTTGCGTCCTCTCCAGGGGGGGGGGTTCCAACACACGGCAGTGTCGGGGGTCTTTATCCATGGAATAATCAAAGTATACAAAGCATAATCCGTGCCTGGGAAGGCGGGCTGTCGTCGGTAGAATAATCCGGTATACAGGTCCACTCGCTCGTCGGCTCTGGGGCTCCTCGGGTGCAGCTTCACATGGGGTCAACCACCCTGGGTAAGCAGCCAGTTCTCTGCCCGAAACGATGGGGTACTGACTACGGTAGTATTCTCACCGCACGAAGCACTATATATTAACAGACTATTATTAGCTTAATAGACTACGTCCAACTCGACGATATAGTGCCAAATATGACTATTCAAATATTAATATACACGATGTCTCAATACCGATGGTAGGCGAACTTGGCCTTACTCCCACACGTGGCGTCGCGGGGAGGCTTTACGTCTGTGACTCTATTGGAGGGTAAGAAACTGGACTGAAAAGAAAGTCCTACTTTAGTAGCGCAGTATATATACGCACTATGAACAAATAGTCCCATTAGTGGTGCGGTAGTCAGATTCCTACGCGGAACTAGGACTTGTTCGTACATGTGGAGCGGTACGTTTGAACTGGGTCTGAGGGGTATGGCAGCCTGGCACCAAGGTCTCGACCAATAGTAGAATGGAGACTATTATGGGATGTTCAGTAGGCTAGAATGGATATTCAATGCATATTGTACAAGGAATATACAAGGGATATCAGGGAATATTAGAGAATATACAAATACAATTAAATATATATAAATAAATATATATATTCGGTTTAATCTGGCCCTTCACAACAGTAACTGTCCACATTCATCATCAGCATGATGTATTTTTCTGCACAAACAGATTTTTTTAAATGTTATATAAAGACTATATATATATGTAACTGAATGACATGTAATCTTTGTTCCTTTGCAGTTGTTTTAGCAGCAGATAAAGTTCTCAAGGTATGTACGATGTAGTGTGCTGTTCACTTTTGCCTGTTTGGTGGTATTAGTAGTAGTGATAGTAATAGTAGTACTAGTAGCAGTAGTAGTAATAGTAGTAGTGATAGAATGAAAGGCTAATTCAGTAAATGTGTAGAGATTAGGAAAACTAGTCCAGGCCTAAACGATGTGATTATAATAACTATTTGCATATTATGGGCAGTTTCCTAATCTATACAAACATGTGCATATTTTATATCAAATAAGAAGGGCTTCATCATCATCATCATCAGCAACAACAACAACAACAACAACAACAACAACAACAATGACACAATGACAATGGGCAGATATTGTGTCTGAGGTCTGTGTCTGTGCTTCAGATCTGTGACTTCGGGGCGTCCCGGTTCCTGTCTCACACGACACACATGTCCCTGGTGGGAACGTTCCCCTGGATGGCGCCGGAGGAGGAGGAGACCTGTGACACCTTCTCCTAAGGTGTGGTGAGTGACGGGAACACGGGGGAGACAGAGATACACTAGAGAGACTAGAGAGACAGAGAGACTAGAGAGACAGAGACACTAGAGATACAGAGACACTAGAGAGACAGAGACACTAGAGAGACACTAGAGAGACACTAGAGAGACAGAGACACTAGAGAGACAGAGACACTAGAGAGACAGAGACACTAGAGAGACAGAGAGACTAGAGAGACAGAGAGACTAGAGATACAGAGACACTAGAGAGACAGAGACACTAGAGAGACAGAGACACTAGAGAGACAGAGACACTAGAGAGACAGAGACACTAGAGAGAGAGAGACACTAGAGAGACAGAGACACTAGAGAGACAGAGAGACTAGAGAGACAGAGACACTAGAGAGATTAGAGAGAGAGACACTAGAGAGACACTAGAGAGACAGAGACACTAGAGAGACAGAGAGACTAGAGAGACAGAGACACTAGAGACACTAGAGAGACAGAGAGACTAGAGAGACAGAGACACTAGAGAGACAGAGACACTGGAGAGACAGAGAGACTAGAGAGACAGAGACACTAGAGAGACAGAGACACTAGAGAGACAGAGACACTAGAGAGACACTAGAGAGACAGAGAGACACTAGAGAGACAGAGACACTAGAGAGACAGAGACACTAGACAGACAGAGAGACACTAGAGAGACAGAGACACTAAAGAGACAGAGACACTAGAGAGACAGAGAGACTAGAGAGACAGAGACACTAGAGAGACAGAGACACTAGAGAGACACTAGAGAGACAGAGACACTAGAGAGACAGAGCCACTAGAGAGACAGAGACACTAGAGAGACAGAGACACTAGAGAGACAGAGACACTAGAGACACTAGAGAGACAGAGACACTAGAGAGACAGAGACACTAGAGAGACAGAGACACTAGAGAGACAGAGAGACACTAGAGAGACAGATACACTAGAGCAGGGGTGTCAAACCCATTTTCACAGAGGGCCACATCAGCATTATGGTTGCCCTCAAAGGGCCAAAGACCGTATAAATGTTAATGTAATGTAAAATAAATGTAGCTACACATTTACATATTGTTAAACATGTTGTTTCTGTATTTATTACTTATTCAAGTTATACATATTGCATATGCATTTGCATAAATGTAAAAATATATGTTAGCTTATGTTATTTTAACAAATAATTTTAGTTTATCAGAACCCCATATTACTCCATCAATCAATGATCAAACCATTCAAGTAAATAACAAAGAAGAATATCATCAAATACAAGCTATGACATTAAGTTTGTTCAAAACCTTTTTGTCACAGTCAAGAGGGGCAGAACTAACAACTGTGAGCTGCAAAGAACACGTGGGACAGATGTAGCAGATGTTACAAAACCAAATGGCTACACACAACCTTGCAGAGGCCATACATCCAACTAATGGAAGATAGTTTAATTAACTTTAATTAACAGATTGCAGAATGGGTACAGTACAGTACAGCTCAATACACACAATTGTTAAGGGGATTTTTTATTTTTATTTTTTTACCTGAGCTCTTGGGGGGCCACATCAAATGACGTGGCGGGCCGCATTTGGCCCGCGGGCCGTGAGTTTGACACCTATGCACTAGAGAGACAGAGACACTAGAGAGACAGAGATACTAGAGAGACAGAGACACTAGAGAGACAGAGACACTAGAGAGACACTAGAGAGACAGAGACACTAGAGAGCGCCCACAAAGTTTGAGCCTCTGTCCGACCATAACCTCCTGGGATGCCCCCTTAGAGAAGTGAATCGGGAGTAGGCCTGAAGAAAGCTCTCCGAAGACTGGTCGTCGACAAGGTCAGCGTGGACGGCCCTGGAAGCCATGCAGCAATACACGACTCCCCATACCTTCTTCCTGGTTCTTTTCTTGACGGCGTCCCTCACCTCAAAGGGGCCGAAAAGGTCCAGTGTGGTATGCTCAAATGGGTTTGCCCTGCTGGTACGCTCCGGAGGGAGGTTTCCCATCACTTGCCGGCATAGCTTGGCTCTCTGCTTCTTGCAAGGGACGCACTCGTTGACCACCCTTTTGACAGTTCTCCGACCTTGTACTACCCAAGCCTTTCTTCTTGTGCGCAGCAGTGTGGCTGCAATGCCTTCATGATTGGCCTCATGAGCTTCTCTAGCCAGCAAGGTCCCCAGCCATGATTTGTAAGGGATTAACGGTACAGCTGTTCCGTCTTCACTCCACGATTGGACTCTACCGCCGCAAAGCAAGAGTCCTGTGTTGTCATCTCTGGTCACAACAAGGCGGTTCAGGGTTGTGTCCTGAAAGTTTACGCCGTCTTGGGCTGCAAGGGCCAAGTCTTGGAAGGCCACCATTCTCTCTCTTGCAGAGAGCTCTGGTCCCCTTGCCTCCCACTTTGCTGAATCTGAGGCTTGGTATTTAGCGTTCAGCCAGGATTCCGCAGCTCGTCGGACCCAGGCGACAGTTCCACCTAGCTTTGTCAAGCTACTGACCCGTTTGGGCTCGACAAGGCTTACGAGAGCAACACCCCAGGATTTTCTCTTTGGCTTTTCTGCTGCTGGAGATGGACCTTGGTCTTTCAGCTGTGGTTGCAGTGCAGAGTCTCTAAAGTCTGTACCAACATCAGTATTGCTGGGGCCTGAGAGCTTTTGTGACTGAGCCCTGGTGACTACAGCTGAGAACGCCTTTCTCTGTAGTCTTTTGACGTCATCAGCGACACTGGTCACAATTTCACTGGGCATCTTGACGGGCCACTCAGCTTCAGGCCATCTCAAGAACTCTGGGCCTCGTTGCCACTCTGACTCATTATCAAGCTCCTCAGGAGTTGCTCCCCTTGTGATGATGTCCGATACGTTGAGGTTTCCATCAACCCACCTTCAGTCTTCTACTGGTCCAGCCATTTGGATCTCTCCAATGCGGTTGGCAAAGAAGGTCTGGTAGCCATAACTGTCCTTCTGGATCGCTCCCAGAATTGTTTGGCTATCCACGAAGTGGACCCAGCGTGCGACCTTGATGCGGCAGTGCTTCTCAAAGTATCTCTTTAGACGGACCGCAAAGACAGCGCCGCATAATTCTGCTTTAATTACGTCTCCTTTCTGGTCGAGAGGAGTAAGTTTGGCCTTTGATTCAACCAACTTCACGACGACCCCATCTTGCGTCTCCCAACGGAGGTAGAGCACGGCACCGTAGGAAGCCTCGCTCCCATCAGAAAATGTTACGCCCAATGGGCAGCCTATGGCTCCTTGAGGTGTGAGGCTTCTCTCAAACCTGACTTGGCCAAGTCTCACATACTCCTCGAAGAGTGTTATGGAAGCCTCCCGGAGTTTGGGCGAGAGTGGGTCATCCCAAGTGTATTTGGTCTGATTCCCTATGCCTGCCTCTTGGTAGGAGCTTCTCACAAGCATTACTCCTTTTTGCTTCACGGGTGTGGCAAGACCAATGGGGTCGTAGAATCCAGCGACCTGGCTTAGCAGTACTCGACGGGTCAAGGGGTTTGGAGTGTTACTTCTCACTTCCTCTTGGCGCAGATCGAGTCCAATCCTCATCTTGCCTCGTTTTCTCGAGAAATTGATGGACGCCATTATGCGAAGCTTGTCAGTCTCTGGTTCGTAGCCAACTCCCAGTGCTTTGCTTTCTTCATCCCGCATCTGGTTGGGTAACACCAGAGTCTTGGGTGCAGACATAGTTGTCTTTGGGTTACTGGAGCTGTCCGCAGTTCCAGACCTCCCACTTTGGGCTGACAAGACCCACGGTTTAAGGGAGAAGCCTCCAGCTTTCAAGATCTTTTCGACTCCTTCTGTGATCTTCTCCAGTTCTTTTAAGTCATCGTGGGACGTCAGGATGTCATCTACGTAGCTGTCTTCTACCAGAACCCGGCGCTCTTCTACCATGCCTGCGAACTGGGGCAGATTTGCCGTTTCCCTCATGGCGACCTGAGCGATGCAGCCAGCAGGTTTATCTCCGATGTTGACTCTGACAACGACGAAGACTTCGATTTCGTCCTCTGGGTTGTCTCTCCAGAGGAATCGATGGAGTTGGACTTCTTCGTCTTTTAGCCACACAGAGTTGTACATTTTTCTCACGTCACCTAGGGCGGTGAACATCCCAGTCCTGAATCTCAGAAGGACTCCTCTGATCAGATTGAGGACGTCTGGTCCCTTGTACAAGAGGTCGTTTAAACTCACCCCCCGGAATTCTTGGCTACTGTTCCAAACAATTCTCACAGGGGTAGTTGATGAGTGAGGATTTGGCGCGACCAGATGACTGATGTACCACTTTGGTCCCTTCCAGCTGTCGTCTTCCTCTTTGGTGAGTTTAGCGGCAGCTCCCCTTGAGACCATCTCGTGGATCTGCTCTCTGTATGCAGCCTTCCACTCTGGCTCCCTTTCAAGGCGTTTCTCAGTGTTCCAGAAAGTCGCCTCCACGGCACGTCGGTTGTCTGGCAGCGTCGCGGGGTCTCCTCTCCATGGATAAGCCGCGTCCCAGTGGGGGTATTTGCTGTGCTTGTCAGATTGTACGTAGGTGAGACATCCTTTGATCTTTTCAAGGTCTCTTTCCTCTCCTAGGGTAATTTCTTTCCCTCCAGGGGGACATCTACCGCACTTGCAGCCGCCACATTGAGGATCGCAGGCCGCGCCGACGCTGTCCCACTTGAACCATTCGATGACTTCTTTGTCGGTAGAAGCAGTACTTCGGAGGAGTACTTCTTGATCTTCAACCTGGGCTTTACTTGATCCTGCTGGACCCACAAGGATCTCTCGGTATGCCTTTAAAGTTGTTCTCATCGACCGTGCAAAGTGGATTTCAGACCTATGCACCGCTAGGTCCACTGCCTCAAAGAGGTCGGGATGAGCTCCACCAACAGTCTTTCCCAGGGGACCGTCCCAGAGGACGAGGTCTCCCTCCACTCTGATTGGCTGTGGGACTAGGCGACCCTCCCTGTGACTGATCAGTAGGTCAATATTCTCAGGGCGGACCAAGTCTTTGACTGCGACGTCTGGGAAGAACTTTTGGAGTTGCTGCGGCGTGACTGCCTGGTTCACCTTTGCGATGTTTTCCAAGCCGTAACAAAGGAGTTTGTGCTCCGCCACTGTTCCTTTGGGGGTTTTTACCCTTAATCTTAAGGAATACCTTTTGGTAGCAACTGTTTTCTCCATCCCTCCAACTCCTTGGACAATCAGTTTGATGTCTTCGCCATTTAGTTTCAGACGATCAGCGGCTTCGTTCGAGATGTAGTTTGTATCTGAAGCTAGGTCGATCAAAGTGCCGACTAGCTGACCCGAGTTTGTAGCATCATTACCACTGGATATTCTCTTGGCTCACCGCTGGTGCACACTGTTGTTGATGTTCTGTTTGAGAACGCTTCCTTGAACTCTGCTTTTAATTCAGGGGAGAGTTTGGCAAGGAGCTCCTCTTGTTTATTGGTTAGTCCAAGTCCCCGCCTCTCTACTTTTGAATAGCTCTGCTCCTTCTGCTCTCCACTCTTTTCCATCTTCTTGGTCGGTGGCATCGGACAGAGCAAGTAGTTATGGTCTGAGGACCTCCCTTTCCGACAGTCATACTTTGCACAGAGGAATTTCTGGGTGCAACTGCCGTCTTCACCATGGAGGCACAAGCACTTGAAGCATGCTCCAGATTTCTTTAACTGAGCCTTCTTGCTGGACAGGCTTAGTCTCTTGAAGACCTTGCAGGAAAACAGTCTACCCGCATGCTCTTCGTCCCCACAAGCTATGCATGAGCTTGGTTGAGAGCCCTTTTGGGTGTTTCCCGCTGTGGCTTTGGTGAATGCTCTCCTTTCTCTACCTCGATCGTTGGCTCTCTCAGGATAGTCCGCTGGACTGGGCTGCAGCTGATCCAACTCCTCAAGGATGTCCTCTTGTCTCTTCAAGTACTGCAGTAGGCAATCAAAGTGAGTCTGTGGTGAAAAGCCGCTTACAGGGTCAAGTCTATACGTAAGCCACTTTTCTTTCAGGGTGTCAGGCAGCTTACTCTCGATGGAATGAGCCACCACCCGATTCTTCACGGCATCTTCCTCCCCCAGGACTTGGAGATCACGAAGAGCTCTTTCCACAGCCTGAATTAGTTCGATGGTCTTTCTTGGTTGGTTTCCCTTGACGGGGGAAAGTCCATGAACCTCTTTTAAGATGAGCAGCACTATCTTCGGCTTGTTTCCGTACTTGTTGTCCAGGAGCCTGAATATGTCATGGGCGGATCCGTAGCTGGACAGCACGAGGTCCCTCTTGACTTTCTCATCTAGGCTCCCTAGGAGATGGAATTTCCTGATGTTTTCCAACCCATGTGGGTTTCCCAGCTGCTGCAGGTCCTCCCATTCAGCTTTCCAACGGTAGTAAGCTCTCATGTTACCAGAAAACATGGGCAGGCGTGCTCGCTCTAGAGTGATCTGGGGCCTGAAGTTATAAGCACCAGGGTATGTGCCGGAACCACCTGGTGGTGCGTGGAAGGTGCCATGTGATGTGCTTGTGGCATTTTGAAGTGCAACATCGTTGAGATCAGGGGCCATGCTGGGCAAGCTAGGCTGGACGATGCGTCCAGGGGTCTGAGAGTCTATGGGGAAGACCAGGTAAGGTTCTGCGTGAGCACTGGTCATTGCAGTTTGCTTATCGCCATGCTCTTTGTGTTCAGGCTTTGCATGTTCTTGCTGGTCATCGTCGTCGCCAGGCTGGTCGCAGCCTCGCCACGACCATTTATCCCACAGTCTATCATGTCGTTGCTTTAGCTTCTTGCTAAGGTCCCTTGACTCCATTGTATTTGTTATTGGAATCAGGTCTGTCCACTCATGCACAGCTCTGTAGAGCTCGCCAATCTTCCGTTCCAGGTCTGTATTCCCCAGTTCGCGCTCCCTCCTAGTCATCTTCTTATGGTCGGTTGCCTCGGCCTGGTCCAATGCTGCTTCAGCCCCTTCAGCGAGGGTGACAATTGTCTGTTCAGCAAACCTGGCCCAAAAGTTCTTTTCGACGATGACCTTGATTCCATCAAACGTACGGTCGCACTCCTCCGTTTTCTCGTCGACTTGCACCGCCTTTTTTGTGGACTCTTCAATGCCCTCTTCTTTCAGGGCCGTGCTGTATTCAAACCCTGCTTCTTCGACTCTGGTATGCTCCATCTTGAAGTTCAACCATGCACCTCTCAGTTCACTTTCTCCTAGTACATGAGCCCTGGAGGTGAGATGGTTGGCTTTTTTGGAAAAAGCAGTCTGGGCTGCTGAACGCCTCTGCTTCAGCTTCTCCAGCTCATCCTCTGTCG
The DNA here is from genome assembly GCF_963971535.1 of Notolepis coatsorum. Classification (NCBI taxonomy): domain Eukaryota; kingdom Metazoa; phylum Chordata; class Actinopteri; order Aulopiformes; family Paralepididae; genus Notolepis; species Notolepis coatsorum. Next base: position 157,922,692 of record NC_140169.1, on the reverse strand, counting down.
CTGCCATCTTGCTAACTTTTCCTTCTTCGGTCGTTGTTGACTTATGAGCTTTTCTCCCAAATGGGCTTAATAGTCTCGTTCCGACTGTTCCCTTTTATTGGCTTTAGCTCTTTGTCTTCGGCTAGCAGGTTTAGCAGATGTACAGGGGGCAGTATGGATGGGCTGTTAGCTAACAGTCAGATGGGTTAAGCAGTCTCTTTAATTAATTATTTTTTGTCCTTGCTTCAAGATCATCCTGCCTACTTGGTTGAAAGCCGGGCCTTGGGTTTGACTGCGTCAATTGGTTTTTGACTGTTCGGATCTTTCAAGAATGTTCTATTTGAATCCCTCCGAAAGGGCTGACATCCACCACACAATGGATGACTCAATGGTTAGTCATTAGAGTTTGTTTATTTAAACAAACTAGTTGAGATGTTTTCTCCACAATACAACCTTTATAATTCCCACAGTTGACCACAGGCTTACCATAGGTCAAAAACCAATGGGCGATGTGATCCTGTCAGTGCCATAGTGAGAATGACAGCCAGCTACCATTTGAAAGGCAGCTGCGCGAACTGCGCATGCTCAGTCCCAATCACAAACACATGTTAACTTATTTAGACCCCTTTACATATCTGATTCTTATATTAAATAAACCAAAAGTCTTGACACAGACACACTAGAGAGACAGAGACACTAGAGAGACAGAGACACTAGAGAGACAGATACACTAGAGATAGAGACTAGAGAGACAGAGACACTAGAGAGACAGAGACACTAGAGAGACACTAGAGACAGAGAGACACTAGAGAGACAGAGACACTAGAGAGACAGAGAGACTAGAGAGACAGAGACACTAGAGAGACAGAGACACTAGAGAGACAGAGACACTAGAGAGACACTAGATAGACTAGAGACACTAGAGAGACAGAGAGACAGAGAGACTAGAGAGACAGAGAGACACTAGAGAGACAGAGAGAGTGTCACAGAGAGAGAGTGAGACAGGAGATAGCTAAGATGAGCCCCTAAAGAATATTCAACTTTTAATGGAAGAACTAAACAGAAGGAAAAGATAACTTCACAAAGGCAACATGAATATACATATACCCAAAAGGACAAAGATCAACACTTAAATCCAAAGAGAAGAGGATCTATACCAGAGAAAACAAAGTAGCAAGGAGCCAACGGCCGACATCAGCTAAGGAGGCTAACTGAGTAGCCAGGTACTGACACCAGGTACACACCGTTAGCTATGTTAGCTAGCCGGCCCGCTTGGCTCAATATAACATTAGCTACGTTAGCTAGCCGGCCCGCTTTGGCTAAATATAACATTAGCTACGACAGCTAGCCGGCCCGCTTGGCTCAATATAACGTTAGCTACGTTAGCTAGCCGGCCCGCTTGGCTCATTATAAACATTAGCTATGTTAGCTAGCCGGCCCGCCTGGCTCAATATAACGTTAGCTACGTTAGCTAGCCGGCCCGCTTGGCTCATTATAAACGTTAGCTACGTTAGCTAGCCGGCCCACCTGGCTCAATATAACGTTAGCTACGTTAGCTAGCCGGCCCGCTTGGCTCATTATAAACGTTAGCTACGTTAGCTAGCCGGCCCGCCTGGCTCAATATAACGTTAGCTACGTTAGCTAGCCGGCCCGCTTGGCTAACATTAGCTACGACAGCTAGCCGGCCCGCTTGGCTCAATATAACGTTAGCTACGTTAGCTAGCCGGCCCGCTTGGCTCATTATAACGTTAGCTACGGCAGCTAGCTGGCCCGCTTGGCTCAATATAACGTTAGCTACGTTAGCTAGCCGGCCCGCCTGGCTCAATATAACGTTAGAAACGACAGTTAACCAGCCCACTTGCTCAACAGACCGTTAGCTACGTTAGCTAGCCGGCCCGCTAGCTCCCAGAACATTAGCAACAATAAATTAGCCAGCCAACTACTGACGCTGGCCCACAGAACGTTAGCTAACGACAGCTAGCCAGCCAGCTAAATCCTAAATAATATTTTGTACAAAAGGCTAATAACAACAGTCTCTGTCGGTTAAGTTTGTGTGTTGCCATGGAAAATGACCAAAACAGGCAGAGCAGCACAGAGCTGAGCAGCAGAGAAGTAGAGTACCCTCCTGAATGCACAAGTAATAAAAACAAGAAAAAACACAAGGAGGAGACTCTGTTGGCCCATCCAGAGGAGCTGTATGCTGACTATACTGTCTATAATGAGAAGAAGGTGATGAATGACCTCATCTTCCACACAGAACATGTTAACTCCTGGAAACAGGTGATCTGTAACCACTATGACCATGTTGTGAAAGAAGGCATTGGACGAGGAGGACGGCACACTATATGCCATGATGAGACCCTGGACACTGATAACCCAGTTCTAACAATCTCTTACTATGTTAAAGGGACTGTATTAGTACAGGGAAATGAAGCAAACCTCAACATATTTCAAGAGCTTTTCCCAAAAATAAAAACGGAAGTGGAGAGAGAAGAGCCCAATACCAATGCTGCGGACACACATACAGAAGAGGACAAGGTGAACACAGACACAGAAATATCAGAGTCAAAACCAGCAACTAGCCCTTCTGACTGTGCCACTCCAACTCCCTCCAACCACACAGTGAATCCAGTGATGCCACTGCCAGTACAAAGAGCACCAGTCAGTCCACCCATCCACACTCCTTCAACACCCTCCAAACTGGTCCAGCAGCTGAGAAAAAGCGTATCTCTCCTGGAGCTGGACTTTACTGAATTTAAAGAGATGACTCTGGCCAGGCTGACTGAGCCCTGCACCATTCAGCAGCTGGGAGAGGAGCTCCGTCATCTGAAGAAGAGCGGGAGGAGACCACTTCAGAGCTGAGGGAGACCCAGAGGAGAGTCAGGGAGCTCACACAAACCATGCGGGAGCTAGAGCAGGAAAACTACACCCTACAGGCCCAGATGAAAGCCATGAAGGAAGATACAAACAGCCGGGAGGAGTTTTTACGCAGAGAGATAGAGGAAGTAAAGCTACAACGACAAGAAGAAAGAATACATACATTTCCCCCCGATCGTAAGCGGTCCTCTGCTCCAACACCCACCACCCCCCCCCCACCCCCCTACTGCCAAACCAGAATCTACCGCTCCCCCCCTGACCCCACTAACTCCTCCCAGCCTGACACCCACTGACATGCCTTCTGACTCAGACCCCCTCCCAGCAGCCCAACCTCCACCCGAGCCACGGCCCCAGTCCACCAGACCAGCCCAGCCCGAAGCCCAGGTAGTCCTCCTCATGGATTCCAATGGCAAATACCTGGACACAGCACGCCTCTTCCCGGGCCTCAAGGTGACAGCCAAGCGCTGTCGGAACACAGGCTACGCCATGGAGCTGCTCAGACAGGACACTCTAGGGAGCCCCCAGTACATGGTGGTGCACACAGGCACAAATGACCTCCACTATCTACAGCGTGGAACTGCTGAAGCAATGACCAAGGTGGCTGAGAAGGCCTCCAGGGAGTTCCCACATACCAGAGTAGTCATCTCCACCCTCCTCCCCAGGATGGACACCCCCCCACACATCATTCATGAAATCAACATGGAGACCTCAAGAAACTGTGCTGCCCTCCAAAATGTCCACCTGGCCCACCACACAAACATCGGCAGATGGGACCTTCATGATGGGCTACACCTAAACAACGCGGGAGTGAGGACATTTGCAAAAACATTAAAGGATGCTGCCCTCGGACGCAACCCCAACAGACCCAGTCACACACCGGCCTCTCCGAGAAAGCACAGGCCTACGAGATACCCACGAGGAGTCACCCCACAAACCCCTGCAGCACCCCATGCCCCACCTATACCCCACCTTTCCACCCCACCCAGTGAGAGGAGACATCCCCCCAGCCGACCCCTCAACTGCCCCCAGCAGCAGATGACCTATGCACCCGCCCCACCCACACCCCACCCTTCCAACCCACCCAGTGAGAGGAGACGTCCCCCCAGCCGACCCCCTCACCGTCCGCCGCACCTATGCATTCGCCCTGACCAGCCCCCCACCCACATCAGAGCTGAATGAGATCAAACAAATGTTATACACGCTATGCAGTAAACTTCTCACTACAAGCTAGCAGTCGACCCAAAAAAAAAAAAAAAAAAAAAGCAGGCCAATTGCCTGCTGTTGCCTTTGTTGTTGTTAAATTAGTTCTGTGATGTTTGTTCATTGATTGAATACCTTTATACCCTATAACCTTTATACCTTTTGAACACCTTTATATATATTTTTCATTGATTGAATACCCTTATACCTTATAACCTTTATACCCTTTGAACACCTTTATATATATTTTTTGTACAAAAATGCAATCATTTGCTATCAGTTGTTGGAACATACAGGGTCTTTGCTCTTCAACATTCGGCCTGAAGAGTAGAGACTCTGATTTTTTACAGGCTATAACAAACAATGACCTCTTAATCCTAACTGAGACATGGTGTAGAGAAGATGTCGACACACACTGTCCTCCACACTATAGAGAGGTAATTTTGCCATCAAATAAAACAAAACATATTAGTCAGGGCAGAGACTCAGGGGGATTGATAATTTGGTACAAATCACAACTCCACCAGTCAATACAGATTCTAAAAACCGGGAACAATCATATTTGGTTAAAACTAAATAAAGAAGTAATCCCCTCTCAAAGAGACCTATTTATCTGTGGAATATATGTACCACCCACTGGGTCTCCATATTAGTCAGACGACATCTTCTCCAACCTTGAGTCAGAAATATGTCTTTATCAAAGTCAAGGTCATGTGCTTGTTTGCGGTGACTTTAATGCCCGAACGGGAACCCACCCTGATTTCACCAGTACACATGGTGACAAATTTATATCTGACCACACCATATGCAACCATGTAAACCCGTCCCCTAGAAATAACCATGACACCTCCATAAACAAAAATGGGAAGGACTTATTACAGCTGTGTAGAGGACTGAGTCTCTACCTTGTCAATGGGCGTGTGAGAGGGGACTCACAAGGAAGGTACACTTACTGCTCATCCCTTGGCAGCAGCACAGTAGATTACATGATAACAGAACTAGATCCAGTATCTTTCAGTTCATTCACAGTCAAATCTCTGACCCCACTCTCCGACCACAGTCAGATCACTGCATACATGAAAGGAACTGAGTCTCTCAAAAATCCCCCTACACAGCCCAGTAAACTACACAACATCCCCAAATACTACAGATGGTCCCAGAACAGCATGCAGGACTACCAGAGAGTAGAGCCATATGAAATCCGTTTTATTTTTTTCCAAATTCCATTTTATTTTTTTCCAAATTCCGTTTTTTCCGTTTTAATATTTCAGAATTCTGTATTTTGCTTTGTACGCTCATGTTACCATCAGAAATAGTGTCTAATAAGTGGGAATTAATAAATGTCCACAATTTAATAAGATATAACAGTCCATTTAATAGGGCCGTCTTAAATACTTTGAAGCTTCGAAGCTTCGTTCGATGGGCATGGGATTCGAATATGAAAATAAAATTTGATTATTTAAAAAAAAAAAAAAATTATATATATTTTTGCAAAATCAACTCTGCCTCTCTTTGTTAACTACAACAAGCAATGCTGTTTGTTAAGATGACGGACTCGGCACTGACAGATTTGTGTTCATTGTGCTGCTTTTATAAAGCCTCAAATGACGGCTTACAATATTTCATGAAAGCAAAGTGTTTTGTTTGTCTAAGATTTTAAAAGGTTTAAACTTTACAGCACTGACAAAGTTGAACAAAGTGCTGTACAAGTTCCACAACATAAAAAAAAAAGTAAAAAAAAAAAAAATGTAATTTTTAATTTTTTTTTTATAGTGGATTCCATTTTTATTGCTCAATTCCGCGATTCCGTCCGCGATTCCGTGATCGCGGATTCCATATGGCTCTACCAGAGAGCCATCGCCAGTAATGGGATACAATCATTGTTAGATACGTTCCTAGCCACGCCATACTCTAACAGTGTTGAAGGAGTCAACCTAGCTGTAGAACACATAAATTATATATTTGAAAGAACTGCAATAAAGTCCAAATTAAAATTATAAGGTAACAAACAGAGAAAAACTAAAAATGACCACTGGTTTGACAAAGAATGTAAAGTTCTTAGAACACAGTTAAGAAGAATATCAAACCAGAAACACGTAAACCCACACAATGACACCTTACGCCTCCAATACTGTGAATCACTGAAACACTACAAAAAGACCATCAGAATTAAAAGGAACAATCACGTAAATAAACAATTATGCAAAATAGAGGACTCTCTAAGCTCTAACTCCTTCTGGGACCACTGGAACTCATTGAATAAAGATAAGCCTGAAGAAATGGCTATTCAAGATGGGGATGTTTGGACAAACCACTTCACATCACTCTTTACAACTGTACCCTTGAATACAAAAACGGAAACCATCCAGATATGTGAAAAATTACAAAAATGGGAAGATATCATAAAGGATAATCAAAACCCTCTAGAACAAGAGCTGAAATCAAAACTCCAGTGCCTTAAAGCTAGAAAGGCCTGTGGTACAGATGGCATATTAAATTAAATGATTAAACACAGCTCTGAAAAATTCCAATTGGCTATTTTAAAATTATTCAATTTGACACTAAATGTAGGCTATTTTCCTGATGAATGAATAGAATGAAGGACTCATAACCCCAATATTCAAAAGTGGAGATAAACATGACCCAAAAAACTATAGGGGTATCTGTGTGACGAGTAATTTGGGCAAACTTCTATGTAGTATCATCAACACCAGACTCATAGAATTTCTTACGGAACACAGTGTTCTAAGTAAAAGCCTAATCGGATTCTTACCAAATTATCGTACCTCTGACCATATATACACTCTTAAAACCCGAATTGACATTCACGTAAAACAGAACAAAAACAAAATATATTCCTGCTTTGTCGATTTTGAAAAAGCTTTTGATTCAATTTGGCACAAAGGGCTTTTCTTCAAAATTCTAGAAAGTGGTGTTGGAGGAAATACATATGACTTGATCAAATCCATGTACACAAAAAACAGATGTGCTGTTAGAATTGGCAATAAAAGAACACATTTCTTCACCCAGGGTCGCGGAGTCCTCCAGGGGTGCAATTTAAGCCCAACATTGTTTAATATATATATAAATGAATTAGCAAAGTTATTAGAACTTTCTACTGCACCCGGTCTGACTCTGCACGATACCAATGTAAAATTACTGATGTATGCAGATGATCTGGTTCTGCTGTCAGCCACTAAAGAGGGTCTACAACAGAACCTAGACATCCTCCACCAGTTCTGCCAGACATGGTCTCTGAACGTAAACATGAAGAAGACTAAAGTCATGATCTTTCAAAGGAGACACGAGTCTCAGAGTTCACATAATACATTTAAATTAGGCACACACATATTAGAAAACACAAAAAGCTACCCATATTTGGGATTGAAAATAAATCATAATGGTAACTTCAATATGGCTGTGAATGAACTGAAGGAGAAGGGAAGAAGGGCTTTTTATGCCATCAAAAGGAAAATTCCAATTGACATCCCAATTAGGACCTGGCTCAAAATTTTCAATTCTGTAATAAATCCAATAATATTATATGGCAGTGAAGTGTGGGGTCCATTAACTAACCAAGACTTCCCAAAATGGGAAAAACACCCATTATAAGTTCTGCATGCAGAATTGTGCAAAAACCTACTTACAGTAGGGTCCACAGACACACTGCCAATAATGCATGCAGGGCAGAACTTGGCCAATACCCCCTAATCATTCAAATTCAAAAGCGAGCCATAACATTTTACACACACCTCCAATCAAGTGACCCCCACTCCTACCACTACAAAGCCCTTCAGAGCCAAGAGATGAACCCAGATAAGAGTCCCCTCTGCCAGCTAGTCATAAATCTCTGCCCACAAACGCTTCAGGACAGACACCAAGAAATCTGGCCCAACCAAATAATCTCAAAACAAAAAGAAAATTATATAGAATATTGGAACAAATCAACCAAATCTCAAAGTAAATTAGAATTCTATTTGACCCTAAACAGAGAGTACACGGTGGCAGAATACCTGACCACTGTGAATGAGATAAAATTAAGAAAAATATTGACACGGTACAGACTGAGTGGACATAGTCTAGCCATAGAAACAGGCCGTCACAGGCAAAACTGGCTGCCCAGAGAGGCCAGGCTGTGTTCACTTTGCCATCAGGGGGACGTTGAGACAGAACCTCACTTCCTGCTATACTGTGAGAAATACAAGGATCTAAGAGAAGCCTTCTTTGATAAAATAAATAAAATTGATGCACAGTTTATCCATCTCCCTGATCACCAAAAGCTGCTATACATGTGTGGGGAGAAAAGTCAGTGTACAGCATTAGCTGTAAAATATGTAGACGGTTGTCACACAATAAGAGAACAAGCTCTGTAAATGGATCTGAGTGGCCACACTTGAAAAATGAGTACCCGACCGATTGACTATTTTGTAAATTAATATGTTTCTTGTTGATTGTCCTTACTGTTATTATTACTAATATTATGATATTTTATTGCTTAATATATATGTTATTGTTTGTATGTTGAACTTGCTTTGGCAATAAGTATGTTAATATTTCATGCCAATAAAGCCTATTTGAATTGAATTGAATTGAATTGAATTGAATTGACTAGAGAGACAGAGAGACACTAGAGAGACAGAGAGACTAGAGAGACAGAGACACTAGAGAGACAGAGACACTAGAGAGACAGAGACACTAGAGAGACAGAGACACTAGAGAGAGAGAGACACTAGAGAGACAGAGACACTAGAGACACAGAGACACTAGAGAGACAGAGAGACTGAACTATCCACACATAAGCACACATGAGCACACACACGACACGCACGCTGTGCACGCTCACACACTAGCAGCCACTTTAACACTTTAACATGAGCGGGCACACACTCATGCCGCACACACCCACACTTATTGCCAAAAGGAAAGGCCACTTTAAATTAGTATTAGCAACAGTAACAGTGTATTGCACTACCAAAGCTACCTAGCATGTCCTATATGCTCTGTAAATAACTATGTACAAATACCGAGATGTCACACCATGTTACCTGTTACCTGTTATTGCACAATGTTTTTTGTATTGGATTCTATTATATGTTGTACCACTGTATTGCACATCGTTGCGGGCAAGACCACCCGCATTTCATTGTATACCCGTATGCCGTGACAACTCTTGACTTGACTTGACTTGACTAGAGAGACAGAGAGACTAAAGAGACAGAGACACTAGAGAGACAGAGAGACTAGAGAGACACTTGAGAGACACTAGAGAGACAGAGACACTAGAGAGACAGAGACACTAGAGAGACAGAGAGACTAGAGAGAGAGAGAGACTAGAGAGACAGACACTAGAGAGACAGAGAGACTAGAGAGACAGAGACACTAGAGAGACAGAGACACTAGAGAGACAGAGACACTAGAGAGACAGAGACACTAGAGAGACAGAGAGACACTAGAGAGACAGAGACACTAGAGAGACAGAGACACTAGAGAGACAGAGACACTAGAGAGACAGAGACACTAGAGAGACACTAGAGAGACAGAGAGACACTAGAGAGACAGAGACACTAGAGAGACAGAGACACTAGAGAGACACTAGAGAGACAGAGACACTAGAGAGACTAGAGAGACAGAGAGACTAGAGATACAGAGACACTAGAGAGACAGAGAGACACTAGAGAGACAGAGACACTAGAGATACAGAGACACTAGAGAGACAGAGACACTAGAGAGACAGAGCCACTAGAGAGACAGAGAGACTAGAGAGGCAGAGACACTAGAGAGACAGAGACACTAGAGAGACACTAGAGAGACAGATACACTAGAGAGACAGAGAGACACTAGAGAGACAGAGACACTAGAGAGATAGAGAGACACTAGAGAGAGAGAGACACTAGAGAGACAGAGAGACTAGAGAGACACTAGAGAGACACTAGAGAGACAGAGACACTAGAGAGACAGAGACACTAGAGAGACAGAGACACTAGAGAGACAGAGAGACACTAGAGAGACAGAGACACTAGAGAGACAGAGACACTAGAGAGACAGAGACACTAGAGAGACAGAGACACTAGAGAGACACTAGAGAGACAGAGAGACACTAGAGAGACAGAGACACTAGAGAGACAGAGACACTAGAGAGACACTAGAGAGACAGAGACACTAGAGAGACTAGAGAGACAGAGAGACTAGAGATACAGAGACACTAGAGAGACAGAGAGACACTAGAGAGACAGAGAGACAGAGACACTAGAGATACAGAGACACTAGAGAGACAGAGACACTAGAGAGACAGAGCCACTAGAGAGACAGAGAGACTAGAGAGGCAGAGACACTAGAGAGACAGAGACACTAGAGAGACAGAGACACTAGAGAGACACTAGAGAGACAGATACACTAGAGAGACAGAGAGACACTAGAGAGACAGAGACACTAGAGAGATAGAGAGACACTAGAGAGAGAGAGACACTAGAGAGACAGAGAGACTAGAGAGACAGAGAGACTAGAGAGACAGAGACACTAGAGAGACAGAGAGACTAGAGAGGCAGAGACACTAGAGAGACAGAGACACTAGAGAGACAGAGACACTAGAGAGACACTAGAGAGACAGATACACTAGAGAGACAGAGAGACACTAGAGAGACAGAGACACTAGAGAGATAGAGAGACACTAGAGAGAGAGAGACACTAGAGAGACAGAGACACTAGAGAGACAGAGACACTAGAGAGACAGAGACACTAGAGCGACAGAGACACTAGAGAGACAAAGACACTAGAGAGAGAGAGACACTCGAGAGACAGAGACACTAGAGAGACAGAGAGACTAGAGAGACAGAGACACTAGAGAGACAGAGACACTAGAGAGACAGAGACACTAGAGAGACAGAGAGCCACTAGAGAGACAGAGACACTAGAGAGACAGAGACACTAGAGAGACAGAGGCACTAGAGAGACAGAGACACTAGAGAGACACTAGAGAGACAGAGACACTAGAGAGACAGAGAGACACTAGAGAGACAGAGACACTAGAGAGATAGAGAGACACTAGAGAGAGAGAGACAGAGAGGTTCAGCTAAGTTCAGCTAAGATGAACCCCTAAAGAATATTCAACTGTTAATGGAATAACTAAACAGAAGGAAGAGATAACTTCACAAAGGCAACATGAATATATATAGATCCAATAGGACAAAGACCAACATTTAAATCCAAAGAGAAGAGCAAGTAGCAAGGAGACAAGGAGACAACGGCATACAGCAGCTAAGGAGGCTAACAGAGTAGTCAGGTATACTGACACCGTTAGCTACGAGAGCGGGTCCGTTGGGTTCAATAAAACGTTGCTACAAGAGCTAACGGGACCGTGTGGTTCAATAAAACGTTGCTACAAGAGCTAACGGAACCGTTTGGCTCATTATAACGTTACTGGTTCAATATAACATTGCTACAAGAGCTAACGGGACCGTTTGGCTCATTATAACGCTAGTTAGCTGCGTTAGCTAACGGGACCGCTTGGCTCCTTATAACGTCACTACGAGAGCTAGCGGGACCGTTTGGCTGCATATAACTATAGTTAGCTGCGTTAACTAGCGGGACCGTTTGGCTGTAAATAACGATAGTTAGCTGCGTTAGCTAGCGGGACAGTTTGGCTGTATATAACGACAGTTAGCTGCGTTAGCTGCCGACCTGCCTGGCTGCATATAACGCCAGTTAGCTGCGTAGCTACACAACGTTAGATAACGACAACTAGCCAGCCAGCTAAATCCAAAATAACATCTTGTACAAAAAGCTAATAACAACAGTCTCAGTCAGTTAAGTTTGTGTATTACCTGGTGTGTTGCCATGGAAAATAACCAAAACAGGATGTGCAGTGTTGCCATGGAAACTAACCAAAACAGGATGTGCAGCAAAGAAGTTGAGTACCCTCCTAGTTGCAGAAGTAATAAAAACAAGAAAAAACACAAGGAGGAGACACTTTTGGCCCACCCAGAAGAGCTGTATGCTGACTACACTGTCTATAAGGACAAGATGGTGATGAATGACCTCATCTTCCACACAGAACATGTTAACTCCTGGAAACAGGTGATCTGTAACCACTATGACCATGTTGTGAAAGAAGGCATCGGTCGAGGAGGACGCCACACGATATGCCATGATGAGACCCTGGACACTGATAACCCAGTTCTAACAATCTCTTACTATGTTAAAGGGACTGTATTAGTACAGGGAAATGAAGCAAACCTCAACATATTTCAAGAGCTTTTCCCAAAAATAAAAACGGAAGTGGAGAGAGTTGTGCCCAACACCAACAAGGCTGCGGACACACAGACAGAAGAGGACAAGGTGAACACAGACACAGAAATATCAGAGTCAAAACCAGCAACTAGCCCTTCTGACTGTGCCACTCCAACCCCCTCCAACCACACAGTGAACCCAGTGATGCCACTGCCAGCACAAAGAGCACCAGTCAGCCCATCCATTCACACTCCTTCAACACCCTCCAAACTGGTCCAGCAACTGAGAGAAAGCGTATCTCTCCTGGAGCTGGAGTTTACTGAATTTAAAGAGAGGACTCTGGCCAGGCTGACTGAGCCCTGCACCATTCAGCAGCTGGGAGAAGAGCTCCGTCATCTGAAGAGGAACGGGGAGGAGACCGCTTCAGAGCTGAGGGAGACCCAGAGGACGGTCATGGAGCTCACAGAAACCATGCGGGAGCTAGAGCAGGACAACAACACCCTACAGGCCCGGATGAAAGCCATGAAGGAAGATACAAACAGCCGGGAGGAGTCTCTACGCAGTGAGATAGAGGAAGTAAAGCTACAACGACAAGAAGAAAGAATACATACATTCCCCCCCGATCAAAAGCAGTCCTCTGCTCCAACACTCACCACCCCACCCCCCCCTACTGCCAAACCAGAATATACCCCCCCCCCCCTGACCCCACTTACCCCTCCCAGCCTGACACCCAATGACATACCTTTGGACTCAGACCCCCTTCCAGCAGCCCAACCTCCACCCGAGCCACAGCCCCAGTCCACCAGACCAGCCCAGCCCGAAGCCCAGGTAGTCCTCCTCATGGACTCCAATGGCAAATACCTGGACACAGCACGCCTCTTCCCAGGCCTCAAGGTGACAGCCAAGCGCTGTCGGAACACAGGCCACGCCATGGAGCTGCTCAGACAGGACACTCTAGGGAGCCCCCAGTACATGGTGGTGCACACGGGTACAAATGACCTCCACTATCTACAGCGTGGAACTGCTGAAGCAATGACCAGGGTGGCTGAGAAGGCCTCCAGGGAGTTCCCACACACCAGAGTAATCATCTCCACCCTCCTCCCCAGGATGGACACCCCTCCATACATCATTCACGAAATCAACATGGAGACCTCAAGAAACTGTGCTGCCCTCAAAAATGTCCACCTGGCCCACCACACAAACATCGGCAGATGGGACTTTAATAATGATGGGCTACACCTAAACAACGCGGGAGTGAGGACATTTGCAAAAACATTAAAGGATGCTGCCCTCGGACGCAACCCCAACAGACCCAGTCACACACCGGCCTCTCCGAGAAAGCACAGGCCCATGAGATACCCACGAGGAGTCACCCCACAAACCTATGCCCCACCTATACCCCACCTTTCCACCACACCCAGTGAGAGGAGACATCCCCCCAGCCGACCCCTCAACCGCCCCCAGCCCACACCCCACCCTTCCAACCCACCCAGTGAGAGGAGACGTCCCCCCAGCCGACCCCCTCACCGTCCGCCGCAGGAGATGACCTATGCATCCGCCCTGACCAGGCCCCCCCCCCCCCCACCCACATCAGAGCTGAATGAGATCAAACAAATGTTATACACGCTATGCAGTAAACTTCTCACTACAAGCTAGCAATCGACCAAAAGAAAAGCAGGCCAACCGCCTGTTGTCGCCTTTGTTGTTGTTGAATTTATTCTGTGATGTTCGTCCATTGACTGAATACCTTTATACCCTATAACCTTTATACCTTTGAACACCTTTATATATATTTTTCATTGACTGAATACCCTTATACCTTAGTTATAACCTTTTATACCTTTATATAATTTTTGTACAAAATGCAATCATTCGCCATTAGTTGCTGGAACATACAGGGTCTTTGCTCTTCAACATACGGCCTTAAGAGTAGAGACTCAGATTTTTTACAGGCTATAACAAACAATGACCTCTTAATCCTAACTGAGACATGGTGCAGAGAAGATGTAGACACACACTGCCCTCCTCACTATAGAGAAGTCATTTTGCCATCGAATAAAACGAAACATATTAGTCAGGGCAGAGACTCAGGGGGATTGATAATTTGGTACAAATCACAACTCCACCAGTCAATACAGATTCTAAAAACCGGGAACAATCATATTTGGTTAAAACTAAATAAAGAAGTAATCCCCTCTCAGAGAGACCTATTTATCTGTGGAATTTACGTACCACCCACTGGGTCTCCATATTACTCAGACGACATCTTCTCCAACCTTGAATCAGAAATAAGTCTTTACCAAAGTCAAGGTCATGTGCTTGTTTGCGGTGACTTCAACGCCCGAACGGGAACCCACCCTGATTTCACCAGTACACATGGAGACAATTTCATATCTGACCACACCATATGCAACCATGTAAACCAGTCCCCTAGAAATAACCATGACACTTCCATAAACAAAAATGGAAAGGATTTATTACAACTGTGTAGAGGACTGAGTCTCTACCTTGTCAATGGGCGTGTGAGAGGGGACTCACAAGGAAGGTACACTTACTGCTCACCCCTTGGCAGCAGCACAGTAGATTACATGATAACAGATCTGGATCCAGTATCCTTCAGTTCATTCACAGTCAAACCCCTGACCCCACTCTCCGACCACAGTCAGATCACGGCATACATGAAAAGAACTGAGTCTCTCAAAAATCCCCCTACACAGCCCAGTAAACTATACAACATCCCCAAATACTACAGATGGTCCCAGAACAGCATGCAGGACTACCAGAGAGCCATCGCCAGTGATGAGACACAATCACTGTTAGATACGTTCCTAGCCATGCCATACTCTAACAGTGTTGAAGGAGTAAACCTAGCTGTAGAACACATCAATTATATATTTGAAAGAACTGCAACAAAGTCCAAATTAAAACTATCAGGTAACAAACAGAGAAAAACTAAAAAGGACCAATGGTTTGACAAAGAATGTAAAGCTCTTAGAACACAGCTAAGAAAAATATCAAACCAGAAACACATAAACCCACAAAATGACACCTTACGCCTCCAATACTGTGAATCATTGAAACACTACAAAAAGACCATCAGAATTAAAAGGAACAATCACGTAAATAAACAATTGTGCAAAATAGAGGACTCTCTAAGCTCTAACTCCTTCTGGGACCACTGGAACTCATTGAATAAAGATAAGCCGGAAGAAATGGCTATCCAAGATGGGGATGTTTGGACAAACCACTTCACATCACTCTTTACAACTGTACCCCTAAATACAAAAACGGAAACCAGCCAGATATGTGAAAAATTACAAAAATGGGAAAATATCATAAAGGATAATCAAAACCCTTTAGACTTCCCAATCACAGAACAAGAGCTGAAATCAAAACTCCAGTGCCTTAAAGCTAGAAAGGCCTGTGGTACAGATGGCATATTAAATGAAATGATTAAACACAGCTCTGAAAAATTCCAATTGGCTATTTTAAAATTATTCAATTTGACACTAAATCTAGGCTATTTTCCTGATATCTGGAAGGAAGGACTCATAACCCCAATTTTCAAGAGTGGAGATAAACATGACCCAAAAAACTATAGGGGTATCTGTGTGACGAGTAATTTGGGCAAACTTCTATGTAGTATCATCAACACCAGACTCATAGAATTCCTTACAGAACACAGCGTTCTAAGTAAAAGCCAAATCGGATTCTTACCAAATTATCGTACCTCTGACCATATATACACTCTTAAAACCCTAATTGACATTCACGTAAAACAGAACAAAAACAAAATATATTCCTGCTTTGTCGATTTTGAAAAAGCCTTTGACTCAATTTGGCACAAAGGTCTTTTCTTCAAAATTCTAGAAAGTGGTGTTGGAGGAAATACATATGACTTGATCAAATCCATGTACACAAAAAACAGATGTGCTGTTAGAATTGGAAATAAAAGAACAAATTTCTTCACCCAGGGTCGCGGAGTCCGCCAGGGGTGCAATTTAAGTCCAACATTGTTCAATATATATATAAATGAATTAGCAAAGTTATTAGAACTTTCTACTGCACCCGGTCTGACTCTGCACGATACCAATGTAAAATTACTGATGTACGCAGATGATCTGGTTCTGCTGTCAGCCACTAAAGAGGGTCTACAACAGAACCTAGACATCCTCCACCAGTTCTGTCAGACATGGTCTCTGAACGTAAACATGAAGAAGACTAAAGTCATGATCTTTCAAAGGAGACACGAGTCTCAGAGTTCACATAATACATTTAAATTAGGCACACACATATTAGAAAACACAAAAAGCTACCCATATTTGGGATTGAAAATAAATCATAATGGAAACTTCAATATGGCTGTGAATGAATTGAAGGAGAAGGGAAGAAGGGCTTTTTATGCCATCAAAAGGAAAATTCCAATTGACATCCCAATTAGGACCTGGCTCAAAATTCTAAATTCCGTAATAAATCCAATAATATTATATGGCAGTGAAGTGTGGGGTCCATTAACTAACCAAGATTTCCCAAAATGGGAAAAACACCCATTAGAAGTACTGCATGCAGAATTGTGCAAAAACCTACTTAAGGTCCACAGACACACTGCCAATAATGCATGCAGGGCAGAACTCGGCCAATACCCCCTAATCATTCAAATTCAAAAGCGAGCCATAAAATTTTACACACACCTCCAATCAAGTGACCCCCACTCCTACCACTACAAAGCCCTTCAGAGCCAAGAGATGAACCCAGATAAGAGTCCCCTCTGCCAGCTAGTCAGAAATCTCTGCCCACAAATGCCTCAGGACAGATACCAAAAAATCTGGCCCAACCAAATAACCTCAAAACAAAAAGAAAACTATATAAAATATTGGAACAAATCAACCAAATCTCAAAGTAAATTAGAATTCTATTTGACCCTAAACAGAGAGTACACGGTGGCAGAATACCTGACTACTGTGAATGATATAAAATTAAGAAAGACATTGACACGGTACAGACTGAGTGGACATAGTCTAGCCATAGAAACAGGCCGTCACAGGCAGAACTGGCTGCCCAGAGAGGCCAGGCTGTGTTCACTTTGTCATCAGGGGGATGTTGAGACAGAACCTCACTTCCTACTATACTGTGAAAAATACAAGGATTTAAGAGAAGTTTTCTTTTATAAAATAAATAAAATTGATCCACAGTTTATCCATCTCCCTGATAATCAAAAGCTGTTATATATATGTGGGGAGAAAAGTCAGTGTACAGTATTAGCTGCAAAATATGTAGATGGTTGTCATACAATAAGAGAACAAGCCCTGTAAATACATGTATCTGGGTGGCTACATCTGTAAAATGACTACCCGATGGAATGTTTATTTTGTAATTTAATATGTTTCTGTTGATTGTTTTACTTATTGCTAATATTATGGTATGTTTTATTGCTTAATAATATATATGTTATTGTTTGTATGTTGGACTTGCTTTGGCAATAAGTATGTTGATATTTCATGCCAATAAAGCCTATTTGAATTGAATTTGAATTGAATTGAGAGACACTAGAGAGACAGAGACACTAGAGAGACAGAGACACTAGAGAGACAGAGACACTAGAGCGACAGAGACACTAGAGAGACAAAGACACTAGAGAGAGAGAGACACTCGAGAGACAGATACACTAGAGAGACAGAGAGACTAGAGAGACACTAGAGAGACAGAGACACTAGAGAGACAGAGACACTAGAGAGACAGAGACACTAGAGAGACAGAGACAGTAGAGAGACAGAGACATTAGAGAGACAGAGAGCCACTAGAGAGACAGAGACACTAGAGAGACAGAGACACTAGAGAGACAGAGACACTAGAGAGACAGAGACACTAGAGAGACAGAAAGACAGAGACACTAGAGAGACAGAGACACTAGAGAGACAGAGACACTAGAGAGACAGATACACTAGAGAGAGAGAGACACTAGAGAGACAGAGACTGACTTGAACGATGTGCCCTTTGTGGAGTCGGCCCAGGAACATGTGTGCTACCTCGACTCAAGATTGCACTAACGGGCGGCTAAGTGGCGCAGTGGGCAAGGCGCTCGCCACTAATGCAGGAGATGCTGGGTTCGAGCCCAGCTCTCGGCGTTGCTACCAGCTTGGCTGGTCGTTCATACTAATACAATTGGCAGTATTAGGGGGTGGGAAGCTGGCGGGTGGGGATCGGACGTTGTGGACAGCGACTCCTACAGGTCGGTTGGTGCGCCTGCACAGCAGAATCAGGAAGCAACAAGGGCGGCGTGTCCCTCCCACGCAGACCCTCGCCGCTGAGAGATCGCGCTGTACAGGTGAAAAGATGCGACAGCTGCCTCCTTGTGTACCGGAGGGGACACGTGATGCAAGGCTTGGTCCACATTGCAGCCGACCTGTGGGAGGCATGGCCTAACAACGTTCGAGACAGGGGAGGGGAGAATTGGACAATACGAAATTGGGATGGGAGAAAAATAGAAAATGGGAGAAAAAGTAGATAAAAAAGAAAATTATTGCACTTCTAAAATAGAAGCCCAATAGAATAGAATAGAATCATAAAATAAAAATAGGCCAGGGCTGTACAAATAACAATACAGTGGGCTGGGATATTTAGCAGGGCTGTGCAATTGGGCAGTTATGTGCCAAGAGTATGAACAGAGTATGAACTGAATTGGCTGAGAGAGAGAATAAAACCCTGCTCTTCAAAGGGCAGACTTTCAAAAATGACATTTTCATTTCTGCCGTCTCTTTCGTCAGCTAAAGTGGTCTGCGGTAGTTGTTGTTGACCTTTGCAGAAGTGCAGCCTACAGTAGATAGGAACTATAGTCTTTCTCTCTTCTTGATTCTCGTGAAGTGACTGTGTACTGATGGGGGTTAGCCTCGCATTCCTGACAAACCTGTTTGAAGTTGTACTCGGTCTAACGCCAGTGGCGTGTATTGACGTAACTTCACCACCTGATAGGGCTGTACCGAATGTAATTTTTATTTAATTTTTTACATTCAACGGTTCTATTGAAGTTTCCTAATGAAGATTTGAATGTCTGTCGTCATATTTTATATTTTAATCATACATTTTTTTTATTTATTTTTTAATCCGTCAATTTGAATAAAGTGATTAATCTGATTAAATGAGTATTTTTTCAACATAAATAATCCAATAAGGGCACGGTTGGTACGAAAGTGATGGTGACGTCTTGATGTTTTATTTACATTTTTATGACAAGTCATATACTATAATAGTATAATACTATAATATTACTGTAGCCTAATCTTTATCTGCAACTGTGAAGAAAAACCCCATTGGTTTAAACAGAATTAATAGACACATAAATATAAACAAATTATAAAAAAAAGTATTATTAAAAATTCAAATTTTGAATGTTGATTTAGAATTCGAACGCCAACGTAACGAACGAAGGTCAGAACGTTCAAACGCTTGGGCTCAGCCCTAGTTCTTGGTGGTGGAGTGACCGCAGACCTTTTGCCTCGTCTTGTTGCTCAGGTTCTGTGGGAGATGCTGACGTGTGAGATCCCCTTCAAGGGCCTGGAGGGTCTGCAGGTGGCCTGGCTGGTCGTGGAGAAGAGTGAGGTAACTGTACCGCTAGTTTTCTTTTTTATTTGGGGTATGTGGTCCTGGTCTTTGTAAACTGCAACTCCTACTGGTCGGTCTGGGCGCCTGTTCAGCAGGGAGGGGATCTGGGGGGAAATAGCGTGAACCTCTGCACGCGTTACGTTCCCCCGGTGAAACTCCTCACTGTCAGGTGAAAAGAAGCGGCTAGCTGACTCCACATGTATCGGAGGAGGCATGTGGTAGTTCTACACCCTCCCCAGGCCAACAGTGGGGCAATGCGCGCAACGACCAGGAAGGGAATTGGCATAACGACTAAATTGGGATGGGTGAAAAAAATACAGAAAAAGCCCCAAAATAAATGGAATAGAAAAAAATATATATATAAACTTTATTCTGCCGTCACTGAAATAAATTTATATATCTTTTTTTTTCATTGGTGGTAGAGCCAATATTTATTTGAATTGCATGTTCCATGTCTGTGAGATGGTCTGTGTCTATTATGAAATGACAATTGCGCGTCATTGGAATTCAGATTATTTTCTACCTGGGCGGGTCTTAATCTACCTGCTCTCGTGGGAACCGAAATGTGGTAGCGATTGCTCTAACGTGAATCAGTACTCGGTAGTACCGTAATTCGGTCGGTAGTACCCTTAAAAGTACAGAGTTCGGTACCCAACCCTAATGTACAGTAAGTACATAGCTGCTGTCAATCTTTGAAAACCTAACTTTTCAAGACATTATAAAGAAAGAACAACATATGTTTCAGATTGAGGCCCAGTCTTTTTTTATAAAAAAAAGTATATGGTGTGTTTCAATTCAATACTATTATGAATATAAATATGATTCAACTTCAACTTCAAATTACTTTATTTTCCTTTCGGAACTTCATTTGTGCAGTGGTTGAAAGAAAAACATAGAGTCACAATACATACAGACACTCACCACTATAAAAAAACAGTTAAAACTACAGTAAAAAGACCACTATATAAAAAAACACCAACTACATTAAAACTACAGTACTTAAAGCATGATATATTAAAATCCATGTGGAGCAGTTCTATATAAATAATAAATAATAGTAGTACTGGTGATTATGTCCATCAGGTGGAAGGGGGAGTCTATTTTAAGTAGTCCAAAGTCCTTGGGGGGGGGGGGGCAGTCCGGCCTTCACCAGACCTAGGTGTTCAGCAGTCTGATGGAGGTTGGCATGAAGCTACCTAAGCCCCTTTTGTTTAATGATGAAGCTCTGTATCGACGGCCTGAGGGCATTCGTTTGTAATGGGTGTGAAGGGTGTGTGTGTTGTCTTCAACTATTTGGGAAGCCTTTTTAACTGTCAGTTTCTTGTGGATGCTGCTGAGTGGCTCCTGTTCCTTCCCAATTATCTTTATGATTGTGTGTGTGTTTCAGAGGTTAACCATTCCTAGCAGCTGTCCTGTCAGCTTCGCTGAGCTCATGAAGAAATGCTGGGTGACTGAGCCTAAGGTGAGATCCTCACAACTCGAAGAAGAACTTTACTGTCTGTTTACACAAGGAAATTTACTTTTCTACATCAATTTATGGTGGAAATGTCTTTGTAGGAGCCAATTTAGGAATGTCATGTGAGGAATGTCAGAATGTTAGGAATGTCATGTGACTACTTAGCGTCAGCTGGGTAGCAGGCAGGGGCAGTTTTGTGAATGAAACCAGGGTAGTGAGTAGCGTTATAGTTTTTTGACCGTGCGAACAGCGATTATGTTTTTCTTTTATTTATTAAATGGTAAACGGTACACTGTGGTCCTGTCGTGCGCGTTCAGACTCCCGTTAATGACCTACTCTGCTTCAATGGTGTGCGAAACTCAAAGACCGTCGGATATTACACACCTACAGTCTTTATTTATGTAAAGGACAAAACAACACCCAGGTACCCTCTATAGCTAAACTGTAACATAAGGCAAAATAAACTAGCTAACGTTAGCATTCATCCGTAGACATTTGACACAATCCAATCAATCTTCTAATTCTAAGTATTCTAATCTTCAGAAACCCTGAAGGTCAGAAAGTGAAGTGTATTGGGATAAACAAGCTAGCTAGCTACTAACATTACTAGGGATGGGAATCGAAAACCGGTTCCTGTTGGGAGCCGGTTCCTAATTGTCCGATTCCTGGAATCGCATGCCTCCGTGACTATCGGTTCCTCTTATCGCTGCCAGGTTTTTCCTACAGTTGAGCATAACGTTAGCGTTAGCATGCAGCCATAGAGCAGACTATTTGATTCCTTAAGGGCTCGAAATTGCCTGGTTTTTGGTCATATGCTCCCGAAACGCTCCCGCTGTTTGACTGTTTCTAAGTGCAGTGATTGAAAACTACTCGAATGCTTTAGAACCAAGTCATTCATTTAATTCGGGGCAACCTACCAGCCGCGGAGCTGACGCTAGCTCATACAGACACACAGAGAGAGATAACAGCTGACAGCAGGTAGTACAGGTACAAATACAAAAAAAGGGGTGGGGGCTGTTGTGTAAACCTTGTACTCTTTAGTTTATTGTTTGTTTATTTGTTTATTGTTATTCGCACTTACAAACATACATTCTGGAATAAAATAAGTAAAAAGAAGAACAGTTAAAATGTGCAGGAAAGGTCAACAAACCCAAGGGCTTATAAGCGACCTCCCCTCTTAAACCTATATAGGATAACTACACACAAAAAATCCCCCCCCCCCCACATTATGCACAAACACACATGCGCATATCCCTCTCTCATACACACAGATACATACAATACAGCATTATACAACTATTATAATGTTGGGAAAACAAATTTAAAAGACTTTACACAAATACACATGGATACTATAGACTACAGGATCTGTAGTTCTTTTTTAAGCTTACTTTTAAATATATTTAAAGTGGAACAAGTTTCTATTAGATTTTGTATATCATTCCACATCACTACTCTTTAGTTCACAATATAATAAGAGACGGAGAGCGTGTGATCACGTTGACTGTTTACTAGTAGGTAAGTGAGGAAGTACCGTGCAACATACAAACATGTCCGTGTAGCAACACGAGCCAATACCTTACAGGACAGGGGCGAGCGGGGACCGGGGAGGGAGCTCTGTGTGTGTGTGTGTCTGTGTCTGTGTCTGTGTCTGTGTGTGTGTGTGTGTGTGCGCGCGCGCGCGCTGGTCTTCTGAAAGACCTGATGATAGGGGAGTCGGAGGAATAACGACCAGTTGAATGCAACTACGGTTCAATAGATTAAATTACTTTAAGATATTGAACTGTAGTTACATTCAACAGGTCGTTATTCAATGAATAGATTAAATTAGTTTAAGAATAAAAAAATTCAAAAAATAAATAAATTTTAAGAGAATCTCAAATACATTCTTTTATTTAGTTATTATTTAAAGGGGAACTATCTTATAAATTGCCTTTTTCAGTGTTTAGCATTGTTTCCTTGCTATGTGGACTTATATTAATATGATCTATGTCTCTAATTCTCATATTGGCGCATTCTTCCAATTCTCCTCACAATAGTCACCCTCACTGAACTGAGTCATCTGAAAATGTGCTGATTTGTGATGTCAGAGAGACTCAGCTGCATGAGACTCTGCTGAGACTCACACACACTCCACACAGTTCCCACCGTGGTTGGAGCCCAGGCTAAAAACGGCTTAAGATCTTGAGGTAGAAAAATGCTGTTTTTGAGTACTTGATTAGAAATACAAAACAATGAATTAAAAAAAATGTAAAATTACAGAGGTGTTCCATAAACTCACAGGAATTGTGTAAAAGTGCCCAAATAGTGAAAGAAATAGTAAAATAGTTCCCCTTTAAGTGTAGGCTTTAGTTATTTTTATTTTTTTTACAGTTTTTGTATTTTTCTGAAATTTTTCTGG
This sequence comes from Notolepis coatsorum, assembly GCF_963971535.1. Lineage (NCBI taxonomy): Eukaryota > Metazoa > Chordata > Actinopteri > Aulopiformes > Paralepididae > Notolepis > Notolepis coatsorum. The sequence continues at coordinate 157,898,954 of NC_140169.1, read as the reverse complement.
GCTCAACAATAAATGACAATCAGAAATGTCAAGTTGCATGTTGTTATTCTAACCAGCTTAGTTCTGTTGCATTTCCAATTGATTTATTTAAATTATAAATGTATCAGGGATCGATAAGGGAAGCGATAAAGAATCGGATCGATAAGCAGAATCGATAATGGAATCGTATCGATAAAATCGTATCAATTCCCATCCCTAAACATTACCTACTACACTGGCTGCATTACCTACTGTAGCGCAAGGCTAGTCAGAAGCCAGAGTGAGAGGCACATCTGCAAGGTTGAGATGATACGGTCCTGTAGGGGTGTCTGACTTGTTGATGTTGAGATGGTACGGTCCTGTAGGGGTGTCTGACTTGTTGATGTTGAGATGGTACGGTCCTGTAGGGGTGTCTGACTTGTTGGTTAAATAATACAGTGAATTTCCCGTGAAAAAACATTTCTTTTTTACAGTGTACCCCGTGTGTGCAACAGGGTTTTATACAAACACACACAAACACACTGTCATGACTATATCACAGAGAGAGACACCTCTGATTGGCAGATGTTTATATCAGGGTGTTTGGCATCACCAGCTGGTCCTATCATGAAGAATGGGTAGAGTTTCTCAGTGAAGGTGTGTTCATGAGTGTAGATGTGAGTCATGTCTTCAGGGTCGTAAAAGGACAGCTTCCCCCCGTTATAGTCCAGCTGTACTCTGATCCTCTGGAGGCTCCTCTTCACTGTGAGGATCACCAGACCATTAATGTACTTACCACTCCAATAACCTAGAGCCCAGATACCATGTTGTGGTGATGTCTGTATCCTCTCTCTCTTGTTGTCAAATGACTCTTTAGCTACACTTATAGACCAGGTAGGATGGTCTCCCACCTCCACCTCCCAGCTGTGTTCTCCTGAGCTGAAGCTCTCAGAACCCAGAACAATTGTATACCTAATGTTCCTCTCTGGGTTGTCAGGGAGCTGCTCCTCTGTGTCTGTGCGTCTCACACTGGTCAGATCATCAGATATAGAGAACCGGGGATGTGCAGTGTTTGGGTCCAGAGTGACAGGAGTGAACTTGACCCTCTCCTTCATCTTCTCCCAGACTCTGAAGGCCAGGTTGCCCAGGTGTTTGGCCTCATCTATCAGCGCTCCCGAGACCAGCTGTGGACGAGGCAGGTTGCACTGAGCTCTGTTCAGTGTGGTCTTGTAGTTCTGCAGGAAGGAGACGTCTTCAGTTCTCAGCTCCCGCTCTACGACTCCGATCGTGTCTGAAAGGGTTGACATCTCTCTCTCCAGCCCCTCAATCTTCTCCTGCATCGGCTGACCCTTCTGCTCCTCTTCCTCCTCCTGTGCAGCTACCCTGGCCTCCTCTTCCTCGTGGAGAAACTGGTGAAGCTTCTCTGTGCGCAGGGTCTGGACCGTCAAGTGTTCTGCTGTGCGGTCGCATGTGTGTTTGATTTCATTAAAGACCTTTAGCTTGTCACGCAAGGTCTTCAGTGGAGCCTGGAGCTCTTTCTTGTAATCCTCCGAAGCTTCATCTATGGGGCAGAAGTTGTGGCTCTTGTGTTTTCTGGAGGACTGACACACCACACAGATGAGCTGGAGGTCATCCAGACAGAAGAGCTTGAATTTCTCACTGTGCAGACTGCAGAGCACCTCTGGACCTGCTGGAGCTCCCTGGCTTCTCTCCCTCAAGGCCTCACACAGGTTCTTCAAAGTAAAGTTACGAGGAGGATCTGAACTTGAAGAGACTTTCCTACAACATGGACAGTCCTTGTCTTCTTTGTCTCCAGTATTGTTGCAGACAGGCTTTACAGAAGCTGTGGCCACACGACAAGACGACAGGATCTGTATAGATCTCACAGCACACGATACAAGACAGATCCTCTTTACAATGAGACGAAGCCATTTTGTCTCTCAGTAACACTCCCTCCTCTGGAATGCTCCCTGAAGTTTACTTTCACTTTGAATGACAATTGTTATAAACTTACTTAGATTCAGTCAGCAGCTGGTTGAAGTCACTGTTTGATCACTATTCCTTCCTGTGTTTGTCTAAAGCTAGTCCTACTCCTTCAGTACGAGCTGTGGGTTTTATCTGGAGTCTTTTACAGCCGGCGTGTGTATCTCAGTGGCGGTCGAAGAGGAGTGTAGCAACTCAGGTGTTTATTTCCTGTATATCGAGTCAGACAAGAGGTGGAGCTTTGACAGAACAGGAAACTGTAGTGGGGTTAGGAAAGATTAAAGGTGCAGTAAGTGGTATTTTTTTGTTTGTTAAAATAATAGCTCTACCTGTTAAAATAAGTGGTCTATATAATATAATATAATATAATATAATGTAATATAGTATAATATAATTAGAGCTGGGCCGTTAACGGCGTTAACGTGCTGCGCTAACGCCGGACTGTTATCGCACGATAATACAATTGATGCCGTTAATCTATTCTCAGTTGGGTCTCCTCTCCTCTCTCTCTCTGTCTGCACGAGCAGCGAGCCGCAGCCACTCACTCACACATACACACACACATACGGGTACTTCAGGGCAGGGCCTGTACTTGGCTCTGTGCTGCTGAAGCGCGCAGCCACACAGACCGAGCTCTGCGCTCATCATGACGAAAGTCTGGGTACACTTTACGAAAGTCGATGCCGACAACGCACGTTGCCACAAGTGCAATAAAACATTTGCAAGTATGGGTGGCAATACAAGCAATTTGTCAAAACATCTGTCGGAGGCTGCTGGGAAACAAGATGGCTGCCTGAACTAAGAGCTCTACACTGTCTCAGTGATTAAATTTGCAATTCTTACCTCCACTCAAGGACAATTTCAATAATTTTGTTTCAACTTAAATTAAGTAAAGGCTTTTGATAAAACGTGGTGATTTGCAAGATGGCAACAACAAGGAAAGGCCAGCGAAACAAACCAGATGTCGACGTCGACGACCAAACAATTGAAACAGACAATGACCCCACGCTGGTCGAAATTATGTCAGAGTTAAAATCTCAACGCATTGCAATATTGGGCCGATTAGACGGTATCGATACTCGTCTGGAAAAGGTGACAAACCAAGTATCGGCGACTAAAGAAGGACTGACTAAAACAAACAAAGCAGTCGACAAACACAAGCAGCGCCTGGATGAGGCGGAAGAGAGGATTTCTGCACTAGAGGACAACCTGCAAACAACCCAGCGAGAGTTACACCGAGCCGAAAAGACATTGAGAACAATGGAGATGAAAACGGATGAGTTGGAAAACAGAGGGAGGAGGAAAAATCTGGTTTTGCTGGGGCTTCCAGAGAAATCGGAGGGTGACCAAACTCTACCTGAGTACATTCAGCAAAAACTACCCAACTGGCTCAAGCTTTCATTGGAAAAAACACTCGACCTGGAACAAGTGTTTCGCCCAGCGCGACCACAATCACAACCACACGCTGGGAAATATCCCAGACCAGTCCTAATCCGCTTTTTACGAATCGGGGACAAAGAGCTGATCCTACAAGCAGCAAAGAAATCTACAATCACAGAGGGGGAAGCCAAACTCACCATTCGCCAGGACCTGCCCACAGAGGTACGTCGAAGACGCAGAGAATTCGACCGGATGACCAAGATATTCATCGAAAAGGGCATGTTTCGAGGTTTTTCATACCCTCACCGGCTTCGAATCCTCCATAAAAACAAAATTGTCCTGTTTGACGATCCAAAAGAGGCAGAATCATTCGCCGACGAGCTGGACTGAGGTTTGCCTCGTAAACCGTTACCCATGGTGGAGGTAAGAAGATGACATTTACGTTTTTTTTTGTTTGTTTGCACCCCCTCATTATGACTGTTATAATACGGACAAATCACTTGACTTTGAAACCCCAGAGGAAGGGGTATTGATTTGCCAATACAGTCGCGATCGGCTGTTATTTCTTTTCTCCTCAACGTGTATATTTACTGTCTGGCAGCGGTACTTCCTGCAACAACGTGTGACGTCATACGGACGATACCATGACTAAAGGAAGGGAGGGGGGTACAAGGAATGGCACGAATTTAACATGCATCTGTTTTGCACTGATATTTTTCTCTCAAACATTAGAAGGTCACAATGACTGAATGGTAAAAAGTATGTGGAGAGGAGAACTCTCAACAGTATAAGAAAAAAAAGAAAAAAAAAGAAAAAAAAGTCTGCCTAATAAGAAACACCCCTCACCATTCAGTAATATCAGGTGACCAACTCATATTTAACAACATGGGGGGAAGTGAAGAGGGGAGGGGGTGTAAAGAGAAATACAAATAAATAAAAGGAAGTTATTACATGAAGACAAGAGCTCCAGGGGCCAATATAAGAAAGATTTAATTCTTTTTCAGTTATTTTGTTTTTTCCATTATTGTTTCTCTATGGCCTACTAGGAGTAAGGGGGTAAATGTCGTGGTTCAGAAAACCATGGCTGGGGTGGGTTGATGTATTTCATGTATGTTTTTTATTCTATGTATGTGTATTCTATGTATGTTTTGTGTTCTATGTTTTTTGGTCATGTTTATTAATAAAAGTAATGGCAATATTTTCGAGGCAAATGTATACAGTCATAGATACTCCTCAAAGATTGTACCAACTACCATGTCAGATATAATTATAAATTCGTGGAACATTAAAGGCTTGGGAAATCCTATTAAAAGGAAAAAAATGTTATCCCTTCTAAAAGAAAACAAAGTAGATGTGGCTTTTTTACAAGAAACATATTTGTCAGACACTGAACACGCAAAGTTAAAAAGAGAATGGGTAGGTCAGGTCTATTTCTCATCATATAAAAGTCATAGCAGGGGAACGGCTATTTTGATTAACAAAACAATACCATTTACAGTAGAAAAAACAATTACAGACCCAAACGGACGGTTTGTCTTGGTGTCAGGCTGCATTTGGGGAACATCCATTACTTTTTTGAACATTTATGCCCCCAATGCCGATGAACCCACATTTATGTCTGACATGGTGTTGCTGTTCAATGAAAACTGTAAAGGTTTTGGAGTGATGGCGGGAGATTTTAATCTGACAATGACAGCATTGGATAAGTCTAGTCAAACTAACCATAGCTCCAAATCCTCAAAAGTTCTTCAAGGGTTATGTGCAGAAAGTGGCCTAATTGATGTCTGGCGTGAATTACATCCAGGCATTAAAGACTACAGCTTCTTCTCAAATGTACATAACTCATATAGTAGAATAGACTATGCCTTTATTTACTCAAAATATATATACATGATAAAGGAATGTGAAATTAGCCCAATCATTTTATCAGATCATGCCAGAATATGCATGACTATTCAGTTTAATAGGAACAACTCGTTCACCAAACAATGGAAATTTGATAATTCATTACTCCAAGATGAAGAATTTAAAGTAAAAACGCGAACATGGATTACAAACTACATAAAGGAAAATAATGACCCCCTCATTGACCCTAACATTATCTGGGAGGCTGCAAAAGCCACTTTAAGAGGACTAATAATTTCATATGGTTCATTTAAAAAGCGAGTAAAAAGAGCACAAGCACAAGAACTTGAGAGAGAAGTAATAAGATGTGAAGCACTTCATAAGACAGCGTCTACAGAGGACAATTGGAGACAATTAATTGTGGCCAGGGCCAAATTAAACCTTAATATTTCAAACGAAATTACAACAAAAATTAATTACGTTAGACAAAAGCATTACGAATTTGGCAATAAACCAAGTAAATTACTGGCCCATCAATTAAAGAAAGAACAAACTGAAAGAACTATTAAAGCAATTAATCTCAATGATAATATAACATATCAACCTAAAGAGATTAATCAAGCTTTCTTTGAATTCTACAATACACTTTACAAATCTCAAAGTTCTCATTCACAAGAACAACTGGACCAGTACTTACAAAATAAGAAATTGTCAAAATTGTCTGAATTAGACCAGCAATATCTTAACTCATCATTTACAAAAGAAGAGGTTTTGGCCACAATTAAGTTAATGCCCATAAATAAAAGCCCAGGACCAGATGGTTTTTCTGCTGAATTTTATAAAGAATTTTGGACTGAACTTCATCCCATTTTTATGGCAATGATGTATAATTTCTGTCACAATAGAATACTCCCTCAATCAATGAACCTAGCACATATCACAGTATTGCACAAAAGTGGCAAAGATCCTTTAAATTGTTCATCATATAGACCTATTAGTCTTTTAGATCACGATTACAAGATTATAACCAAATTATTAGCAAAAAGACTAGAAGATATTTTGCCTAAATTGATTAATCCAGACCAATCGGGTTTCATAAAAGGGAGATATTCTGCTGACAATATAAGGAGACTTTTAAATGTAATAAACCATTTGGACACCAGTCGGAGCCCTTCTCTGCTCCTATCACTGGACGCAGAGAAGGCCTTCGATAGGGTTGAATGGAACTTTCTTTTTTCTATACTTGACAAGCTTAATATGGGACCAAACTTTATCGCTTGGATTAAAGCAATCTATAAAAATCCTAAAGCAGCTGTCATTACCAATGGAGCTTCCTCTGATTTTTTTACACTAACGAGAGGGACAAGACAAGGATGCCCACTGTCGAGTTCACTCTTCGCGATGGTGATTGAATTGCTGGCGTCATGTGTACGAGACAATATTCACATTAAAGGACTGAAAATGAATAAGGAGGAACATAAAATATCCTTATACGCAGATGACATTATTTTATACATAAAAGACCCAGAACAGTCCTTATCACACTTATATAACGAAATAGAACAATTTGGAAAATACTCTGGATATAAGTTAAACTTTAATAAATCAAATGCTTGTCTCCTGCATATGACCCCAACCGAAACGATGTATAAAACATATCCCTTTAATTGGTCTCCAGAAGGGTTTAAATATTTGGGAATAAACATTACACCGCAATTAGATAACTTGTACAGGGAAAACTATTGTCCTCTTATAGAAAAGATAAAAACTGATCTGTGTAAATGGTCCACGCTCCCATTATCTCTGCTGGGAAGAATAAATGTAATAAGAATGAACGTCCTTCCAAGACTAAATTTCCTTTTTCAAATGTTACCATGTTACTTATCTACAGAATTTTTCAAATCTATGAATAGACCCATCTCAAAATTTATTTGGTGCAACAAAATGCCTAGGATAAAGTTATTGACACTTATGAAACCAGAATCCATGGGAGGTCTCGGTCTCCCCAACCTCCAACATTATTTTTGGTCAGCCCAATTAAGAAATGTACTGTCATGGTCGTTGGGAAGACGGGACTCACAGTGGTTTCAGTTAGAAGCTAAATTTGTTGACCCGTTACCATTGGACTCTCTCATATTTATAAAACAATTTAAAAAGATAAGAAACATAGGTAATTGCTTCACTGTTTTTAACACACTATGTGCTTGGAAGGACTGCTCAAAAAAACTGGGTATCACCAATTGTACCTCCATATACTCTCCTATCTATCACAATCCTGATCTAGATAAACATCTAAGATCAATTAATATACTCAAATGGGCTCAGTTGGGGATAAGTCAATTCAAAGACCTGTTTCATACAAATATGCAGTTAAAATCATTTATGGATTTAAGAACAGAATATGCCATCCCAAATACTGATTTCTTTAAATATTTACAAATGAGAAACATTATACACATACTGAGAAGAGAAAATAAACTAAGACTAGAATTACATGAAATAGAAGAAATACTAATGTCATCGACCACAATTAAAAGTAAAATTTGTGAATTTTATGACATCTTCTCCAAAGAATGTCACTCATCTTTTTTGCCTTTGTTGAGGATCTGGGAGACAGACCTAACCATGAAATTTGTAGAAAATACATGGCTAAATATTTGTGATAGAATACACTTTCCATTTACAAGTAACAAAATCAAAGAAGCAAATTTTAAATTTATCCATAAATTGTATTTAACTCCAATAAAAATGCATAAAATGTCTAGAGATAATTCAATAAACTGTCCTAGATGTAAAACTAACGAAGGAACATTTCTACACATGTTTTGGCACTGTGATAAACTAAAACGATTCTGGAATTGTATTCATTTATTTACAAAATCTGTATTAGAAACGGAATTTGACTTGTCCCCATGTGCCTATTTACTTAATGAATTACCAGAGATCCAGATGGATCCAAGAAAATATAGACTGCTGATTGTTATAACATACTTTGCCAAGAAATGTATTCTCCTGTTTTGGAAAAATGACTCTTCGCCCACTTTTGAGATGTTTCAAGATCAGATATCCCAGCTTCTCCCATTGGAGAGATTGACCTTGGAGGAGCGCGGCCGGGGGTGGATGTTCCGGGACCTTTGGTCTCCGCTGTTTTCTCGATTGAGCAGAGGGGCTGTTGATTGATACGGCTAGTGGCGGTATGTGAATATATCCGCATGCTGTCGCTGGCCGTGTCGATTGGTGGTTTTGCTGTTTGGTTGGGGGAGGGGTGGGGGCCGGGGGTCTTGGGATGTCTATCCCCGGTTGTGTATTTTTTGGAGGTGGGTTTCCCTAGTGGAAGAAGTTGTACAACAGACGCGTAAGAGGCCTGTCTGTTGTATAACAATGATGTTGTTGTTGTCATTGTTGTTATTATTTATTATTGTTTATTTAAAAATACGTATGAGAAAAAATGAACAGTGTAAACAATATCATTAACTCTGAATATAAAAATATGAGAAAAGCAAACAAGACGCGGTCTCGGACTGGTGGGGGCCCCTGATTCGAGGTCTTGGTGAATCGGAGTGTTAAAGAGGCATGATGCTCTGGCTCGCTGGGGCGCCGGATTTGGGGTCCTCACGGGGTAGGGACCTTGGTTGTCGATACTGGAGATGACGGGTGCTCAAGTAATCTCGCCTTATGGTACATACATGTGGGTATATGCATGTATATATGTATATATATGTATGTGTGTATGTATATGTATATATATATATATTCTTATTAATTTATATATTTAATTTATACATGACTATTTTATTTTTCATTATTCTGATTTAACTGATGGTTTTGTCATTGTCATTATTATTATTATTATTATTATTATTATTATTATTATTATTATTACTGTTATTGTCCTGTGATGTCTTGTTTATTAGTATTGTTATTGTATTGTATTGTCTTGTTTCATGTTGAAAAGGGAAAATAAAGAAAAACTATTTGAAAAAAAAAAAAAAAGAAGACGTGTCCGGCCCATGGGGACATTGGCGTGTGTTGTCGGGCCTTACAAATAAATTTGATTTGATTTGAAAAAAAAAAAAGAAAAAAAAAAAAAAAAAAAAAAAAAAAACATCTGTCGTCAAAACATAACATTAGTCTGCAGAAATGCACCGTTTTCGACTGCTTTGCTCGCAGTGTTCCATCTCCATGCACGTCGTCCACTGCAGGTAAGCCAAGATAATATGGAGTTAGCTAGGCTAATAACAAATTATTACGAATAGGCTAATAAATAAAATATAATTGCTTAGCTACAAATATATTTGAAAGATGACAGCCCACACCTCCTCCCTCTCCCTCCACCACCGGTCCCAGCCAAGCCAAGTCTCTTCACCCTAGCAGCTAGGAAGGATGACAGAGGATAGGGGGAACGAGTGTCACAGGGCTGTCTGTGACCCAGTTTGTTGTCAAAGGCCTGCACCCCTTCTCTACAGTGGAGTCCAAGGGCTTTAGGTAACAACTAATCATTCAGTGTATATAGTGTTTTTTATCTTACATTTGTTGTTTATTATAAAAAGTCTATAATTCAGACACATTTAAAACATTGTTGCTGCTGTTGCTGAAGAAATAATATTTATTTATTATATTTATTTATAATTTATTTATAAAGTTATATAAAAGAACATTGCTGCTGCTGTTGCTGAATAAATAATATTTATTTATAAAGTTATAAATAATAAAGCAATGTCGATAAAGTACCGAACCGTTAAGTAGTATCGATAAAATCCTAACGATACCCATCCCTAGGTAGAACACACATATTTTGAATGCCTTCGGCAGACTTCAAATGCAATTTTAATCTAGATTAACTCCAGGATTGCAGATAGATTAATCTAGATTAAAAAAAATATCTATGCCCACCTCTAGTTAATATATAGTTAAAAGTAATAATAATAATAATAATAATAATAATAATAATAATAATAATAATAATAATAATAATAATAATAATAATAATAATAATAATAATAATAATAATAATAATAATAATAATGATAATAATAATAATAATAATAATAATAATAATAATAATTTCTTCAATTTATATAGCGCACAATACAGTTTGAAACCGTCTGTACACAGTAGGCTATGTAGACAAAAGGGGACAGAGCATTCGAAACCGTGGCCCCCAGGCTATGGAATGCTCTGCCCTTGGACCTTAGATCTGTGGTCTCTGTAAACACTTTTAAAAAGCAGCTAAAGACTGTGCTGTTTAAACAGGCGTTTGGCGAATTATGCTCTGTGTAAATCTTTTATGTTTTTATTATTTTGTATCTGTTTTGGTTTTCCTGATCTTTCACGTTTTTAATATTATTTTTTTTACCATGCTGCTATCTTTCTGCATTTTATTGATGTTTTTATTATGTGAAGCACTTTGTGACCCTGGTCTGTGAAAGGTGCTATATAAATAAACTTTACTTACTTACTTACTATGTGTGCTAATCAGACTTGAGATTTAATTGATTTGATTTATTTTTCATTATTAATACCAGAATTGAGATTTCATTTATTTATTTATTTTCATTGTTAACACATTGTGTGCTAGCCGGATATGACGATTTATTGCTTGGATGCCAGCACGGTAATCACTGGGAGGACGAGCACATTTGCGAGCGATTAAACTATATCTTAAATTATGGCTATGGGTCTAATACACCCGTCGCTTATCAATGACTTGCTTGCAGTCAACATGTACGAAACGGATTGTTTTTTCATCAGTACATTTCCGTTTTATACCGTTTTGAATACGAGTATAGTTTTGGAGATTTCTAGAAAGAAAAAAAGATTCCGCGATAATAGCCATTTACTGGAATACACAAAACACGTTGTCATTTTCCGGCTGATTTATGAATCGTTTTCAAATAAACGCTAGATTATCGAGAGTATTTGTGTTCTTATGCACGATACAAAAGTGGGCTGAAAAATCATTTATTCGTGCCGCGCTCAGCGCCTAACGCCACACACACACGCACGCACACACACACACACACACACACACACATTCCTGATCGCCATTCCACATATTGATCGTGTTTATTGATCCAACGTTATAGTCCGAAACGCATAATCGAAAGCTGCTCCGAGCCTCGCCAGTCAATGTGGTAACAGACACTGCTTGCCAGAGATGGGGAAACCCTGGACCGGAGTTTTTCCTCTGATGCACATGGCCACTCAATCCAATCCAATGATGTGCATTACCATCCGGGGGCGACGATAGGGGGCGGTATTTGCCCTTTTTTCGAGCTCAGAGCCATGACTCCCAATGATAATAACGTCAGGCTGGGCGGATGAAAAATTAATGGATATCGCTAATAAAAGAAACAACGATTTAAATAACGAGAAATCTCGTCATCGGCAACCAACGCATGGCGGGAAAAATAACGAGAAATCTCATTGTTGGCAACCAATGTGTCAATAATGCCGGTTATAAAAGTACCCGCTGAGCTGCATCTATAGTATCAACAACAATGCTTTATTAATCTGTCTCTGAGGAAACATACCGGGCAAATAACCACAATGTCTGTCTTCATCTCGCTCTGCTGTAGGAGCGGCCGACGTTCAAACAGGTCCTCTGCGCTCTGGAGTCCATGTGGAGAGACGATAAGGCTTCCTGAGCAGTGTGACTCCTTCCTGCACAGCAAGGCTGCGTGGAGGTAACGTGACGAGCTTCCTGAGCCGTGTAACTCCTTCCTGCACAGCAAGGCTGCATGGAGGTAACGTGACGAGCTTCCTGAGCAGTGTAACTCCTTCCTGCACAGCAAGGCTGCGTGGAGGTAACGTGACGAGCTTCCTGAGCCGTGTAACTCCTTCCTGCACAGCAAGGCTGCGTGGAGGTAACGTGACGAGCTTCCTGAGCAGTGTAACTCCTTCCTGCACAGCAAGGCTGCGTGGAGGTAACGTGACAACAAGCTTCCTGAGCCGTGTAACTCCTTCCTGCACAGCAAGGCTGCGTGGAGGTAACGTGACAACAAGCTTCCTGAGCCGTGTGACTCCTTCCTGCACAACAAGGCTGCGTGGAGGTAACGTGACAACAAGCTTCCTGAGCAGTGTAACTCCTTCCTGCACAGCAAGGCTGCGTGGAGGTAACGTGACAACAAGCTTCCTGAGCCGTGTAACTCCTTCCTGCACAGCAAGGCTGCGTGGAGGTAACGTGACAACAAGCTTCCTGAGCCGTGTAACTCCTTCCTGCACAACAAGGCTGCGTGGAGGTAACGTGACAACAAGCTTCCTGAGCAGTGTGACTCCTTCCTGCACAACAAGGCTGCGTGGAGGTAACGTGACAACAAGCTTCCTGAGCCGTGTAACTCCTTCCTGCACAACAAGGCTGCGTGGAGGTAACGTGACA